>NC_044404.1:26789593-27099236 GCF_006542625.1 Nomascus leucogenys | reverse complement strand
ACCTGGCCTGGTTAGCATTCTGGTGAATATTTCTGCTCCCATCCTGAGAAGAAATGATAACATACTGGTAGAGAGCTCATCTTGGAGCATACCTATCTTCTCTCCTCTCAAGAAAAGAGACTCAGTGCCTTTCCACAAGCTTTTACAGGCAGGCAAACATTAACTAGAAACACTTTATTTTAAAAAATCGGTTTTTTTTGGTTTGTTTTTGTTTTTAAAACTGGAAACACTTCTAAGTAGAGATTATTTAAAAGGTTCACATCAGGAAGGAAATACCCTTAAATCTACCAAGGGGCATAACAAGTTTCATACTTCAGTCCAAAAGTCTCTCAAGCACAAATAATCAGATCAATAAATCAATAGTTATTTGAGGATGAGAAGATTTAATCATGATCAAATTTTAAAAGCATTATTTTAAGGAGGGCTTTGAGCTCAGAAATAAAATGACATGAATGAGAGATTTGGAATTGACACAATAAAGTTACATATATGATTAAACACTTGAAAAGACTACATCAAGGGGATTTCTATCTGGTGCAGTATGCAAATTACACAATGTTCAGTTCTGCTAAGAGGCAAAAAGGCTGAAATTAGTGACTAAGAATTCATAAAATAAAATTTTCAATGCCTATTATGCCAGGCACTGTGATAAACTTTGAAAATACAGCAGATGCCTGAATGTGGTGGCTCACGCCTATAATCCCGGCATTTTGGGAGGCAGAAGTGGGAAGATCGCTTGAGGTCAGGACTTCGAAACCAGCCTGAACAACACAGCAAGACCTTGTCTCTTAAAAAAAAAAAAAAAAGAAGAAGAAGAAGAAAATGCAGCAGAGAGGAGGCCGGGCGCAGTGGCTCACACCTGTAATCCCAGCACTTTGGGAGGCCAAGGTGGGCAGATCATGAGGTCAGGAGATCGAGACCATCCTGGCTAACACAGTGAAACCCCGTCTCTACTAAAAGTACAACAAATTAGCCAGGTGTGGTGGCACGCGCCTGTAGTCCTAGCTACTTGGGAGGCTGAGGCAGGACAATCACTTGAACCCGGGAGGCGGAGGTTGCAGTGAGCCGAGATTGCACCACTGCACTCCAGCCTGGGTGACAGAGTGAGACTCCATCTAAAAAAAAAAAAAAAAAGAAAAGAAATGCAGCAGAGACTAAACCAAACACCAAACACAGATACTTCTCTTCAAAGACACACAATAGGCTGGACATGGTGGCTCACACCTGTAATCCTAGCATTTTTGGAGGCCGAGACGGGCAGATCACCTGAGGTTAGGAATTCGAGACCAGCTTGGCCAACATGGTGAAACCCTGTCTCTATCAAAAATACAAAAATTTGCTGGGTGTACTGTCGGGCGCCTGTAGTCCCAACTACTCAGGAGACTGAGGCAGGACTAGTACTTGAACCTGGGAGATGGAGGTTGCAGTGAACAGAGATCGCACCACTGCACTCCAGACTGGGTGACAGAGTGAGAATCAGTCTGGAAAAAAAAAAAAAAAAACCAACAACAAAAAGCAAAGACAGGCAATACAGTTGTCCTTCATTGACTACAAGGCCATTGTAATCAGAGCACCATAAAGAGACTAAAAAAGGGAAATGTAACCAATGACCAAAAGACATAGGTAGGACACTAAATTCAGAAAGAACTTAGGCCGGGTGCCATGGCTCACACCTATAATCCCAGCACTTTGGGAGGCCAGGGCGGGCAGATCACAAGGTCAAGAGATTGAGACCATCCTGGCTAACATGGTGAAATCCTGTCTCTACTAAAAATACAAAAAATTAGCCAGGCGTGGTGGCGGGCGCCTGTAGTACCAGCTACTCGGGAGGCTGAGGCAGAAGAATGGCGTGAACCTGGGAGGTGGAGCTTGCAGTGAGCCGAGATTGAGCCACTGCACTCCAGCCTGGGTGACAGAGCAAGACTCCATCTCAAACAAACAAACAAAAAAATCAGAAAGAACATGAATTAATAAGTTAAACCTTTATACTCATTTGTTCCTACATCTTAGAAGCACAAAAATGACAGTGAGGGAAATGAACTAAACACATCATAGTAGAATAAGAAAGACAACTTGGAAAACTGTAATGGAAAAAAGGGACCACAGGGACCATAACAGACCACAAGTAACCTTTTTTTTTTCTTTTTTTTGAGATGGAGTCTCGGTCTGTCACCCAGGCTGGAGTGCAGTGGTGCAATCTCAGCACAATGCAGCCTCCACCTCCTGGGTTCAAGCAATTCTCATGCCTCTGCCTCCCGAGTAGCTGGGATTACAGGCATGTGCCACCGAGCCTGGCTAATTTTTGTATTTTTTTGTAGAGAAAGGGTTTCACCATGTTGCCCAGGCTGGTCTCGAATGCCTAGCCTCAAGTAATCTGCCTGCTTCGGCCTCCCAAAGTGCTGAGATGTGCCTGGGCACAAGTAACCTTTAATGTGTATTCTTCATTCTAAAGAGAGCACAGTTAACAATACACCCTGATTTGCATACTTGAAGCTCTAATAACATTAATGGCTAATTTGTCTGCAGAATATAAAAGCTCAACAAAAAATTTCTCTAGCTTGAGGACAAAGGTTTTTTAATTTTATTTTTGTTTTTTGAGATAGGATCTCGCTCAGTTGCCTAGGCTGGAGTGCAGTGGTGCAATCATTGCATCACTGCACTCTAGCCTAGACCTCCCCAGCTCAAGCAATCCTGCCACCTCACCCTCCTGAGTAGCTGGGACCACATGTGTGTGCCACCATGCCCAGCTAATTTTTAAATTTTTTTTGTAGAGACAAGACCTCACCATGCTGCCCAGGCTGGTCTCCAACTCCTGGGCTCAAGCAATCCTCTCGTCTCAGCCTCCCAAAGTGCTAGGATTACAGACATAAGCCACCACACCTGGCAGGTTTATTTTTTTATTTTTGAGACAGAGTCTTGCTCTATCACCCAGGCTGGAGTGCAGTGGCATGATCTCAGCTCACTGTAGCCTCTGCCTCCTGGGTTCAAGCAATTTTCCTGCCTCAGCCTCCCGAGTAGCTGGGATTACAGATGCCCCCCACCATGCCCGGCTAATTTTTGTATTTTTAGTAGAGACGACGTTTCACCATGTTGGCTAGGCTGACATGCCTGGCAGATTTTGATTTTTTTAATAGAGGCAGGGTCTTACTCTATCACCACTATATAGTGTGCGATCATAGCATACTATAACCTTGAACTCCTGGGCTCACAAGTCCTTCTTCCCACCTCAGACTCCCAAGCAGCTAGGACTACAGGCATGTACCACCATTCCCAGCTAATTATTGTTTTTTTCTAAATTCAGGGTCTTGCTATGTTGCCCAGGTTGGTCTCGACTGCCTGGCTAGCTTCAAGCAATCCTCCTGCCTCAGCTCCCCAAACTGCTGGAATGACAGGCATGAGGCACTGTGCCCGGGCCCAAAGGTCTATTCTAGGTTAGGATATTGTGGACCAGCTCTAGTAGATACTCAATGAATTAAGGAGAAAAAAAGCAGCTGATTTCTGGGAGCTGGGATTATGAAAAACATAAAAATACTTAAGGCACAGAAGAAGACACAAGACATAATGTTACAAAGAAAATATGAGTTGCTATGCAGATGTTATACCTCCCAAAAGCTATTCTATTCCTGGAGCTCTAAAATGCGCAGCATATCACCACGTAACCCCATCATTTCTATAAACTTTTAACTTAGGCTACTGGAAAACTTTCTTCTATAAGCCTATCTCTATGATTTTAAAGGACACTAACAAAAAAATAGAAGTCTGGCTAGGTGCGGTCGCTCACACCTGTAATCCCAGCACTTTGGGAGGCCAAGGTGGGCAGATCACCTGTGGTCAGGAGTTCGAGACCAGCCTGGCCAATATGATGAAACCTTGTCTCCACTAAAAAAAAAAAAAAAAAAAAAAAAATTAGCCAGGAGTGGTGGCACGCACCAGTAATCCCAGCTACTCGGGAGGCTGAGGCAGGAGAATCACTTGAACCTGGGAGGCAGAGGTTGCAGTGAGCTAAGATGACACCACTGCACTCCAGCCTGGGTGACAGAGTGAGACTCTGTCTCAAAAACAAAACAAAACAAAACAAAACAAAAAAAACAAGTCAATTAACAGCTTGATTTGGAGGAATTAGTCTAATCATAATGCCAAGGTGATCAGTAATATAATAGCCTGAGGTTAATATGACTTAGAACAAAGTACATTTGTGAAGATCACTCATCTAGAACTAAGAATTGAATGGTAATATCCAAATATGAAGAACCACTCCTTTCATGTGTGCTACAGTCCTTGTTTGGCTCTGGATAATGCAGCAGAAAGAGAAAAACATATAATACTTAGGCACCTGGGCCTGAATTCCAGCTTCCCCCTCAGTGTACCAATTAGTACCTACGTAGGGAAGTTACTTAAATTTTCTGAGTTTCAATTTCCTCATTTGTAAAATGGGGATGCTAACACCTACTTTAATGGGTTGTTGTGAATACATGATAAAATATATATGAAAATACATAACAGGGCTGGGTGTGGTGGCTCATGCCTGTAATCCCAGCACTTTGGGATGCTGAGGTGGGTGGATCACCTGAGGTCAGGAATTTGAGACCAGCCTGGTCAACAAGGCAAAACCCCGTTTCTACTAAAAATACAAAGTTACCTGGGAGGCTGAGGCAGGAGAATCGCTTGAACCTGGGAGGCGGAGGTTGCAGTGAGCCGAGATTGCACCACTGCACTCCAGCCTAGGGGATACAGCGAGACTCTTGTCTCCAAAAAAAAAAAAAAAAAAGGACATAACAGTATCGTATCTGGATTGCAGTAGGTGCTCAACAAATGTTAGCTAAATTGAATTCTACTAAAACCTGGTAACCCCTGTTAATATTTGTTCAGTGGCATGGATTATAACATTTCCCCCGCCCCAAATTTCCTTATCAGAGATGAAGCTGACAAGGGGTATTTCATTGTAGGATGGCAGGGGCAAAGTATAGGATGTCTTTATCACCTGATAGGTTTGAAACGCAAAATCAGAAGGAAAATCGTGACTTTGTTAAAAGTGAAGAAAAGCCACACAAAAATCTGTGCAAGAATGTATTTATAGCAAGGCCAGGTGCACTGGCTCACACCTGTAATCCCAGTGCTCTGGGAGGCTGAGGGAGGATAACTTGAGGCCAAGAATTTAAGACTAGGCTGGGCAACATAGCAAAATCCCATCTCTACAAAAAATTAAATTAGCCAGGTGTGGTGGCCATGCATCTACAGCCCTAGCTACTCAGGAGGCTGAGGCAGGAGGATTGCTTGAACCCAGGAGTTTGAAGTTACAGTGAGCTATGATCATGCCACTCCAGCCTTAGTGAGAGTGAGATTCAGTCTCAAAAAGAAAAAAAAAGTTTAGAGCAGCATTATTCATAATAGCCAAAAGGTGGAAACATCCATCAACTGATAAATAGATAAACAAAATGTGGTATATCCATACAATGGAATGTTATTTGGCCATAAGAAGGAATGAAGTACTGATACATGCTACAACATAGATGAACTCTGAAAATATTATGCCAAGTGAAAGAAGCCTACATATTGCATAATTCCATTTATATAAAATAGAACAAAATAGAATAGAAATAGGAAGTAGATTAATGGTTGCTTAGGGCTGAAGGGAATGGGGGGATGGAGAAGTGACAACTAAAGGATATGGCTTTTTTTTTTTTTTTTTTTTTTTTTTGAGACAGTCTCACTCTGTTGCCCAGGCTGGAGTGCAGTGGTGCCATCTCGGCTCACTACAGCCTCTGCCTCTCAAGTTCAAGTGATTCTCGTGCCTCAGCCTCCAGAGTAGCTGGGATTACAGGCATGCGCCATCATGCTTGGCTAATTTTTCGTATTTTTAGTAGAGATGGGGTTTTGCCATGTTGGCTAAGCTTGTCTTGAGGTACTGGCCTCAAGTGATCTGCCTGCCTCAGCCTCCCAAAGTGCTGGAATTACAGGTGTGAGCCACTGAGCCCTGCCAGGATATGGTTTCTTTTTAAAAAATTTAAGGCTGGGTGCAGTGGCTCACGTCTATAATCCCAGCACTTTGGGAGACCAATGTGGGAAGATTGCTTGAGCCCAGGAGTTTGGGACCAGCTGGGAAACATGGTGAAACCCTGTCTCTACAAATAGTTAAAAAATTAGCTGGGCATGGTGGCACACCTACAGTCCCAGCTACTTGGGAGGCTGAGGTGGGAGGACTGCTTGAGCCCAGGAGGTTTCGGCTACAGTGAGCCAAGATCACACCACTGCACTCCAGCCTGGGTGACAGGGCAGGACTCTGAATAAAAAAAAAAAAATTTTTTTTTTAAGTGAAATTCACATAAGATGAAACTAATCATTTTAAAGTGTATCATTAACAGACAACCTATAGAACGGGAGAAAATATTTGCAAACTATGCATCTGACAAAGGTCTAATATCCAGCGTCTATAAGGAACTTAAACAAATGTACAAGAAAAAAACAAACAATCCCATCAAGTGGGCAAAGGACATGAACAGACACTTTTCAAAAGAAGACATACATGCGGCCAACAAGCATATGAAAAAAAGCTCAGTATCTTTGATCATTAGAGAAACGCAAGTCAAAACCACAATGAGATACCATCTCACACTAGTCAGGATGGCTATTATTAAAAAGTCAAAAAATAACAGATGCTGGTGAGGTTGCAGAGAAAAGGCAACACTTTTACACTGTTAGTGGGAGTGTAAATTAGTTCAATCATTGTGGAAAGCAGTGTGAAGATTCCTCAAAGAGCTAAAAACAGAACTACCATTTGCCCTAGCAATCCTATTACTGGGTATATACCCAAAGGAATATAGTTTCACCATAAAGACATGCACACTGTGCAGTATGTTCATTGTGGTACTATTCACAATAGCCAAGACATGGAATCAACCTAAATGCTCATCAACGGCAGATGGGATAAAGAAGATGTGGTACAGGCTGGGCACAGTGGCTCACGCCTGTAATCTCAGCACTTTGGGAGGCCGAGGCGGGCAGATCACCTGAGGTCAGGAGTTCAAGACCAGCCTGGCCAACGTGGAGAAACCCCGTCTCTACTAAAACTACAAAATTAGGCGGGCATGGTGTCAGGAGCCTATAATCCCAGCTACTTGGGAGGCTGAGGCAGGAGAATCACTTGAACCCGGGAGGCAGAGGTTGTAGTGAGCTGAGACTACGCCATTGCGCTCCAGGCTGGGCAACAAGAGCGAAACTCCATCTCACAAGTTAAAAAAAAAAAAAAAAAAAAGAAAGAAAGAAAATGTGGTACATGTACACCATGGAATGACCATGCAGCCATAAGAAAGAATGAGATCATATCCTTTGCAGGAACATGAATGGAGCCGGAGGCCATTATCCTCAGCAAACTAAAGCAGAAACAGAAAACCAAATATGGCTTGTTCTAACTTGTAAGTGGAAGCTAAATGATGAGACTTCATGGACACAAAGAAGGGAACAACAGACACTGGAACCTACTTGAGGGTGGAGGGTGGGAAGAGGGAGAGGATCAGAAAAAATAACTATTGGGTACTAGGCTTAGTACCTGGGTAACAAAATAATCTGCACAACAAACCACCATAACATGAGTTTACCTGTATAAAAAACCTGCACAAGGCCGGGCACGGTGGCTCACACCTCTAATCCCAGCATTTTGGGAGGCCGAGGCAGGTGGATCACTTGAGGTCAGAAGTTCAAGACCAGCCTAGCCAACATGGTAAAACCTTGTCTCTACTAAAAATACAAAAATTAGCCGGGCGTGGTGGCAGGCACCTGTAATCCCAGCTACTCGAGAGGCTGAGGCAGGAGAATCGCTTAAACCCAGGAGGCAGAAGTTGCAGTGAGCTGAGATCATGCCACTGTGCTCCAGCCTGGGCAACAGAGGGAGACTGTCTCAAAAAAATTTTTTTATTAATTAAATAAATAATAATGCAGAAATAGGCTGGGTGCGGTGGCTCACGTCTGTAATCCCAGCACTTTGGGAGTCCGAGGCAGGAGGATTACTTAGGCCCAGGAGTTTGAGGCTGCAGTGAGCTATGTTTGTGGCACTGGACTCTAGGCTGGGTGACAGAGTGAGACCCTGTTTCAAGAAAAAGAAAAAAAAAAATGGCTGGGCACAATGGCTCATGCTTGTAATCCAGCACTTTGGGAGGCCAAGGTGGGCAGATCACCTGAGGTCAGGAGTTTGAGACCAGCCTAGCCAACATGGTGAAACCCCATCTCTACTAAAAATAGAAAAATTAGCCAGCTGTGGTGGCAGGCACCTGTAATCCCAGCTACTCGGGAGGCTGAGGCAGAAGAATCGCTTAAACCTGGGAGGCGGAGGTTGCAGTAAGCCGAGATCATGCCTTTGCACTCCAGCCTGGGTGACAAAGCAAGACTCAGTCTAAAAAAAAAAAGAAAGAAAACACATGTCCATACAAAAAGTTGTACATGAATACTCAGAGCAGCATTATTCATAATAGCCCAAATTAGAAACAACCCAAATGGCCATCAATTGATGAATAAATATAATGTGTTAATATCCACTGTAATGGAATATTATGCAGCCATAAAAAGGAATGAGGTACTAATTCATACAACAACATTGAAGAAACTTCAAAACATTCTGCTAAGTGAAGGAAGCCAGTCACAAAAGACCACATATTGTATGGTTCTATTTATGTGAAATGTCAAGAATAGGAAAACCTACAGAGACAGAAAGAGATGGGAGTGTCGGGGAGGAATGAGCTATCGCTCAAGGGTATGTGTTTCTTTTTTAGGTGATGAAAATGTTTTGGAATTAGATAGTGGTGACAAGTTGTACAACTTTGTGACTATATTAAAACCAATGAATTGTATAATTTAAGAGAGTGTCTATTTTATGGTACGTGAATTATATGTCAATAAAGAAGAAATACCTTAAAACTCTTTCTTGGCCAGGTACGGTGGCTCATGCCTGTAATCTCAGCACTTTGGGAGGCCGAGGCGGGTGGACCACGAGGTCAGGAGTTCGAGACCAGCCTGGCCAACATGGTGAAAGCTCCTCTCTACTAAAAATATAAAAATTAGCTGTGCATGGTAGCAGGCACCTGTAATCCCAGCTACTTGGGAAGCTGAGGCAGGAGAATCGTCTGAACTCAGGAGGCGGAGGTTGCAGTGAGCCGAGATCGCGCCATTGCACTCCACCCTGGGTGACAGGGCAAGACTCCGTCTCAAAAAAAAAAAAAAAAAAAAAAACCGTTTCTTTTCTCTACCTCAAAATCACAGGTTATGAAAAGAAAATTTCATTCTTAGCTTTTCCTTCATCTATCTCCTACTTTGAGCTGTGGTTATTTACGTGGCTTCTCTTTCTTAGAAGATTAAAAGCATGCTGAGGGCCTGCTCTTAATCCGATTCATCCATTGATCCCCCTGGTCTTCCAGGAGTGATGTAAGCTTAGCAGGCACCAATAAATATTTGCTGAATGAATAATGGCATGACTGCCTTACATACATACAATGTTTTATACCTATCAAAGCACTTTTGTTCAAGCTTTTAATTTGAACTTTGCAACAATCCTTTGAGGAAGCTAGAAAGCTAATATAACACTGCTATGAATAATGCTGCTATGAATATTCATGTACGATAATAATCCCCATTTAACAAGGGAGAAGTGAAGCAGAACACTACATGGTACTGAGGAAGCAGCACTGGACTGGGAGATCTAGGGTCTTGTGCTCCAGGGCAGCCTCTGCCTTTAACTGGCTGTATGACCCTGAGTGAGGCATTTTGCTCTCTCAGTCTATTCTGCCGTTTATAAAATGAGAGGTGGACTCTGAGATAAGCTACAAAACCCCTTCCGATGACACTATGCTGAGATTTTAAGTAGACACTACTGGTTAGCAGCAGACCAGAGATGGAACCTAAAACATCTGTATTATCTTTCCTCTGGACATGCTACCTCCCATAGCAGAGACGTGCCCCCAACCAGGGTGACAGCTGACCCCCTTTCAACATTCTGAATTATGCAAAGATGTATGCAAGTTTCCTTTCACTCTATTTATAGTGGTTCTATTGGAGCAATCCTACAAAAAAGACGAAAGATGCAACGAAGCAAGGACTCAGCTTCACTTTCAATGCATAAAGGTCACTGGAAATAGCATAAGGCCGGGTGTGGTAGCTAATGCCTGTAATCTCAGTGCTTTGGGAGGCCGAGGCAGGAGGATCACTTGAAGGCCAGGAGGTCGAGAGCAGTCTGGGCAACAGAGTAAGACCCTGTCTCTACAAAAAAATTTTTAAAAATTTAGCCAGGCATGGTGGCACACTCCTGTAGTCGTAGCTACTAGGAAGGCTGAGGCAGGAGGGAGGAGGGAGGATTGCTTGAGCCCAGGAGTTTGAGGTTATATTGAGCTATGATTGTGCCTGTGCACTCCAGCCTGTGTGACAAAGTGAGGCTCTATCTCAAAAACAAAACAAAACAAAACAAAAGAAAGAGCATAATAAAATGAAGAGCATAGCTGTGGACCTAACAGATCTTAGGTTCAAATCCCAGCTCTGACACCTATTTTCTGTCTGACTTGACATTTTTTTAAAATTTCTTTTTCTTTTCTACACTTCTTATGTCTCTTCATCTTTTTAATTAAAAAAATTTTTTTATTTGTTTTGAGACAGGGTCTGGCTCTGTCACCCAGGCTGGATTGTGGTAGCATGATCTCAGCTCACTGTAACCTCTGCCTCCCCGGCCCAAGAGATCCTCCCATCTCATCAGCCTCCCGAGTAGCTGGGATCATGGGCATGCGCCACCACACCTGGCTAATTTTTGCATTTTTTTTTTGTAGAGATGGGGTTTCACCATGCTGCCCAGGCTGGTCTCAAACTCCTGGGCTCAAGCGATCTGCCCACCTCAGCCTCCCAAAGTGTTGGGATTATAGGCATGAGTCACCGTGCCAGACCCTGACTTGACATTTTTAAACCTTAGTTTCCTAATCTGATAATACCTACCTCTGCAGGGTGAGGAGGAACAGAAGCGCTTGCATGTAAACTGCCTGACGCTGATCCTATTAAATAATATTTATTGAACATTCTAACATTTTACAAGTGTCATCTCATAGACTCCTCATAATAATCCTATGAGACAGGGGCTATTGTTATCCTCATCTTACAGATGCAGGATGTGAGGCACAGAAAAGTGAAGTTGCCAAAGTTACACAGTTCTTAGACAGAGAGTCAACCTATACAGTCTGACTCCAGGGGCCAGGCCGTTGGCCACTAAAAAATAACTACTGGGCCAGGTGTGGTGGCTCACACCTGTAATCCAGCACTTTGGGAGGCCAAGGCGAGCAGATCACTTGAGGTCAGGAGTTCCAGACCAGCCTGGCCAATGTGGTGAAACCCTGTCTCTATTAAAAATACAAAAATTAGCCGGACATGGTGACAGGTGCCTGTAATCCCAGCTGCTCGGGAGGCTGAGGCAGGAGAATCACTTGAACTTGGGAGGCAGAACTTGCAGTGAGCCAAGATCCAGATCATGCCACTGCACTTCAGCCTGGGTGACAGAGTGAGACATTGTCTCAAAAAAAAAAAAAAAAAAAAAATTACTGGCCAGGGAGCAGTGGCTCACACCTGTAATATCAGTATCGATACAATTTCAGAAAGCTGCTGAAACTTTGTCTCTTACCATTCCTTAGGGTTAAGCTGCCTTGACTCTGCTGATCTCAAACACAAATTTAAAGAGTGCCATTTCAGGGTCATGGACAAAGTTGGCACAAGGACAGTTTTTGGGAAAGGTTTCGCTGGTAGGATAGACTCATCACCAAAGCATCTTTAGGAAACTTCTTAGCCATCTTTGAGGCTCCTGGCTTAAATAATCCCATGTAGGACTGCTTGAGGTTTTCTCTGTAGAAGAGAGATGCTTCTAAGCAATGCTTCACTTTCTGGGAAGCTTTAGATAAAAACTCACCTTGATGTCTTGTCCCCTGCCCAGTGGGCTCTGTATTGCTGTTTGAGCTTTTAAGAGACAGGGTCGCCTGGGTGCGGTGGCTCACGCCTGTAATCCCAACACTTTGGGAGGCCGAGGTGGGTGAATAACCTGAGGTCAGGAGTTTGAGGCCAGCCTGACCAAAATGGTGAAACCCTGTCTCTACCAAATACAAAAAATTAGCCGGGTGTGGTGGTGCACACCCGTAATCCCAGCTATTCAGGAGGCTGAGGCAGGAGAATTACTTGAACCCGGGAGGCAGAGGTTGCAGTGAGCCGAGATTGCACCATTGCACTCCAGCCTGGGCAACAAGAGCGAAACTCCGTCTCTGTCTCAAAAAAAAAAAAAAAAAAAAGAGAAAGGGTCTAGCTCTGTTCCCCAGGCTGGAATGGAACGTAGCACTATCACAGTTTACTGCAACTTTGAACTCCTAGGCCTAAGGGATCCTCCTGCCTCAGCCTCTTGAGTAGCTAGGATTACAGGCGCAAATCACCATGTCTGGCTAATTTTATTTTTATTTTTTGTAGAGATGGGGGTCTCATCATTTTGTCCAGGCTGTTCTCGAAGTCCAGGCCTCAAACAATCCTCCCATCTCACCCTCCCAAAGTGCTAGGGTTACAAGTGTGAGCCATCTGGCCAGGCACGGTGGCTCATCCCCGTAATCCCAACACTTTGGGAGGCCAAGGCAGGAGGATCACTGGAGGTCAGGAGTTCAAGACCAGCCTGGCCAACATGGTAAAACCCCGTCTCTACTAAAAATACAAAAATTAGCCGGGCGTGATGGCACACGCCTGTAATCAGCACCCAAACACTCAGGCCTCAACTATGAAGCTCCCTGACCAGGAATGCCCAGCTCCCATTCTCAGGAAGGCCCCCTAAGAGGTTCAAGGATAAGCAGTTTTACAGAATTTGGGGGTCATGAATAAGGACAAAATTGTACAAAAGTCCTGATCCAAACACTGCCCTCAACAGCCTCTGGAGAACTCCCTGGGCAAGGTCTGATCCTGTTCCCCACCCCACCTCCAAGAAAATGGGGTTAATACCTCCCCAGATGGCTACATGGAGGATTAAGGGTCATTATTCTTGGCACTGAGCTCTGTTACAGCTCTAGCAGTTGTGACCTTGTATCCTAAAAGAAGATAATGAATACAAAAATGCCAACGGTGACCCTCAAATCTGGCTCTGCAGTAGTAGCTGAGAATTTTCTTTGCACAGGGCCTCTGACACTGCCTCCTATACACTCTGGCCTTTTGACGGCATCCTCCCCTTATTCAGGCTTAAAGTTTTTTTTTTTTTTTGAGATGGAGTCTCACTCTGTCACCCAGGCTGGAGTACAGCGTTGCGATCTCAACTCACTGCAACCTCTGCCTTCTGAGTTCATGTGATTCTCCTGCCACAGCCTCCTAAGTAGCTGGGACTGCAGACACCCGCCACCACTCCAGGCTAATTTTTGTATTTTTAGTAGAGACAGGATTTCACCATTTTGGCCAGGCTGGTCTCAAACTCCTGACCTTGTGATCTGCCCACCTCAGCCTCCCAAAGTTCTGGGATTACAGGCATGAGCCACTGCGCCCAGTCCAGGCTTAAAAGTTTTTAAGGTATTAGTCTTCAATGCCACAAAGCCCTTCAAGGAGTCAGCAGCTATTACTCAATAGCACAAAGAATGGGCCCCAGAACTCTCAGGGTTACATGTAGGCCTGAATTTACCCAGAAGAAGCCAACTAAGTGGTACTCCTTTACATCCAAGCCCTGGCTCTTAAGGGCAATCAGTGAGGTCTAGTAAAAAGGATATATTTCATCATTTAGTCCTCAAAAACCCACTGAAAAGTAGGTACTACAATAAGCCTCATTTTATAGGTGAAACCATAACTCTGAGAGGATACATGATTGACCCTAGGTCACAGAGCTAAGGAGGAGACATGGGTTCAAATATCAGCCCTACACTACTAGTTGTGTAACCTCCAGCATATTCCTTAACTTTAGAGTCTCAGTTTCTCATTTGTAAAGTGGGGATAATGGTAATACCTTCCTTCCAGGGGAGTTCTGAAGATTACAAGAGACATTGTAGAAAAAGTAGAGCTGGGCCTGCTGGCTCATGCCTGTAATCCCAGCACTTTGGGGGGCCAAGGTGAGTGGATCACCTGAGGTCAGGAGTTCGAGACCAGCTTGGCCAACATGGTGAAACCCCATCTCTACTAAAAAAATACAAAAATTATCCAGGCATGGTGGCGTGCGCCTGTAATCTCAGCTACTCAAAAGGCTGAGGCAGCAGAATTGCTTGAACCTGGGAGGCGGAGGTTGCAGTGAGCAGAGATTGTGTGCACTCCAGCCTGGGCAACAAGAGCAAAACTCTGTCTTAAAAAGAAAAAGCATCTAGCAAGTGCCTGGTATATACTAAATATTCAATACATGTTAGTTTGTTTTTTTTTGTTTTTTTTTTTTTGAGACAGAGTCTCACTCTGTCCCCCAGGCTGGAGTGCACACGATCTTGGCTCACTGCAACCTCTGCCTCCCAGGTTCAAGCAATTCTCATGACTCAGCCTCCCAAGTAGCTGGGATTACAGGTGTGCGCCACCACGGCTGGCTAATTCTTTGTATTTTTAGTAGAGACAGGTTTTGCCATGTTGCCCAGGCTGGCCTCCAACTCCTGAGCTCTGCCCACATTGGCTTCCCAAAGTGCTAGGATTACAGGCATGAGCCACGGCGCAACAGGCTTTTTTTTTTTTTTTTTTTTTTTTTTTGAGACAGGGTCTCTGTTGTCCATGCTGGAGTTCAGTAGCGCAGTCTTGGCTCACTGCAACCTCTGCCTCCTGCACTCAAGTGATAACCCTGCCTCAGATTCCCAGGTAGATGGGAATACAGGCACACACTACCACACCTGGCTAATTTTTAAATTTTTTTTGTAGAGACAGGGTTTCACTATGTTGCTCAGGCTGGTCTCAAAGTCCTGGGCTCAAGCAATCTACCCACCTAGGCCTCCCAAAGTGCTGGGATTACAGGTGTGAGCCACCGTGCCAAGCCATGTTAGGTTTTACAGATCAAACAGACAGGGAGGTTGGGCATGGTGGCTCACCTGTATTCCCAGGACTTTGGGAGGCTGAGGTGGGCAGATGCTTGAGCCCAGGAGTTTGAGACCAGCCTGAGCAACATAGTGAAACCCCATCTCTATGAAAAAAATTAAAAAATTAGCCAGGCGTGATGGCACACACCTGTATTCCCATCTACCCTGTCTCATAAAAAAAAAAAAAGGCCGGGCGTGGTGGCTCACGCCTGTAATCCCAGCACTTTGGGAGGCTGAGGCGGGCGGATCACCTGAGGTCAAGAGTTCAAGACCAGTCTGGCCAACATGGTGAAACCCCATCTCTACAAAAATACAAAAATTAGCTGGGCGTGGTGGTACATGCCTGTAATTCCAGCTACTCGGGAGGCTGAGGCATAAGAATCACTTGAACCTGGGAGGCAGAGGTTGCAGTGAGCAGAGATCATGCCACTGCACTCCAGCCTGGATGACGAAGTGAGACTCTGCCTCAAAGAAAAAAAAAAAACATGTGGCAAACTCTCTGCTTGAATATCTGCAATGATGGGTAACTCACTCCCTCACAAGGCAGCCCATTTTGTTTTTAGAAAGCTACATTATCTCCTATCAAACCAAAGTCTACCCTCTTGGAAATTATGTCATTTAATCCTGAGATGCCTTCTAGAATCACAGAGAACATCCAGTTTCCTTTCCCCATGACAATTCTTCAAGTATTTGAATGAGGTGTCATGTTCCCCCAGGCTCTTAGCCTTGGTGCTTCCTCATGTGTCACAGTCCCAGAGGCAATTCAATATCACAGAGCAGACAGACCTGGGTTTGAATTCCAGTCCTTCCTCTTACTTGCTGTGTGACCTTAAGCAAATTACTTAATCTCTCTGAATCTGTTTCTTCATAGGTATAATAGGGAAAATGATTCTCACCTCACAGGACAGTCATGAAGGTTACACTGGATAAAGTAAAAATACTAGCTAGCACTGAGCCCAAGATATACCAAGCCCTGAATAAAATGTCAGTCACTTTTTAGGACATATCCCAACTGGTAAATACCTCTCACAGTAAATTAACTACACCAAGGAACTGGTTTCTTTCTTTTTTTTCTTTTTTTTTTTTGAGATGGAGTTTCACTTTTGTTGCCTAGGCTGGAGTGCAATGGCACGATCACAGCTCACCGCAACCTCCACCTCCTGGGTTCAAGCGATTTTGCTGCCTCAGCCTCCTGAGTAGCTGGGACTACAGGCGCGTGCCACCACACCTGGCTAATTTTTTTTGTATTTTTAGTAGAGATGGGGTTTCACCGTGTTAGCCAGGATGGTCTCGATCTCCTGACCTTGTGATCTGCCCACCTCAGCCTCCCAAAGTGCTGGGATTACAGGCGTGAGCCACCACGCTCAGCCAGGAACTGGTTTCTAATAGCAACTGCCAAAACTTTGGCTTTTGAAGAGATGATAGCTAAGAAAGTACAACCTAAGGGTTTTGTGGGCCCAGCAATCTGCAATGGCAGCCTAAAGATGCAGTGGAACATCTGGAAAGGTGAGGTGGAAAGAAGAAAGGAAACAGGATAACTAAACCAGTGACCCAAAGAAAACACAAGTATCACCAGATTACATGTTCTGTTTGACTTCCTCTCTGATACTCAGAACTGCACATGTCAGCAACATTCCTTAATTTTTAAAAGGAGCGAAGAGAGTGGTCATGGAGGCCGTGTCTGTAGTCCCAGCTACTAGGGAGGCAGAGGTACGAGAATCCCTTGAGCTCAGGAGTTCGAGACCAGCCTGGGCAACAGAGTGAGACCCCATCTCAAAAAATAAAAATAAAAGGAGAGAGGCCGGGCACGGTGGCTCACACCTGTAATCCCAGCACTCCGGGAGGCCGAGGTCGGTGGATCACGAGGTCAGGAGTTCAAGACCAGCCTGGCCAAGATGGTGAAACCCCATCTCTACTAAAAATACAAAAATTAGCCAGGCATGGTGGCAGGCACCTGCAATCCCAGCTACTTGGGAGACTGAAGCAGAAAATTGCTTGAACCCAGGAGGCGGAGGTTGCAGTGAGCTGAGATCGTGCCACTGCACTTCAGCCTGGGCAAGAGAGCAAGATTTCATCTCAATAAATAAACAAATACATACATACAATTTTAAAAACGAGAAAAACAATAAAAATAATTAAAGACCAAGTCATAGTCTAGATCTTCCTTAGCAGTTGGCCCCTCAAGATCCACAAATGTTTGGCAGTGGGCTTCAAGATTTTCAGTTGTCTTTCCAGATCCTGAAGTCTAGGTGTGCAAAAACACCCGACATAAGATGCCCAATGAGTCAATACCGAACTCCTCCCGGCTAAAAAAACTGTCAATTGTATGAAACTGGTAAATAGTCGTTAACATCATCGTCATATTTACACGTGTTCTCTCTTTCCCTTGTGACCCTCAGGGAAGGTGTCCCAGGCAGAAATATGGGCTACTGCTCAATTATTCCGCAGAGTTGATCCAAAAGCACTGTTCCTTCAAATTGAGATAAGACTCGAACAGAAGTGCTCCCATATAGGTCAAAAAAGGAAAGGAGAGCAGGACTCCAGCCTTAAAGCAGCATGATCACAAACTATGACGGAAAAGGTCATTTCCCACCTGCCAATGAAATACAACAACCTACAATGAAGAAATCTCAGTAAGTCTCAGACTTGGCCCAAAGGAGCCCCACTAGTTACTCCCTGGTCTGTTATAGAGGATCTGGCTATTACACTCAACAGCAAAAATTCAATTCAATCCCGCTAAAGATATAAGAATCACAAGGAAGAATAAGCCAGAACTCAAGACAGAAATAGCATTAAGTAGTTCCTTCAGTACAGTGAGCAGAAGCTGGCCACTCAACGACTCTAAAAGACACAGAAAAGCTTAGTAGGGACCACTGGGCATACCGGTGTCCTAGGTGGGGATTTCATAACGTCTTTGAGTCAGAAGCTGCCCTCAAAATAGTTTTCTTCTCAAAACGGTTCCAGGCTTTGTTAGAAAGGGAAGACTTCACTGCCACTTTACCCAGATCATCTACCCCATCCTTGGAATGAATGGGGAAGCTTCAGCCACCCTACCAGGCTCCTAAAATCACCAACTTGAGAGAAAAACTATAACGTTGCTCTACCAGTACTTCAGGAGGTTAAAGAAAGTCACAGAAGAAAAGAACTTTGGGGAAAACAGTCAAGTTCGGCTGTTAAGACATTAGTCACAGGCCCCTGTAACTCTCCTCTAGAAACCCTGGGAGTACACCCGCAGAGGAGAGAGAGCCCAAGGCACCAAGCAAAGTCAACCAGTCTGGCAAGGGGGCGTCCCACTGCGGCTTTCAGTCCAAGAAGTGGATCCTGCTGGTTCGCAGTCTCTCTTCTATCTCCTCACTTCCTATTTACCCTTTGAAGTGGGTACTGAATAGCCCATTCCCAAGCAGAGGCCCTTTGTATACTGGGTGCTACAGTCGCCTGGTGGAAACACCTTGGCAGAGTTGTTTGGTGCCAGGATGGGTCACTGAAGGCATCTGCGGTGGACACACACACACACACACACACACACACACAGAGAAACAGAAAGACAGAGAGCGAGAAACTAAGAGAGCAGGTCAGGTCGGCGTTGCCCTCCCAGCACTTACACCTGCCCCTTCTTCCTGACTCCCGCGCCAGATCAGATGTCAAACAAAAACTCCGCAAAAAAGTCCCGTGATGGAATGACTTCCACCTCTCCCTCCGCAGATCCTCCCCGGACTCCCACAGCCTCCCCCCGCGTCCCGACCAAACCCTCCGCCCCCACCCCGCCCCCAGACCACTCTGCCCTCCGCCCCGGCGAGGCCTGGCCCCTCTCGGGACACCCGGGGCCCCGAGGCGGGTAGGCTCAGGCCCCCAGGCCGGCAGGGCTGGAGCCGGCCCAGAGCGGGCGGCCCGTTCGCCGGGGCTGCGGGAGCCGGTCCCCGCCTCGGCGCCCGCGGAGGGCAGGGGGCGGCGGTGACCCGTACCTGTCAGGTCTCTTCCCCCGACCAGCAGCGGCGCAACTTCAGGAGCCCATGTCCGTCCGGGGGGGGCGGCCCCTCTCCCGGGAGGGGGGGCGCGGATCCCGGGGAGGGGGCTGGGGGGCTCGAGCAGCTCTAGCCCCTTCCCATGCTCCCCGCCCGGCGCCTGGCCGGGGCCGGACAGCGCCTCCGCCCGCCCCTGCGCACCGCCTCACACCCGCGCTCACACACACTCACACTCCCTCGCGCGCTCTCACACACGCACTCCCCTCCCTCCTCCTCCTCTGTTTATCTCCTCCAGCTGTCTGGGGACCCAGGAGAAGCCCAGCAACGCGCCTGCGCCACGCAGTCTCCGCCTCCGCCCCGCGCCTCGCAGCCGGCGGGTACGCCACGGAGACTGCGCCCGGCCGCTTCCAGAATGGCTAGCCGGGCCCCCCCACTTACCCCCCCGCGCCCGGTCAACGTCTGCTGCCGGCGGCGCCCACTAACCTGCTAGTGGGGGAGCCCCGCACCGCCGTGGCCAATGGGCTTCGCCGCTCGCGGGACCGGCAGCCAGTGGGCGGGCGGGAAAGCTGGGCTAAGCCCCGGGGCACCCTGGGAGTCGTAGTTTTTCGCCGTCGAGGAGTTCCTGCCGAGCGGGCTCACCCCGCCCGGTTGCCATTAGTTACCCGGACGCACCTCTCACCCCACCACCGGGTAAAACGCTCCTCACACCGCTTCTGGGACACCCGCCCACACACGCTCGCCCACTGACCCCCAGGCCCCTGCACAGCCCCTTAAGAGCTCCTAAGACTTCCTCTCAGTCCCCGAATTGTGGGACCGCTCAGGCTAGGGCCCCGGGGGCTCCTCAGCCCACTCCTTCCTGCTCTGGGGGGCTGCTGAAGTGGCACAGTCCTCACTCGCGTCTCCTGGGCCTTAAGGAAGAAAGTGTAAGAGAATCGGTCCTACGCTGAATAGCCTGGAGATGAGTCAGCCACACACACTCTGGGTGCCCTCGGGTTGATGGGAGCGACTAGGTCCATCTGACCCTAGCGGAGTCACTGCTGTCCCACCTCTGAGGAAGAGACGCAGTTCCAGCCTTGTGGAGTCCCGGGTCTGATGGAGGAGAGACCCTCCTCTTTATTAAGGAAGTTCCCAAGGTGACAAGGGTGGCACTAAGCCTATCTTCTTAAGGCAGAGACCAGGCCCCACCCGTGAAACCTCAAGTCAGAAAGGGAAGACGTGTCACCTTCTAACAAGGGAAACTTGTCACCCATAGGGTGCCATTTGTCAGATACTAACAATAATTCACTTTTATTCGCACTGGATTGGGTACAGTCCCTTAGCTAGGTACTATTGCTGTGTTTTGCAGAAAAGGAAAGAAGCTGAAGCAGAAAGGCTAAAAGCAACTTGCCCCCGGGGTCCTGATAAGTTGGCAAATTGGAAATTAGACCCAGATCTGCCTGACACCAGAGTCTGAGCCTTTGAACACTGCCTGTCTTTCCTGTGAAAACCAGACAGCACCCGCTCTCAGTAAGGACTGAATATATGCATTTGGCATTTACAGTGTTTATCGCTCCGTGTGTCGCTTGGTTCTTTTTTTTTTTTTCCAATTCTGCTCACATCACGAGTACGAATTTGTCTGTGAATACCTGAATACTCCCAGAGACAAAGGTAGTATTTCTTTTTTTTTTTTTTTTTTTGAGACGGAGTCTTGCTCTGCCGCCCAGGCTGGAGTGCAGTGGCGCGATCTCGGCTCACTGCAAGCTCCGCCTCCCGGGTTCACGCCATTCTCCTGCCTCAGCCTCCCGGGTAGCTGGGACTACAGGCGCCCGCCACCACGCCCGGCTAATTTTTTTTGTATTTTTAGTAGAGACGAGATTTCACCGGATTAGCCAGGATGGTCTCGATCTCTTGACCTCGTGATCTGCCCGCCTCGGCCTCCCAAAGTGCTGGAATTACAGGCTTGAGCCACCGCGCCCGCCCAAAGGTAGTATTTCAATTGCTGGTGATTTCTCCCCAAGGGAGATTTCTCCCCATTTAGAGGAGTAAGAACCTACCCTTGTGAAACCGCTCACAAAGCCTTTTATGCCTTTCTCCTAAAAATGTTGTGGATCATTCCCCCTGAACTCTCCACCACAGCTGTTCCACTGAATATAAAAAATCATAGACTTTGGGACTAGAAGAAAGCTTTGAGATCATCTATCTGTAGCTCCTCAGGTTCAGGTTGCAACCTTGGTTAGGGTCATTGGGTTAATTAAACTGAATAATAGCTAACATTTATTGAATACTTGCCATGGGAGATAAGTGCTTACTAGTGGATTAAGAAACACTCTGGGGCCGGGCGCCGTGGCTCACGCCTGTAATCCCAGCACTTTGGGAGACCAAGACAGGTGGATCACGAGGTCAGGAGATCAAGACCATCCTGGCTAACACGGTGAAACCCCGTCTCTACTAAAAATACAAAAAAATTAGCTGGGCGTGGTGGTGGGCGCCTGTAGTCCCAGCTACTCGGGAGGCTGAGGCAGGAGAATGGCGTGAACCTGGGAGGCGGAGCTTGCAGTGAGCCAAGATTGCACCACTGCACTCCAGCCTGGGTGACAGAGCGAGACTCCGTCTCAAAAAAAAAAAAAGTAAAAGAAAAAGAAACACTCCCGGCCGGGCGCGGTGGCTCACACCTGTAATACCAGCACTTTGGGAGGCCAAGGGCGGGTGGATCACCTGAGGTCGGGAGTTCAAGACCAGCCTGGACAGCATGGTGAAATCCCGTCTCCACTAAAAATACAAAAATTAGCCCGGCGTGGTGGCACATGCCTGTAATCCCAGCTACTCAGGGGGCTGAGGCAGGAGAATCACTTGAACCCTAGAGGCGAAGGTTGCAGTGAGCCAAGATGGTGCCACTGCACTCCAGCCTGGGCAACAGAGAGAGACTCCATCTCAAAAAAAGAAAAAAGAAAAAAAGAAAAGAAAGAAAGACAGACTCCCACAATCACATAGCTAGGAAGTGGTACAGTTGGGATTAAAGCCTAGACTATTCGAATCCAGAACCTCCATTTTTAAATCATTTTAGCATCCTGTTTTTTTGGCAGAGAACCCCCCCCTTTTTTTTTCTTTTTTTGAGACGGAGTCTTGCTTTGTCGCCCAGGCTGGAGTGCAGTGGGGCGATCACCAATCACTGCAAGCTCTGCCTCCCGGGTTCACACCGTTCTCCTGCCTCAGCCTCCCGAGTAGCTGGGACTACAGGCGCCCGCCACCACTTTGTCATTTCTTTTAGTAGAGACGGGGTTTCACCGTACTAGCCAGGATAGTCTCAATCTCCTGACCTCGTGATCCGCCCGCCTCTGCCTCCCAAAGTGCTGTCACTACAGACGTGAGCCACCGCGCCCGGCCAGAGAACCCCCGTTTTAAAGTCTTGTTTAATGCTGGCAAGGTCACAGAGGATCTTAGATATACCGACAGAGAAGAGTGGGTGATGTTTCTGTGACTCCTAGCACTCCTAGTCTATGGCACATAGCAGAAACTCAGTAAATATTTGTTGTCAGAATGAACTTTCCTTGGTAGAGACTGATGACAGGAAGACTATTTCTTTTGAGACGGAGTCTTGCTCTGTCGCCCAGGCTGGAGTATAGTGGTGCAATCTCAGCTCACTGCAACCTCCGCCTCCTGGGTTCAAGCGATTCTCCTGTCTCAGCCTCCCGAGTAGCTGAGACTACAGGCACACGCCACGACGCCCGGCTAATTTTTGTATTTTTAGTAGAGATGGGGTTTCACCATAATTGGTCAGGCTGGTCTCAAACTCCTGACCTCAGGTGATCCACCTGCCGTGGCCTCTCAAAGTGCTGGGATTACAAGCATGAGCCACCTTGCCCCACCAGGAAGAAGACTATTAACAACTGCAGTTACTATTTATTATTTTCTAATAGATACTCACTCATACTCTTACACTTGCTTGAGTTTCTCTCTTTCTCACTTCCTCTCTCTCCATATAGGCAGAGACCTATACATAAATCTATACATACATATGTGTACACAGACACACACATATATACATTAACACACACTAACTCATTTGCTTATCCCAACCACGTTGTGAGTTAGGTATGATTCATACTCCCATTTTACATAGAAGAAACAGAGACTCAGCCAGGCATGGAGGCTCACACCTGTAATCCCAATGTTTTGGTTCCAGACCAGCCTGGGCAATACGGCAAAACCCTGTCTCTACAAAAAATATAAACATTGGCCAGGCGCGGTGGCTCATGCCTGTAATCCCAGCACTTTGGGAGGCGGAAGCAGGCAGATCACGAGATCAGGAGTTTGAGACCAGCCTGGCCAACATAGTGAAACCCCATCTCTACTAAAAATACAAAAATTAGCTGGGCATGGTGGTGCGTGCCTGTAATCCCAGCTACTTGGGAGGGTGAGGCAGGAGAATCGCTTGAACCCTGGAGGCAGAGGTTGTGGTGAGCCAAGATCATGCCACTGCACTCCAACCTGGGCAACAGAGCAAGACTTCGTCTAAAAAAAAAAAAATTAGGGCGGGCATGCTGGCTGGGCCAGGTGTGGCTCATGGCTGTAATCCTATCACTTTGGAAGGCCAAGGTGGGAGGATCACTTAAGGTCAGGAGTTTGAAACCAGCCTGGCCAACATGGCCAAACACTGTCTCTATTAAAAATACAAAAAAAAAAAAAAAAAAATTAGCCAGTTGTGATGATGCGTGCCTGTAGTCCCAGCTACTTGGGAGACTGAGATAGGAGGATCGCTTAAGCCTGGGAAGCAGAGGTTGCAGTGAGCCAAGATGGCACCACTGCACTCCAGCCTGGTATACAGAATGAGACCCTGTCTGGAAAAAAAAAAAAAGGAGAAGAAAGAAGAAGAAGATGGTTAAGTTCAAAATTAGACACACACTTCCCAGCCACAGGTGTTTTCAGATTATGAAATAATTTTCTTTTTCTTTTTTTTTTTTTCAGACGGAGTCTCACTTTGTCACCCAGGCTGGAATGCAGTGGCGAGATCTTGGCTCACCACAACGTCCGCCTCCCAGGTTCAAGCGATTCTCCTGCCTCAGCCTCCCAAGTAGCTGGGATTACAGGTGCACACCACCACACCCAGCTAATTTTTTTATTTTTAGTAGAGACAGGGTTTCACTATGTTGGCCAGGCTGATCTCGAACTCCTAACCTCGTGATCTGCCCGCCTCGGCCTCACAAAGTGCTAGGATTACAGGTGTGAGCCACCATGCTCGGCCTAAAATAATTTTTTAACCAATAGAGTTGGACTACTTTGAGAGGTTGTAAGTTCTTTGTTTCTGGTAGTATTCAAGTACAGGCTATACACACATGTGTCCAAGATACTCTAGAAGCAATTATTGTATTAGGTAGATATTTAATTAAGTGACCGTTTCCAATTTTTTTATTTGGCTCTTGGAAACAGACAAGGATTATTCAAATAAAGCTATGGCAGTGAATGTTGCTGTTTTTTCTCTCCTAAGAGCATGAGATGATGCCTCAACTGATCACCAGCTCTGCAGAGGCAGTCACTGATACCATCATTTTCATCTCCTAATTGGATTCCTAGGCAAAAGTGGGTATATTCAACCTACAATTAAAGATGCTTATATTTTACAACCCAGCAATTCTACTTCTGATACCTTAGGGGAACTATTGCGTGTGTGCACGAGGAGACATTGGCAAGAATACTCCTTCCAACTGTATTATAATAGCAAAAATGTTGAAACAACCTGTCTTTCTGTAAGGGGAATCAGTGGATGAATTGTGGGTTAGTTATACAATGGAGTACCATACAACCAATTAAATGATTTACATGTAATCGAGATAGATAAATCTTAAAAACATAATGAGTGAAGAGGAAGGAAGTTTAAAGATAATACATTCAGTATGGCACTTATGTAAAATTTAACAAAAATGTCATATATTTATAGATATATATGTAGAAAAATACAAAAAGTTAAATGGGAAAGACAGCAATTTTTGCAGTGTGCTTACTTTTTTTTTTTTTTTTTTAACAGTACTACTTCTGGCCAGGCTGGGTAGCTCACACCTGTAATCCCAGCACTTTGGGAGGCCGAAGTGGGGTGGATTGCTTGAGTCCACGAGTTTGAGACCAGCCTGGGCAACATGGCAAAACCCCATCTCTACTAAAAAATAAAAAAAAAAATTAACTGGGCGTGGTGGCACACCTGTAGTCCAACCTACTAGGGAGCCTGAGGTGGAAGAATCACCTGAGCCGGGGAGGTTGAGGCTGCAGTGAGCCCAGATCATGCCACTGCACTCCAGTCAGGGCAACTGGAGTGACACCCTGTCTCACAAAAGCCCCCCAAACTCCCCAAAACAGTACTGCTGCTTGTGGAGCAGAGCTAACTCATAGGCAGTACATTCTGAGTCAACCAGCGAGTGTGCTCACTTCTAAGAAAGGGGAAGAAAAGAGGTGGGGACGGGGTTTTAGCTGTATTTATATCATTTTATCTCTTAAAAAAAGAGATTAGAAAAAAAGATTAGAACTAAATATAACATTTATATTAAATATTAAACAAAATGTTAAACATCATTTTTATCTTGGTGGTTATATTATCTGTAGATTTATGAATATTTGAAGTAGTTTCTAATTAAATATTACAAATTTTTTTTTTTTTTTTTTTTTTTGAGACAGAGTTTCACTCTCGTCGCCCAGGCTGGAGTACAGTGGCGCGATCTCAGCTCACTGCAACCTCTGCCTCCCAGGTTCAAGCAATTCTCCTGCCTCAGCCTCCCAAGTAGCTGGGACTACAGGCACGAGCCACCATGCCTGGCTAATTTTTGTATTTTTAGTAGAGACGGGGTTTCACCATGTTGGCCAGGCTGGTCTCCAACTCCTGACCTCAGCTGATCCACCCGCCTTGACCTCCCAAAGTTCTGGGATTGCAGGCATTACCACCACACCCAGCCACAAATTTTTTTTAATTAAATGAAGAAAAAAATCCATCTTGACAGGCACTAAGCCTGACTAAAAGTTAAAGGTCTATAATCTCTATACTGTGATAATTATTATCATACAAAAATGTCATCTTTTTTTTTTTTTTTTTTGAGACACTGTCTCGCTCTGTGGCCTAGACTGGAGTGCAGTGGTAGGCTCATAGCTCCCTGTAGCCTCAATCTCCTAGAGTCAAGAATCCACCCACCTCAGCTTCCTGAATAACTGAGACTACAGGCATGCACCACCACTCCTGGCTAATTTTTTTTTTTTTTTTTAGAGATGGAATCTTGCTATGTTGCTCAGGCTGGTCTTAAACTCCTGATCTCAAGCAGTCCTCCTGCGTCAGCCTCCCAAAGTGCTAGGATTACAGATGCGAGCCACCATGCCCAGCCTCATACAAGAAATTCATTGTTTAAACAGTAACAACAGTCTGGGTGCAGTGGCTCACGTCTGTAATCCCAGCACTTTGGGAGGCCAAGGCAGGAGGATCACTTGAGGCTGGGAGTTTGAGATCAACCTGGCCAATGTGGGGAAACCCCTGACTCTGCTAAAAATACAAAAATTAGTGGGGCATGGTGGTATGCACCTGTAATCCCAGCTACCCGGGAGGCTGAGGCAGTAGAATTGCTTGGACCCGGGAGGCGGAGGCTGCAGTGAGCCGATATCTGTGCCACTGCACTCCAACCTGGATGACAGAGCAAGACTCTGTCTCAAAAAAAAAAAGAAAAACAAAACACAGTAACAACGAAGAAGTATTACCTCCTTTTATTTCATTTAGGACTTCTGGTTGCAAAGTGTCTTGGGAGTACAATCTAAGTTACCATGAGAAAAGTTAGAGACCCACTGATTTCAGTTAGTTCCTTCATTTAACCAAGGAGAAAACTGTGGCCTAGAATAATTTGGTAACTTGCTTAAAGTCACAAATCACCAAGAGCCCAAACTCTAAACTCTAGTCCAACTCATTGAGAGTTTCCAAACTTCTCTTGTGCATATATTGTACCTGTGTTCCAGCTGTGCCTTCCACTTGGAATCACTCTCCTACTCCCATCTCTGTTCCTTCTCTAAAATCCTACTTAGCTAGGCTAAGAAAGAATCAGCCAATCTAGGCCCGGCACGGTGGCTCACACCTGTAATCTCAGCACTTTGGGAGGCCAAGGTGGGCAGATCACAAGGTCAGGAGTTCAAGACCAGCCTGGCCAACATAGTGAAGCTCTGTCTCTACTAAAAATACAAAAAATTAGCTGGGCGTGGTGGCACATACCTGTAATCCCAGCTACTCAGGAGGCTGAGGCAGGAGAATCACTTGGACCCTGGAGGCGGAGGTTGCGATGAGCAGAGATGGCGCACTGCACTCCAGCCTGAGTGACAGTATGAGACTCTGTCTCCAAAAAAAAAAAAAAAGAAAGAAAGAAAGAAAAAAAATTAGCCGATCTTACTCCCCAGACTTGAGTCTGAATCTTAGGCTTGAGTGGGCCCTAATCAGCTTCCCTTCTCTGTACCTTCACTTCTCTGCTCAACCTTTTAAAATTTTCATTTATTAAATTTTATTTTATTTTTTGTAGAGACAGGATCTCACTTTTTTGCCCAGGATGGTCTTGAATTCCTGGCCTCAAGCAATCCTTCTGACTCAGCCTCCCGAAGTGCTGGGATTAAAGGTTGAGCCACTTCATTCACCCTGTCAGCAGCACATTTTCTTGTTGGAACTATTCTGATCATTAAGCAGTTCTTCTTAATGATAAAGTTCTAACTTCCACTTATTTGTCCCAACTCTGTTATCTGTGGCAACATAGGTTTTGTATATTAAATGGGGTGATTATTGTGCAAACTGTAAAGGTCTGGGACAATTTGGGGGGATTAGCAGGAGTGGTAGTCATAATGATCCCTTTTGCCCTTAATAAAGCTTCAAGGGCTGAGTGCAGTGGCTCATGCCTGTAATTCTATCAGTTTTGGAGGCTAAGGCAGGAGGATTGCTTGATCCCAGGAGTCTGAGGCCAGCCTGGGCAACACGGCGAGAGCCTGCCTCTCCAAAAAAAAAAAAAACAACAACAAAACCTTCAGTGTGTGGTGGCTCACACCTGTAATCCCAGCTATTTGGGAGGCCTAGACAGAAAGATAGTTTGAGGCCAGGAGTTTGAGACCAACCTGGGCAACACAGAGAGACCTCGTCTCCGAAAATACTTTTTTAAAATATTAACCAGGCATGGTGACATGGTGGCATGTGCCTGTAGTCCTAGCTATGTAGGAGGATGCCTTGAACCCAGGAGTTCAAGGTTACAGTGAGCTATGATCGTGCCACTGCACTCCAGCCCAGTGACAAAATGAGACCCTGTTTCTAAAATAAAAATAAAAATAACTTCAGGCAATGAAACTCTCATGTCCCCACTAAGCCTTCTGTTTCCTAAGCTAAACGTCTCCATTTCCTTCCAATCCAGCCAACAAAGGCAAAGATTGCCACCAGTGAAAACATTCATGAGACTATGTCAAGAAAACCTGTGGCATTTCCAGGAGTCATTCCAAAGATGTCTATGCAATGATGGCCCCACTAGAATAGTTAGATCCGTTAAGACTGTTTTCAGTTGCAAATAACATGCAATCCAACTAGCAGTGGCTTAAACATATGAGGTGGAGTTTTCTCACACAGCAAGTCCCGAGGTGATTAATTAGTTCAGCCATTCAACATAATTTATTTCTATCTTTTTTCTGTTGCAGAATATCCTAAGTTTTAGTTTTTCACTATAGTTACAAAATGGCTGCTGTAGCACCAAGCATCTCAGCTGTGTTCAAGGCAAAACGAACAAGAGAAAGGGAGAGGCACTAGCTGCTTTTTATCAAAAAAGCAAAAGCTTTTTCGAAGACCCCAAACAGATTTCTGTTTATATCTCACTTGCCAGAGCTACACCTTGTAACGACCTCTATCTACAAAGTAGATCTGGAAAAGTCTGGAAAGCAATTATTTAGTATTCCTAGCCTCTGTATGGCAAGAGAAGGCAAAGGAAAATAAATCGAAGCATGGATTTGAGCTAGCCAACCAGGAATATCTGCCACAGAACATTTCAAGGTGATAATTTTGGGCAGAACTCAAATCCATGGCTCAAACCTAGTTCCATATGGACAGACTCTCAGCTGCGTCAGTCAAAATCAGGGGGGATAGGCCAGGCACAGTGGCCCACACCTGTAATCCCAACACTTTGGGAGGCTGAGGCAGGAGGATTGCTTGAGCCCAGGAGTTCGAGACTAGCCTCGGCAACATAAGCAAAAACTCATCTCTATAAAACAAAACAAAACCAATCAGGGGTATAACTTCTGCTAGTCAAACTCAGAAAGGACATATCAAATAGAATTCCAGGGGTCAGACGTGGTGGCTCACGCCTGTAATCCCAGCACTTTGGGAGGCCAAGGAAGGGGGATCACTTGAGGTCAAGAGTTCGACAACAGCCTGGCCAACATGGTGAAACCTCATCTCTACTAAAAATTTTAAAATTAGCTGGGTGTGGTGGCACACACCTATAGTCCCAGCTACTTGGGAGACTGAGAGCAGGGACTCAAGAATCGCTTGAACTCAGGAGATGGAGGTTGTAGTGAGCTGAGGTTGCACCACTGCACTCCAGCCTGGATAACAGAACAAGACACTGTCTCAAAAATAAACAAACAAATGAACCGAAACAAGAGAATTCCAGTGTTTTAATGTGCAGTGGGGAATAGTTGTTAACCTTGCTTGACAATAGAGACAGAGCATGGTTCCTCTCTCAGGGAGCAGGTTAGTGCATCAAGGCACTGAAAAACGAAGACTGTTACCTGTTAGATGAGCAGGTTATTTAGCCTTTTTATATCTTGTAAATAGGGTATACCATATGTCACCACCTACTTGACAAGAATTATAAATAGAAATTCACAGTATGCTTGTAGAACACATTGAAATAATGAAATTCAAATTTTAAAACTGACACCACCCAACTTCCAGATTACTATAAAGCTACAATAATTGGCCGGGTGCGGTGGCTCACGCCTATAATCCCATCACTTTGGGAGACCAAGGTGGGCGGATCACCTAAGATCAGGAGTTGGAGATCAGCCTGGCCAACATGGCAAAACCCCATCTCTACTAAAAATACAAAAATTAGCTGAGTGTGGTGGCACACACCTGTAATCCCAGCTACTTGGGAGGCTGAGGCAGGAGAATCGCTTGAATCCAGGAGGCGGAGATTGCAATGAGCTGAGATCATGCCACTATACTCCAGCCTGGGTGACAGAATGAGACTCTGTCTCAAAAAAAGAAAAAAAAAAAGCTACAATAATCAAGAGAGTGTGGTACAGGTGAAAGAATAGACAAATAGATTAATGGAACAGAATATAGAACTCAGAAACACACACACACAAAGGCAATTCAATGGAGAAAGGATAATTTTTTTTTCTGAGACAGTCTCACTCTGTCACCCAGGCTGGAGTGCAGTGGCATGATCACAGCTCACTGCAAACTCAACTTCCCAGGCTCAGGTGATCCTCCCATCTTAGCCTCACAAGTAGTTGGGACTACAGGTGTGCACCATGACACCTGGCTAATTTTTATAATGTTTGGTAGAGATAGGGTTTTGCCATGTTGCCCAGGCTGCTCTCCAACTCTTGGGCCCAAGCAATCTGCCCACCTCAGATTCCCAAAGTGCTGGGATTACAGGTGTGAGCCACCATGCCTGGCCATGGGTAGTTTTCTTAAGAAATGATGCGGCCAGGCGTGGTGACTCACACCTGTAATCCCAGCACTTTGGGAGGCCGAGGTGGGTGGATCACGAGGTCAGGAGTTCGAGACCAGCCTAACCAACATGGTGAAACCCCATCTCTAGTTAAAAAAAAAAAAAGGAAAGAAAAAGAAATGATGCTAGAGGCTGAGCACGGTGGCTCACGCCTGTAATCCCAGCACTTTGGGAGGCCAAGACAGGCGGATCACAAGGTCAGGAGTTCAAGACCAGCCTGACCAATGTGGTGAAACCCCATCTGTACTAAAAATAAAAATTAGCCAGTTGGGGTGACAGGCGCCTGTAGTCCCAGCTACTCGGGAGGCTGAGGCAGGAGAATCGTTTGAACTCAGGAGGCGGAAGTTGCAGTGAGCAGAGATCACGCCACGGCACTCCAGCCTGGGCAACAGAGCAAGACTCCATCTCAAAACAAAACAAAATAAAAAAAGAAATGATGCTAGAACAACTGGACATCCACATGTAAAAAATGAATTGAACACTATGATTTGAACATTTGTGTTCCCCCAAAATTAGTATGTTGAAATCCTAACCCCCAAAGTGATGGTATTAGGAGGTGGGGCATTCGACAGGTGATTAGGTCGTGAGAGTAAAGCCCGCATGAATTAATGCTCTTATGAAAGAGACCCCAGAGACCTCCTTTGCTCCCTACTACCATGTGAGGACACAGCAAAAAGATGGTACATGTACCAGGAAGTGGGCCTTCACCAGACTTCAAATCTGCTAGCACCTTGATCTTGGACTTCCCAGCCTCAAGAACTGCAAAAAATAAACTTCTGTTGCTTATGAGCTATCCAGTCTATGTTACAGCTGCCCAAAGAGACTAGGACATCCAGACACTAACTTTATAACTTTGACAAAAACCAGCCAGGCGTGGTGGCTCACGCCTGTAATCCCAACACTTTGAGAGGCCAAGGAGGGCAGAGCACTTGAGGTCAGGAGTTTGAGACCAGCCTGGCGAACACGACAAAACCCTGTCTCTACTGAAAATTCAAAAATTAGCTGGGTGTGGTGGCATGTGCCTGTAGTACCAGCTACTAAGGGGGCTCAGGCAGGATAACCCCTTGAACCTGGGAGGCAGAGGTTACAGTGAGCCGAGATCGCACCACTGCATTCCAGCCTGGGAAACAGAGTGAGACTCTATCTCAAAAAAACAAAACAAAACAACTTTCACAAAAATTAACTCAAAGTGGATCATAAACCTAAATGCAAAATGCAAAATCATAAACTTCTTCAAGATAACACAGGAGAAAATGTAGGTGACCTTGAGTTTGATGATGAATTTTTAGATCCATGAAAGGATAAATTGCTATGTTGGACTTCATTAAAATTTAAAACCTGCTCTATAAAAGATGCTGTTAGGAGAATGTAAAGACAAACCACAACTGGGAAAAAACATTTGCAAAAGACAAAGTACTCTTAAAACTCAACAATAAGACCAGGAATGGTGGTTCATGCCTATAATCCCAGCATTCTGGGATGCCAAGGTGGGAGGATTGCTTAAGGCCAGGAGTTCAAGACCAGCCTGGTCAACAGAGCAAGATCATGTCTCTAAAAATATTTAAAAATTTGTCGGGCGCAGTGGCTCATGCCTGTAATCCCAGCACTTTGGGAGGCCAAGGGGGGCAGATCATGATGTCAGGAGATAGAGACCATCCTGGCTAACACGGTGAAACCCCTTCTCTACTAAAAAATAGAAAAAATTAGCCGGACGTGGTGGCAGACACCTGTAGTCCCAGCTACTCCGGAGGCTGAGGCAGGAGAATGGCGTGAACCCGGGAGGCGGAGCTTGCAGTGAGCCGAGACTGTGCCACTGCACTCCAGCCTGGGCGACAGAGCGAGACTCTGTCTCAAAAAAAAAAAAAAAATTTAAAAATTAAAAAAAATTAGCCAGGCATGGTGGCACATGCCTGTAGTTCCAGCCACACCAATTAGCCGGAAGCCTGAGGTGGATCACTTGAGCGCAGGAGTACAAGATTGCAGTAAGCTATGATCATGCCACTGCATTCCAACCTGGGCGACAAAGCAAGACCCAGTCTCAAAAAACTAAAACAAAGCAAAACTCCAAAAAACCTCAACAATAAGAAAATAACCCAATTAAAAAATGGGCAAAAGGTCTAAACAGACATCTCACGAAAGAAAATATACAAGTGGCAAATAAGCATATGGAAAAATGCCAAACTACATGTGTCATTAGGGAATTGTAACTTAAAATGAGATACCACTACACACCTATTGGAATGGCTAAAATCCAAAAAACTGACAATAACAAATGCTGACATGGCTATGGAGCAACAAGAACTCTCATTCATTGCTGGTGGAAATGCACAATGGTACAGCCACTTTGGAAGACAGTTTGGCAGTTTCTTACAAAGCTAAAAATAGTCTTACCCCACCATCCTGCAATCACACTCCTAGGTAAACACCTAGGAGTATTTACTAGGGTAAATAGTAGTTTATTTACTTTAATAAATACCCTAATGAACTAAAAGACTTATGTCCACATAAAAACCTGCACATGAACATTTATCTAGCTTTATTCATAATTGCCCCAAACTGGAAGCAGCCAAGATGTCTTTCAAAAGGTGAATGGATAAACAAACTGTGGTACATTCATACAACGGAATGTTATTCAGTGATAAATGAGCTATCAAGCCACAAAAAGATATGGAGGAAACTTAAATGCATATTGCTTTCTGAAAGAAGCCAGTCTGTAAAGGCTTCCTATTGTATGATTGTAAATACATGACTTCCTGGAAAAAGCAAAACTGTAGAGACAGTAAAAAGATCAGTGGTTACCAGATAATCAAGGGGAAAAGAAGGGGAGGGATAAAAATAGGATTTTTAGGGCAGTGAAACTATATTATGTGATACTGTAATGGTGGATATGTGACATTATGCATTTTTTAAAAACCCATATTGCTATATGACACAGTGAATCTTAATGTAAACTATGGACTTTAGCTAATAATAATATACTCAAATTATGATTATTAGTAATATATCCATGTTGGTTTAATTAGTGTGGTACAAATGTATCACGCTAATGTAATATTAATAATAGGGGAAACTGTGAGGGAGGTAGTGGAAAGGAGGTATATGGGAACTCTACTATCTGCTCAGTTTCCTGTGAATCTTTCTTTTTTCTTTTTCAGACCGAGTCTCGCTCTGTCACCCAGGCTGGAGTGCAATGGCACGATCTCAGCTCACTGTAGCCTCCGCCTGCTGGGTTCAAGCAATTCTCCTGCCTCAGCCTCCTGAGTAGCTGGGATTACAGGCACCTGCCACCATGCCCAGCTAATTTTTTTTTGTTTTGTATTTTTAGTAGAGATGTTGGCCAGGCTCTCAAACTCCTGACCTCAGGTGATCCGCCTGCCTCGGCCTCCCAAAGTGCTGGATTACAGGCATGAGCCACTGCACCCAGCCAGTTTCCTGTAAATCTAAAACTACTCTAGAAAAAGAAAACACTCGGGCGCAGTGGCTCACGCCTGTAATCCCAGCACTTTGGGAGGCGGAGGCGGGCAGATCCCTGGAGGTCAGGAGTTCGAGACTAGCCTGGCCAAAATGGCAAAAGCCCGTCTCTACTAAAAATACAAATATTAGCCGGGTGTGGTGGCTCACACCCGTAGTTCCAGCTACTCAGGAGGCTGAGGCACAAGATCTGCTTGAACCCGGAAGGTGGAGGTTGCAGTGAGCCGAGATCACACCACTGCACTCCAGCCTCGGCAACAGAGTGAGAGTTGGTCTCAAAAAAGAAAAGAAAAAAAGAAACACACATGCACATAAATAAATAAATAAGTAAATATTAAAACTACTCTAAAAAATAAATTCTCGTGGTGGCTAACACCCATAATTCCAGCCCTTTGGGTGCCGAGGTGAATTGCTTGAGCTCACGAGTTCCAGACCAGCCTAGGCAACATGGCAAAACCCCCTCTCTACAAAAAATACAAAAATTAGCCAGCTGTGATGGTGCATGCTTATAGTTCTAGCTACTCAGGAGACTGAGGTGGGAGGATGGCTTGAGCCTGGGATGGCAGTGAGCCAAGATTGTGCCACTCACTCCGGCCTGGGCTGTAGAGCCAGAAATTGTCTCAAAAAACAAAAACAAAAATAAATAAATAATTCTATTAATTAAGCGATATACAGTGGGCTGGGCATGGTGGCTCATGCCTGTAATCCCAGCACTTTGGGAGGCCGAGGCAGGTAGATCACCTGAGGTCAGGAGTTCCAGACCAGCCTGGCCAACATGGCAAAACCCCATATCTACTGAAAATACAAAAATTAGCTGGGCGTGGTGGCATGCGCCTGTAATCCCAGCTACTCGGGAGGCTGAGGCAGGAGAATCACTTGAACCCGGGAGGCAGAGATTGCAGTGAGCCGAGATTGTGCCATTGCACTCCAGCCTGGGAGACATGAGTGAAACTGTGTCTCAAAAAAAAAAAAAAAAAAAAAGAAATATACAGTGGTTTTGGCTTTTTGGCAAAAATATGTTGTTTTTTTTTTTTTTTTTTTGAGATGGAGTCTTGCTCTGTCGCCCAGGCTGGAGTGCAGTGGCGCAATCTCGGCTCACTGCAAGCTCCGCCTCCCGGGTTCACGCCATTCTCCTGCCTCAGCCTCTCCGAGTAGCTGGGACTACAGGCGCCCGCCACCACGCCCGGCTAATTTTTTGTATTTTTAGTAGAGACAGGATTTCACCGTGGTCTCGATCTCCTGACCTCGTGATCTGCCCGCCTCGGCCTCCCAAAGTGCTGGGATTACAAGCGTGAGCCACCGCACCCGGCTAAGGACTGCATTTCTTTCTTTCTTTTTTTTATTTTTTTGAGACGGAGTCTCCCTCTATTGCCCAGGCTGGAGTGCAGTGGTGTGATCTCGGCTCACTGCAACCTTTGCCTCCTGGGTTCAAGTGATTCTCCTGCCTCAGCCTCCCGAGTAGCTGGGATTACAGGTGCCTACCACCACACCCAGCTAATTTTTGTGTAGTTTTTTGTTTGTTTGTTTGTTTAGTAGAGATGGGATTTCACCATGTTGGCCAGGCTGGTCTCAAACTCCTGACCTCAGGTGATCCACCCACCTCAGCCTCCCAACGTGCTGGGATTAAGGCATGAGCTACCACACCCGACCTACATTGCATTTTAATGCTGACAAAGATGAGGAAGGATGGGCAACCTTACATATTGCTAAAATAAAAAGGCAAACCACAAAGGGGGAGAAGATATTTACAACACATGTAAATACACGTGTATTCAGGATATACCGTATAAAGAATCACTATAAATCAATAAGAAAAAAGATGACTCTAGCCAGCCTTGGTGGCTCACGCCTGTAATCTCAGCACTTTGGGAGGCTGGGGCAGGTGGATCACCTGAGGTCAGGAGTTCAAGACCAGCCTGGCCAACATGGCGAAAAGCCATCTCTACTGAAAATACAAAAATTAGCTGGGCATGGTGGCAGACTCCTGTAATCCCAGCTACTCAGGAGGCTGAGGCTGGACAATTGCCCAGGAGGTGGAGGTTGCAGTGAGCTGAGATTGCACCACTGCACTCCAGCCTGGGTGAGAGGGCGAGACTCTGTCTCAAAAAAAAAAAAAAAGGAAAAAAAGAAAGAAAAAAGATGACTCGATAAAAAATGAGCAAGATGCTTGAACAGGAACATTAGTGACAGAAAATTCATATGATTATTAAACATATGAAAAGTTTATCAATCTCAAGTCATGAGAGAAATACAAATTCAAAGTACAATGAGAGCTCACTACTCATCCACCAAAATGGCTAAAATGTAAAATATTGACACTACCAAGTTTTGCTGAGGATGTGCAGCAACTGGTACTTTTGCTGTTTGTAGGAGTGTAGAAGGGTACAATCACTTTCAAAACTATCCGACAGTATCAAATAAAGCTGAAGACACATATGCATATCCTACACTCTAAGTGGATTCTGAATATATGTTCATATGTATACCAAGGTATGCACAAGAATATTTATAACAGCCAACGCAACCATCACAGCCAAAAGTTGAAAACAACCCAAATGATCATCAATAGTAGAGTGGATAAATAAATGTGTATATAAATTGCGGTGTTTTTCATACAGGGGGTTACTATATGGCAACAAGTAGAGAACTACCACCACATGTAACTATCTAGAAGGATCTCGCAAACATAACACTGTAGGAAGAAGTCAGGCCTGCTTCCTCCTACATGATTTCATTTATCCAGATTGACCTGCCTAGACCTAGCTCATTTAACAGCCGTGTAGTATACCACGAGTGAAGACCCCATAAATGTTGTTTAACCATTCCTGTATTGACAAACATAAACATTTAGGGTACTTTCAGTGTTCTTTGCGATTTTAAAAAGTGCTACAATGGGATTGACTTCAACTTCCCAAACCGGACACCTTCCTGTGAGACATATTAAGCATTTATATATTGGATAAATAAATATAGATTGGAACTGGGTGTGGTGGCTCATGCCAGTAATACCAGCACTTCAGGAGGCCGAGGCAGGCAGATTGCTTGAGCTCAGGAGTTTGAGATCAGTCTGGGCAACATGGCATTCTGTCTCTACAAAAAATATAAAAATTAGCCGGGCATGGTGGTGCGTGCCTGTAGTGAAGGCTACTCAGGAGACTGAGGCAGGCAGATCGATTGAACCCAGGAGGCTGAGGCTGCAGTCAGTCGTGACCGTGCCACTGCACTCCAGCCTGGACAACAGAAAGAGACCCTGACTCAGAAAAAAAAAAAAAAAAAAATTGGAGAAATCTCTTATTCCTAGGAAATAGCATGTGATATCATGTAATATTTGATTCCAGAATTTCAACTGATGGTCAGCAGCATAAGCAAATGTCTGCTGGTAAAACAGAGTTTGGCAGACAGGTGTTAATAAGGAGATTATCGTGGCTACAGCCAAATTTCCCAGGAGATCAGTTTGGGTGGGGGAGGTGAGGCTTAATGGAAATAATTGGAAAACCCATATGAAGAGTTGAGATTATATCTCCACATGCACTGGGGAGTCTGAAAATGCCTGATCGGGGAAATGCATTCAGTCATCAGAGATTCACTAAATACCCACACTGCATCAAGCACTGAACTGGGTAGAGCTCAGGCTTACAAAGACAAAAGGCACTGATTTCCTAGATACTCATAAGATAGTGACAAAGATCAATACATCTATGATCAAAGCAATAAATGCAGTAAGTTTTGTAGAGGTTTATGTAGTTTGTCCACAGGAAGGAACAACAGACTCTGTCCTAGGGAGAGAGAGTCAGGGAGGGATTTAAGATGAGCCTCAAGTTTGATAGTCGAAAACTTAAAGCATGATGTGAAGTTAGAAACACTGAGAACTTTAATTTGTGCAGCAGCAATGAAAAAAAGAAACTCATAACTGACATTCGGGAAGTGGCTACCTTCCTAGGTGAGAAACAGAGTGGCTCTGGGAAAGGGGAGAGAAAGAGGTTTACTTTTCATTCCTATACCTTTTAGTACTCTTTTTTCCTTTCTTTTTTTTTTTTTTTTTTGAGCCGGAGTCTCACTCTGTCACCCGGGCTGGAGTGTAGTGTCACAATCTCGGCTCACTGCAAACTCTGCCACCTGGGTTCAAGCGATTCTCCTGGCTCACCCTCCTGAGTAGCTGGGATTACAGGCGCCCGCCACTATGCCCAGCTAATTTTTTGTATTTTTATTTATTTATTTTATTTGTTTTGAGATGGACTCTCGCTCTGTTGCCCGGGCTGGAGTGCAGCGGCACGATCTCAGCTCACTGCAAACTCCGCCTCCCAGTTTCAAGCGATTCTCCTGCCTCAGCCTCCCGAGTAGCTGGGATTACAGGCATCTGCCACCATACCTGGCTAATTTGTTTTTGTGTTTTTAGTAGAGACGGGATTTTGCCATGTTAGCCAGGCTGGTCTCAAACTCGTGACTTCATGTGATCCGCCCGCCTCGACTTCCCAAAGTGCTGGGATTACCGGTGTGAGCCACCGTACTCAGCCAATTTTTTTGTATTTTTAGTAGAGACAGGGTTTCACCATGTTGGCCAGGCTGGTCTTGAACTCCTGACCTCATGATTTGACTGCTTCAGCCTCCCTAGTACTTTTTTTCCTAAGTTTTTAAACTTTTTATTTGAATATTTTAAAAATTGTACATTCCAAGGCCGGGCTCACTGGCTCACGCCTGTAATCCCAACAATTTGGGAGGCCAAGACGGGCAGATCACTTGAGGTCAGGAGTTTGAGACCAGCCTGGCCAACATGGCCAAAGCCTGTCTCTACTAAAAATACAAAAATGAGCTGGGTACAGTGGCATGCGCCTGTAATCCCAGCTACTCGGGAGGCTGAGGCAGGAGAATAGCTTGAACCCGGGAGGCGAAAGTTGCTGTGAGCCAAGATCGAGCCACTGCGCTTCGTTCGGCCTGGGCAACAGAGCAAGGCTCTGTCTCAAAAATAAATAAATAAATAAATAAATAAATAAATAAATAAATAAAATTGTACATTCCAATAATTAAAAGCATTTGAACAAAATAATGGTACTCTGATTAAAATGCATTTTACAGCCTACACCTACTTTTGAATTTTACACACGCATTGGTAATTTGTCCAAAGCTCTACGGCAAAGTCTGTGTAACTCCGATCCATGGTGTTAATCATGACGCCAGGCTACCTCCCAAGTGATAATCTCACGCCTTGTCCACTTGGAAGGCAAAAGAGAGGTGGTTGAGATTTGGTGGCACTGACTGTGATGACGAAGGAGACAGAACTTAAACAAAATCCTTCGTTTGAACCGTGGGTCACTGCAGGAGGACAATGTGTGTGCCGATTGATTATATGAATTGGGTCGTTTTTGTCATACCCAACTAAAACAGAGTTGAGGGGCTGAGGGGAAAAGCACTCAGGACACATTTTGTTTCAAAAATGTAATTCTCTGAAAGCCTGGCTGCTGAACGTGTCTATTGTCACCTGAAACCAGTTTTATCTAATAGTTGCTGAAATGACTCTAAAACTAATTTACCCACTGCCATCACTCACCAATCAAAGTGAATGTGGCAATCAAAGGTTGCCAGCTCCCCAGAACCTTACTAGTGCCAATGAACTTTCTGTCTTTTTTTTTTTTTTTTTTTTTGAGATGGAGTCTTGCTCTGTCACCCAGGCTGGAGTGCAGTGGTGCAGTCTCCGCTCACTGCAACCTCTGCCTCCCAGGTTCAAGCGATTCTCCTGCTTCTGCATTCAGAGTAGCTGGGACTACAGGTGCCCACAACCACGCCCGTCTAATTTTTGTATTTTTAGTAGAGGCAGGGTTTCACCATGTTGGCTAGGCTGGTCTCGAACTCCTGACCTCAGGTGATCTGCACGCCTCGGCCTCCCCAAGTGTTAAGATTACTGGCGTGAGCCACCATGCCCAGCCAACTTTCTCTTTGTTGGAGACAGGGTCTCACCCTGTCACCCAGGCTGGAGTGCAGTGACGCAATCACAGCTCACTGCAGCCTCGACCTCCTGGGTTCAAGTGATCCTCTCACCTCAGCCTCTGGAGTAGCTGGAACCACAGGTGCACACCACCAGCAGCTAATTTTTAAAATTTTTTGTAGAGATGGGGTCTCACTCTGTTGCCCAGTCTTATCTTGAACTCCTGGGCTCAAGTGATCCTCCCACCTTGGCCTCCCAAAGTGCTGGAATTACTAGTGTGAGCCACTGCACCTGGCCAAAAATTTTCAAAGAGCAATACATTTCTCTTTTTTTAAATAAAATCTCCAACTTTCTCTTTGTTCTTCAGACATACTGAAGACTACCCTGTCTGCATATATGCCCCAAATTACAATTCTTTCTTCACAAATGAAATGTTAAATTTAGAGATTCATCTCTACATTTGTTTGTTTGTTTGTTTGTTTGAGACATAGTCTCACTCTGTCGCCCAGGCTAGAGTGCAATGGCACGATCTTCGCTCACTGCAACCTCCGCCTCCTGGGTTCAAGCAGTTCTCCTGCCTCAGCCTCCCAAGTAGCTGGGATTACAGGTGCCACCACCACACCCGGCTACTTTTTTTTTTTTTTTTTTTTTGTATTTTTAGTAGAGACGGGGTTTCACCATGTTGGCCAGGCTGGTCTCGAACTCCTGACCTCAGGTGATCCACCCGCCTCGGCCTCCTAAAGTGCTGGGATTACAGGCGTGAGCCACCACACACGGTCTACATTTTTATTTTAACTTCAAAGTGTTAATGACCATAATGTGGACCCTGTGAGAATCTATTGGTTTGGAAAAGAAGATGATGAGTTTGCTTTGGAAAGGGTGAATTAGAAATTTGGGCCGGGCGCGGTAGCTGAAGCCTGTAATCCCAGCACTTTGGGAGGCTGAGGTGGGCGGATCACGAGGTCAGGAGATCGAGACCATCCTGGCTAACATGGTGAAACCCCGTCTCTACTAAAAATACAAAAAAATTAGCCAGGCATGGTGGTGAGCACCTGTAGTCCCAGCTACTCAGGAGGCTGAGGCAGGAGAATGGCGTGAACCCGGGAGGCAGAGCTTGCAGTGAGCTGAGATTGTACCACTGCACTCCAGGCTGGGCGACAGAGCAAGACTCCATCTCAAAAAAAAAAAAAAAAAAGAAAAAAAAAGAAATTTGGCAGAAACATTTAGACGAAGATATCCTGTAGTCCATTCCTCCAAGACCTTTTCAGTGGGTCTGCAAAGTCAAAACAATATCCATAATAGTGTTAGAAACTTATCTGCCTTTTCCACAGTGGTTCTCTCATGAGGGTACAGTGGAGTTTTCCAGAGGCTACAAGATGTGATTATATCAATCTCATGGCTAATGGTATCTGTGCTTGGTATTCCTGTGAAATTTTTTCAGTTTTAATTCCAGTATGGTAAATATCAATAATCTACAAAAAACAGACATATTTGGAGGGTTCTCAATAATTTTTAAGATTGTAAAGGGGTCTTGGGACCACAAAGTTTCAGATGCTCTGCTAGTCAACAGCTTTCAACCTCTTTAACAATGCCTTACAAAGAGAAATCCATTTTACATTGTGACTCAGTATCCACGTATATATGCAGATGTGTAATTGAATAAGAGTCTCACAAAACGGTATTCTGGTGCACTATTTGGGATGCACCAGGTGTTTTTCATTTCATTAAAAAAATTAAATTGCTGATAACGGCTCACTAAATTGATTTCATGACCTGCTAATGAATAATGACCTGCAACTTGAAAAACCCTGCTCTAGGGTATAGATGAGTGGAAATATGGAAGAAGCTGGAGCATGAGGAGGAACCATTCCCGACAGAATGTGGTGCACACTTCATGTCTGTGGAGGAAGTGGATGGATGCATGGTTCCTTGAGTTTCCAGTTCTCCAACTGTGTAACCTTTTCAAAAAGCCAGGAGGTTATTGTGAGGATCAAATTTTAAAAATGTAGGTGAAGTCTTTGTATACCGTAAAATACTACAGAGAGAAGAGGGATTGCTGTTAAGAGGAAGCTGATAGAAAGTCTAGGCCGGGCGCAGTGGCTCGCGCCTGTAATCCCAGCACTTTGGGAGGCCAAGGCAGGCGGATCACCTGAGATTGGGAGTTCGAGGCCAGCCTGATCAACATGGAGTAACACCGTCTCCACTAAAAATACAAAATTAGCCGGGTGTGGTGGCGCACACTGGTAATCCCAGCTTCTTGGGAGGCTGAGGCAGGAGAATCTCTTGAACCCGGGAGGCGGAGGTTGTGGTGAGCTGAGATTGCACGGTTGCACTCCAGCCTGGGCAACAAGAGCGAAACTCTGTCTGAAAAAAAAAAGAAAATAAATATCAACCCAGTTGTTTTCTTGACTTTGTTTCAGAATGAATCCCTTCTGCATCATCTAATACAAGGTTTATATATTCATCAAAACCAATGATACAGCCTTCTATCCGCATATTCACTTGCTCATAGAGCCGCACCTGAATCCGGGATCTGTTTTGTAAACATCTGAAGAGAAGTTGATGGGCTGCACCATAACCTGCACTTTCTGGCCCTGGCCGAGGTACGCCGAAATGAAATCTCACAAAGAGGACACTGACTCTCACGCTACCTCAGAAAGCAACTTTCAGAATAATAACGAACATTTCTTGACTACTTACTGTTTGCCTGGTATGGTGCTAAACTTCAGTAATAAATGTTTAACTCATTTAATCCTTACCACGGTTTTATTGTGTGGGCACTATCATGGATTGTCTTCACTTTACATACAAGGAAACTGAGGCTCAGAGAGCTAAGATAATTTACAAAGTTACTTAGTATAGTGGACTTTAATTTTTTTTTCTTTCTTTCTTTTTTTTTTATAGATACGGGATCTTGCTGCCTTTGTTGCCCAGCCTGGTTTTAAACCAGCTTGTTGCCCAGGCTGGTTTTAAACTCCTAGGCTCAAGCGATCCTCCTGCCTCAGCCTCCCAAAGTGCTGAGGCACCATGCCCAGCCCCAGACTTTAAATTTTTGTTAGCTTGTTTGTCTATCCAGCATCTGATCTCTTTTTTTCTTTGAAGAACACCTGGATTTTCCTTAAGGAACCATGCCTCCCACACATTCAGTCCACGAGGTTTGGGGAACTTGGCTTCAGCTCTTGGATTCTAGGCTGCATATGTAACTTTCCTACAACAATGGCAAATAGGTATCTCTTTCCTCTGCGCTGGTAACTATGAGGATATAACCCTGGAGATACAGTAGCCACCTTGCCAATGCTGGGTGGGAGGTCACCTGAGGACAGATCAACACGGAGCAGAGCTGAGATGTTGGAGGGTGGGAGGTGCAGGAGGGGGCAAAGGAAAGAGAGAGAGAGAGAGCTGATGACAAACTTTGAGCTCTCAGATCTAGCCTGAAGACAGATACCCATGAACTTTTCAGTTAGAAGAGCCAGGACATTCCCTTTTATGCTTGTCAGTTAATTTAATTTAGTTATTTAACAAACACTCATGTAGAACTTACTAAGTGCCAAGAACTATTGTAGGCACTATACAAATATCAACTAATTTAGTCTTCATGACAACCTTATGAAAGGAGGTAATATAATTATTTTCATTTTATTTATTATTTATTTATTTATTTGATACAGAGTCTCTCTCTCCCTCTATCACCCAGGCTGGAGTACAGTGGTGTAATCATGGCTCTGCCACCTGGATTTCTTGGGGTCAAGGGATCACCCCAACTTAGCCTCCTGAGTAGCTTAGGACTACAGGCGTGTGCTATGACGCCTGGCTTTTTTTTTTTTTTTAACTTTCTTTTTCTCTCTCTCTTTTTTTTTAGAGACAGGAGTCTCACAATGTTGCCCAGGCTGATCTCAAACTCCTGAGCTCAAGTGATCTTCTTGCCTTGTCCTCCCAAAAGATTGCAAGCATGAGACAGTGCACCTGGCCACAATTTATTTTTTAAATTTTGCATAGAGACAAGGGTCTCGCTATGTTGCCAGGGCTGGTCTCGAACTCCTGGTCTCAAGCAATCCTCCTACCTTGGCTTTCCGAAGTGCTAGGATTACAAGCATGAGCCACCACGCCCAGCCTATTTTAATTTTAAAGATGGGAAAACTGAGGCACAGGGAAACTAAATAACTTGCCTGGGTCTTTGTTGGGATGGTTACTTTTGGAAACTAGCCAGGATTTGCTCTCTTTCCAGATCCCACGCGCTGAACCCTTTGCCGGTATTTTTTTTTTTTTTTAGCCGCTGGTCGTGAAGATCTCCTATGCCGTCATTCTCCGCTCCCTCCATCTTACGCCCCCGCCGCTATTTTGTATTTTGACCACTGTTCATCCTGACCATATCCCCCCCCCCGTCACCCCCCCCCCCCCTTTCTTCAACGCTCCTCATTTACCTTCTATCTTTATCATTATGACCATAGTCACAGATCTTCCACCAGGGCATCCAATCTTTTGGCTTCCTGGGCCACACTGGAAGAAGAAGAATTGTCTTGGGCCACACTAACTAAACTAAACACTAACTAAAATACACTAACGATAGCTGATGAGCTTAAAAAACAAAAAACAAAAACTCATAATTTTTTTTTTTTTTTTTTTTTAGAAGGAGTCTTACTCTGTCACCCAAGCTGGAATGCAGTGGTGTGATCTTGGCTCACTGCAATCTTTGCCCCCTGGGTTCAAGTGATTCTCCTGCCTCAGCCTCCCGAGTAGCTGGGATTACAGGCCCCTGCCACTGCACTCGGCTATTTTTTGTATATTTAGTAGAGACGGGGTTTCACCATCTTGGCCAGGCTGGTCTTGAACTCCTGACCTCGTGATCCGCCTGCCTCGGCCTCCCAAAGTGCTGGGATTACAGGCATGAGCTACCGTGCCTGGCCTAAAATCTCATAATATTTTAGAAAATTTATGAATTTGTGTTGGGCCGCATTCAAAGCCATTGTGGGCCGTATGCAGCTCACAGGACGCAGGTCGCAAGTTGTACAAGTTATTGTTTTTTTTGAGACAGAGTCTCGCTCTGTCGCCCAGGCTGGAGTGCAATGGCTCAATATCGGCTCACTGCAACCTCTGCCTCCCGGGTTCAAGCGATTCTCCCGCCTCAGCCTCCTAAGTAGCTGGGATTACAGGCACCCACCATCACGCCCAGCTAATTTTTGTATTTTTAGTTGAGATGGGGTTTCACCATGTTGGCCAAGCTGATCTCGAACTACTGACCTCAGATGATCCACCCATCACAGCCTCCCAAAGTACTGGGATTACAGGCATAAGCCACCACACCTGGCCTGACATTAACTATTTTTTTTACTTTATTAAAATACTGAGTTTTATTTCACATGTATATTTTTGTCTTCCCACAATTTCCATGTCTGACCACCACTACTACTATGTCCTATCATAACATTCTACACATACTTAAAACCAAGCAAAGGGTAGAGTTCCATCTTTAAAAACTAAACAGGCATTTTTTTTTTTTTTTTGAGACGGAGTCTCACTCTTTCACCCAGGCTGGAGTGCAGTGGCGCGATCTCGGCTCACTGCAGGCTCCGCCTCCCGGGTTCACACCATTCTCCTGCCTCAGCCTCCCGCGTAGCTGGGACTACAGGCGCCCGCCACCTCGCCCGGCTAATTTTTTGTATTTTTAGTAGAGACGGGGTTTCACCGTGTTAGCCAGGATGGTCTCGATCTCCTGACCTCGTGATCTGCCTGCCTCGGCCTCCCAAAGTGCTGGGATTACAGGCGTGAGCCACCGCGCCTGGCCTAAACAGGCATTTTGGACAACACATTCTTGGCAATGGAACCCAGACAACATTTATCAAACGTGGTAGGGAAAGTTCTCACTCTGTATTATAAAAAGGACAGCCAGATATCAACTGTTACAGAAATGAAATATGATGGAAATTTTTTTTTGTTTTTTTTTTTGAGACGGAGTCTCGCTCTGTCGCCCAGGCTGGAGTGCAGTGGCACAATCTCAGCTCACTGCAAACTCCACCTCCCGGGTTCACGCCATTCTCCTGCCTCAGCCTCTCCGAGTAGCTGGGACTACAGGCGCCCGCCACCACGCCCGGCTATTTTTTTGTATTTTTAGTAGAGACGGGTTTCACCGTGTCCGATCTCCGTGGATCGTCCACCGGCCAGCTGCACTGCAAAAAAAAAAAAATTATTATAAAAAAAAATATCAATTTACAGAAATGAAATAGATGAAATTTTTTTTTTTTTTTTGAGACGAGTCTCGCCTGTCGCCCAGGCTGGAGTGCAGGCACAATCTCGCTCACTGCAACTCCCCTCCCGGTTCCGCCATTCTCCTGCCTCAGCCTCTCCGAGTAGCTGGACTACAGGCGCCCGCCACCACGCCCGGCTAATTTTTTTGTATTTTTAGTAGAGACGGGGTTTCACCGTGGTCTCGATCTCCTGACCTCGTGATCCGCCCACCTCGGCCTCCCAAAGTGCTGGGATTACAAGCGTGAGCCACCGCGCCCGGCCGAAACTATTTCCTTAAGGAGACTTCCTCCACTGCCAGAGATCTTGAATAGCCTCTTGGTCAGTTAGCCAGAAGCAATTCTTCACATAATTGATGAACTCAGCTTCCACTTTGGGAAGAGAACCACCTTTTTCTATACTTGCTTGCATTTTTGCTTTAATGTCTTCGACCGAACTAGGTCCTTTTGGTGTTTTAGGAGTTTTTTCCTGTTTTTTGAAGGACTCTTGTCCTTTTGATCTTGGTGTTGATGATGGTTTTGAGTCTTTTCCATTCTGATTTGACTTGTGTGCATTTTTGGCTGGAGTATCTCATATTAGATTTCTTCACTGGCACTTTTTCTTCAGCTTCTTCATCATCAAAACCATCATCATCATCATCATCTTCATCAACAGCAAGTTTTACTTTTTTCTGTGGAACCCTGGTACCACCTCCAGGGGCAGACCGCTTTCCAGATATACTGAAGAGTTTCGCATCCTTCTCCTCTGCATCTTCTGACTCTGCATCTTCCTCCACAGCTGCTAAGTGCTGTCCACTAACATGCACTGGGCCTGAACCACACTTCAGCCTTAAGACCACTGGTGGTGTGATTTCAAAGCCCCCACGGGAAACCGCTGGCTGTGCAGACATTTTCAAAGTCGCCAGTGTTACTTTAATTGGACTGCCTTCGTAATTCATTGCCTCTGCTTCAACAATGTGCAATTCATCCTTTGCACCAGCCCCTAAACTGGCCGTTCTTAAACATAACTGGTGCTCATTTTCATCATTATCCACCTTAAAGTGATCATCTTTGTCAGCCTTTAGTTCACAACCGAAAAGATAGTTCTGGGGCCTCAGGGGGCTCACGTCCATGTGCATCGAATCTCCTGTCGGGTGGCGGCACACACTTAGGTGGGAGAGAAGGCGGACGGAGATAAACGAACGCTGCTCGAGAGAACAGCCGCTCAGGATGGAATCATACCAGGCGACATTCACTATTAACATGTAAAATGTTTATCCATGTGACATCTAAAATTGCTGTGAGTAGTCCTGCCCCACTGTGTTGCCTCCCACTTCACGTCACTGATGGTTAGTTTCTTCGTCTTTATAGGGCTAAGCTTACGTCCCTCACAGGACTGTTGTTTGAAACAAATAAGGGAAGAACTGAGGCATCGCTCTGTGGCTTATAAAGCATTAAATAGAAGGGAGGCACCATAGCTGTTAACATGATACACCTCTTCAGGGCTAGAGTGAGGATGTTGGTTTTTGACCTCGTAAGCCTCATTTTCTACCAGTCTCCTCGTGACTAGCCTTACCAGGCTCCTTTTCTGTCTTAGGGTGTGCCCTTTCTTCTCTCACTGGAAGATTTTTGCTCAAGCATTCTCTCACACTGAAACACTCTTCCCTCTGTGGCAGATTGTGTTTTCCAAGAATGGCCATGGCAATATTTCTGCTGTTCCAGAATCTTGCTGCTCCCTCATCAAGAGGGGGAGTCTGTTTTTGTTTCCCCTCCCCTTGAAATGGAATGGGACTCTTATTGACTGCCTTAACAATTAGAACACAGGAGACAGAATGCCGAGTGACTACTGAAGTTGGGTCTAAAAGGTGATATTACTTCTGCCTGAGTCTCTTTCTTGGGATGTTTGCCCTTGGAACCTAGTCCTGTGCTGAGGAAGCCCAAACTGGCCCACGTGGAGCGATCACTCAAAGAAGCCCACGTGCAGAGGAGCTGAGGCCCCTAGCCAACAGCGGACATTAATCACCACCTTTAGATGATTCCAGTTTTCAGCCTTTAAGTGCTCCAGCTAGTCCCCAGACACTGGTGCAGAGATAGGCCACCTGTGGTGTCTTGCCTGAATTCCTGACCCAGAGAACTCGTGATTGTAATAAACGGCTGTTTTATGCCAATAAGCATTGGAGAAATTTGGTATGCACCCATCATAACTAGAACACTTCCTCTCTTTGCCTGGCTGAGTCCTAAGTATCCTGCAGCTCTCACTAAAATGCCCCTTCTTTAGGAAGGCCTTTCTTTTTTTTTTTTTTTTTTCTTTTTTAGATGGAGTCTTGCTCTGTCACCCAGGCTGGAGTGCAGGGGTGCGATCGTGGCTCACCGCAACCTCTGCCTCCCAGGTTCAAGCGATTCTCCTGCCTCAGCCTCCCGAGTTAGCTGGGATTACAGGCACCCGCCACCATGCCCCGTTAATTTTTTTTTTTTTTTTTTTGTATTTTTAGTAGAGATGGGTTTCACCATTTGGCCAGGCTGGTTTCGAACTCCTGACCTCAAGTGATCCACCCATCTTGGCCTCCCAAAATGCTAGGATTACAGACATGAGCCACTGTGCCTGGCCAAGAAGGCCTTTCTTGAACAGGGCTAGATTGGTTCCCCAGTCATAATCTCCCACAGTGTCCTCTACTTCCCCTTTTGTAACACTTACCACATCTGTTGTGATGTTTTTCCCCACTATCTGCTTTGCCATACTCTGAGCCCCATGAAGGCCAGGACCGGGTCTGCCTATAGAATCTCCAGCAGCTAGCCTGGTAGATATGTGTGCATGGGATGCTCTCAGTAAATACTTACCAGGTGAATGGACGAATACGTTGCCCCACAGTGCCTGGCACAAATGCTCGGATGCAGCAAGAGATGGATCCATCCTTGAGGGTTTGGGAATTATTTCTGAAAATATTCTAGCCGGGAGTGGTGGCTCTCGCCTATAATCCCAGCACTTTGGAAGGCTGAGGCAGGCAGATCACCTGAGGTCAGGAGTTCAAGACAAGCCTGGCCAACATGGTGAAACCCCGTCTCTACTAAAAATACAAAGATTAGCCAGGCGTGGTGGCGCATGCCTGTAGTCCCAGCTGCTCTGGAGGCTGAGACAGGAGAATTGTTTGAACCCAGGAGCCGGAGGTTGCAGTGAGCCGATATTGAGCCACTGCACTCCAGCCTGGGTGACAGAGGGAGACCCTGTCTCAAAAAAAAAAGTCTAAAAAACAAAAAAACAAAAAAAAAAAACACCAGGCACCGTGGCTCATGCCTGTAATCCCAGCACTTTGGGAGGCCGAGGCAGGCGGATCACCTGAGGTCAGGAGTTCAAGACCAGCCTGACCAACATGCAGAAACCCCATCTCTACTAAAAATACAAAATATTAGCTGGGCGTGGCAGCATGTGCCTGTAATCCCAGCTATTTGGGAGGCTGAGGCAGGAGAATCTCTTGAACCCAGGAGGCAGAGGTTGCAGTGAGCCGAGATCGTGCCACTGCACTCCAGCCTGGGTGACACAGCGAGATTCTGTCTCAAAAAAAAAGAAAAAAAAAAAAGAAAATATTCCTATGTAGGGTCCTCCATTGCAGCCAAGGTGGTACCGAAACACTATGTAAATCCCTTGTTATTGCCATGAAAGATATCCAAGATATGTTGTTCAGTAATAAAAAGTAAGTTTCAAGAAAGATTTTAGGCTTCCACTCTCACCTGGAATGAAGAAAGTGGCAAAGAACATTGCTCCTCCCTTAACAATGAGGAAAAGGCAGATAATTTATGAAGTCCTAATTTTTCTTGAGCTCATCGGAGAGCTAAGGTTGCAAGGCAACCAAGTCAATTGAATTTCAAAGAGATACAAGCCTCTCACAGATGTGATGGAACACACAAATTGCATCACCTTTGTCAGAGCATGGGGGAATGTGGTGGCTGCCATTCAAGTGGGTAAAAGAAAATCAGCTAAAGCTTAAAAACATTTTTAAGCACCAAGTGTGCGTCAGCGTATCAGTTTGTTACAGACTGGGTCCTAGACACAAGGGGAGTTTGCACTCACTCCAAGCTCTTTTCCATGGGCCTCCGCTGGGCCCTTACAAGACTGGAGGCAGGGCAGGAGACCAGAGAGAGCCCCCTCAGTGGCGAGGGTGTGCAGGTGGTAGGCTGTAGTTGAGGGATGAGCATGAAGTCCCACAAGCTGCTTTTCAAGGGGGCGAAGGTGTCTGCGGGAGGGAAAGCAGACCCTCTCATGCCACAGCTCAGCAAAGATTTATTGCTTCTAGAAAGGAGTAGAAGCAAAACTCATTTGCCTTTGGTATTGGGTGGGTAGGAAACACTCTCACCCCGTGACCCACTGCACCTGGGAGAAGGGTAGAAGCAAAAACCCTCTACCTTTTCAGGGAAACCATCTGAGGCCCAGGATCCTACAGCAATAATAAGCTGAGAACTGCTAACACTGCAGATAACCAAAAATACATGGAGGAGGGGCAGGAATGCTGAGAAGGCTCCAGCCTAAGTCCCGGATGTATTGAGTCTGCCTAAGACGAAGGCTGGGTCAAGACAACGGAGAAACTCACCTCACTTCCTGAGGAGCCCAGTACCAAGGAACAAGCAAAGGCAGTCTGCCACAGTGGGAGATGCAGGAGCATGGGGAAGGAGCTCGGCTGGGGTGCAAGTGTGCAGGGGTGGCTGAAAGTTGACCAAGCAACAAACAAAAGCTGAGAAAAATCATTGTCGGCAGACCTACAATGAGAAAAGGTAAAGGAAATTCCTCAGGCAGAAGGTATATGATACTAGATGGAACTTGGATCTACACAAAGAAATGAAGAGTACTGAAAATGGTAAAAATACAAGGTAAAGATGAAAAACATTATTCTTTTTTTAAATTTATTTTGAGATGGAGTTTCACTCTTGTTGCCCAGGCCAGAGTGCAATGGCACGATTTCGGCTCACCACAACCTCCGCCTCCCGAGTTCTAGCAACTCTCCTGCCTCAGCCTCCTGAGCAGCTGGGATTACAGGCATGCGCCACCACGCCTGGCTAATTTTTGCATTTTTAGTAGAGATGGGGTTTCACCACGTTGGTCAGGCTGGTCTCAAACTCCCGACCTTAGATGATCCGCCCGCCTCGGCCTCCCAAATTGCTGGGATTACAGGTGTGAGCCACCACGCCCAGCCCATTATTCTTATTTTTAATCTCTTTAAAAAATAATTGGCCGGGCACAGTAGCTCACGCCAGTAATCCCAGCACTTTGGAAAGCCAAGGTGGGAGGATTACTTGAGCCCAGGAGTCCAAGACCAGCCTGGGTAATTTAGCGAGACCCCATCTTAAGAAAAAAAAAATAAAAAGATTAAGAAGAGTACCAAAGGTGGTAGGAAGGAACTGGAAGTATATTGTTGTGAGGTTCTTGCAATATATGGGAAATGGTTTAATATTCTTTGAAAGTAGATTCTGGGCCAGGTGCAGTTGCTCATGCCTGTAATCCCAGCACTTTGAGAGGCCGAAGCGGGCAGATCACGAGGTCAGGAGTTGAGGCTAGCTTGACCAATATGGTGAAACCCTGTATCTACTAAAAATACAAAAATTAGCTGGGCATAGTGGCACATGCCTGTAGTCCCAGCTATTCCAGAGGCTGAGGCAGAAGAATCGCTTGAATCCGGGAGGCGGAGTTTGCAGGGAGCCGAGATCACACCATTGCACTTCAGCCTCGGCAACAGAGCGAGACTCCGTCCCAAAAAAAAAAAAAAAAACAGAAAGTAGACTGTGATAAGTTAAATATATGCATTATAAGTACTACGGTAACCACTGAAAATTTAAAAATAGGTATAACTTGTAAGCCAATACTGGAGATAAAGTGAAATAATTTTTTTTTTTTTGAGACAGAGTCTCGCTCTGTCGCCCAGGCTGGAGTGCAGTGGCGCAATCTTGGCTCATTGCAACCTCTGCCTCCCTGGTTCAAGTTTACGACCAGCCTGGGCAACATAGCAAGATCTCATCTCTACTTTTTTTTGGTAGAGACAGAGTTTCGCCATGTTGTTGCCCAGGCTGATCTTGAACTCCTGAGCTCAAGTAATCTGCCTGCTACTCAGCTACTCAGCTACTCAGGAGGCTAAGGCAGGAGAATCGCTTGAACCTGGGAGGTGGAGGTTGCAGTGAGCTGAGATTGCGCCAATGCACTCCAGCCTGAGTGACAGAGCAGGACTCCATCTCAAAAAAAAAAGAAGGGGATTTTTCCTCTCAGAAGTCCCCCCTCTTTCACTAGAGAGAGAGCTGTTTTCCTTTCTCTTTCTCTTGCCTATCAAACCTCTGCTCCTAAACTCCTCATGTGTGTCCATGTCCTAAATTTTCTTGGCGTGAGATGATGAACCCTGGGAACCTACCCAGACGACATAGCTGCTTCATCCTGGGGACCTTGTCCAGGACACCGAGGTACATCATTCATTGAAACAGTGAGTACAGGAGCAGACTCCAACTCTGTCCTTTCATTTTAGGGCTCTCAGCCTCCATTGTATTGTATTGTATTGTATTTTTATTTATTTTATTTTATTTATTTAATTTTATTTTATTATTTTGAGGCAGGGTCTTCCTCTCTGACCCAGGCTGGAGTGCAGTGGTATAATCTCGGCTCACAGCAACCTCCACCTCCCAGGTTCAAATGATTCTCCTGCCTCAGCCTCCCAAGTAGCTGGGATTACAGGCCTGCACCACCGTGCTGAGCTGATTTTGTATTGTTAGTAGAGATGGGGTTTTGTCATGTTGGCCAGGCTCCTCTTGAACTCCTGACGTCAGGTGATCTGCCCGCCTCAGCCTACCAAAATGATAGGATACCAGGTGTGAGCCACACCGTGTCAGGCCTCCATTTTAGAACCAAATCAAATCACTAACAGGCATCCTTCAGCCATTTAAGAATGCGATTAGCATGGCTGTGTTCTTAAAGACTTAGATGTGAGGCTTGCTGAGAAGAACATGGAGAATCCCCCAGTACCCACAGATTGCTGGGCAAGTTAGCCGTGTTTGAACCAGCTTCCTTTCACAGAGGACTTAGCTGTCATGTGGGGCTGAAGAGGTCCTGGAAGTAACTGAGGATTTCTGGCTGAGGCTACCCCCTGGTGTTATCCAAAGGCTTCTGGACTGACCCCAGCCTCCGACCACCCGATGGGGCGTCAGCAACAGGATCTCCAACTTTTCTATCGTAATCTCTTCCTTTTCTGTCCGTGACTGCCATGTCTCCTATCCTTTCTGTGTATGCAGACAGCACCTCCTCAAGCCTGCATATAAAATCCAGTGCATCCCCACTGGCCAGCCTTTTCCTCTCAAAAGTGCCCTCTCTTTCACTAGAGAAGAGAGTTGTTTTCCTTTCTCTTTCTCTTACCTATTAAACTTCTGCTCCTAAAAAAACAAAAAACAAAACAAACAAACAAACAAACAAAAAAAAACAAAAAAACCCAGGCACGGTGGCTTACACCTGTAATCCCAGCATTCTGGGAGGCTGAGGCAGGCAAGCCATTTGAGGTCAGGAGTTTGAGACCAGCCTGGCCAACATGGTGAAACTCCATCTCTACTAAAAATACAAAAAAATTAGCTGAGCATGGTGGTGCATGCCTGTAATCTCAGCTACTCGGGAGGCTGAGGCAGGAGAATCACTTAAGTCTGGGAGGCAGAGGTTGCAGTGAGCCAAGATCATGCCACTGCACTCTAGCCTGGGTGACAGAGTGAGACTCCATCTCAAACAAAAAAAGAAAAATATAAAAATGAGGCCGGACGTGGTGGCTCACGCCTGTAATCCCAGCACTTTGGGAAGCCGAGGCGGGCACATCACCTGAGGTCAGGAGTTTGAGACCAGCGTGGCCAATATGGTGAAACCCCCGTCTCTATTAATAATACAAAAATTAGCTAGGCGTGGTGACACACGCCCATAGTCCCAACTACTCGGGAGTCTGAGGCAGAAAAATCACTTGAACCCAGGAGGTGGAGGTTGCAGTGAGCTGAGATCGCATCATTGCACTCCAGCCTGGGCAACAAGAGCAAAACTCTGTCTCAAAAAAAAAGAAAAAGAAAAAGAAAACCAGATCTAGACTAGTCCTACATTCTATGGTCAGGAAGACTGAGACCCAGAAATACATCAGTGACTTGAGTAAGATCACACCATGAATGGGTGGGAATCTGTAGATGTGATTTGGTGAGCATTATAGGTTAAGTGCACCAGACTTAGAGAGACCTGGGTCTCTGGTACTGGCTTAACCACAAAACTCTACAACTTGAATAACTTCTCTGGACCTCATTATCTCTTCCGTAAAAGGAGGCGTTTACTTTGCATTTCTCTGCTATAAAATCTCTTCTAATCCTTCACGTCCAGAGGTTCTAATTCGGTACTTTGTGTGACCTCCTCTCACAGTGCCACCTCGTGGCTCACTATGAACCCTGCATCTTCTCTTCCTGAATTAAAATCTTTGTCAGAGAGGATAGAAACCCTTGTGAGTAATAGCGGACCATTCCCTTACCGTGAGTGATCTGGCTAACAGATCCCACTCCGATCTACTCTCCATGTGTAAGATGTGGGCATCACTTCAGTGCTGACACAGCTAGAACATGTCACAGGGCTTTTCCTGACCACCTGTCACACTCTGCATTCACAGAACCAGGGCTTTGTGACAGTGCTTTGGGTGGAGCCGTATCTTAATTTTCATTTTAAAAGTCTCCTCCTGGCTGGGTTCGGTGGCTCACGCCTGTAATCCCAGCACTTTGGGAGGCCCAGGCGGGAGGATCACCTGAGGTCAGGAGTTCAAGACCAGCCTGGCCAACATGGTGAAACCCCATCTCTACTAAAAATATAAAAATTAGCCAGGCATGGTGGTGGGCCCCTGCAATCCCAGCTACTCAGGAGGCTGAGGCAGGAGAATTGCTTGAACCCAGGATATGGAGGTTGCAGTGAGCTAACACGGTCCCACTGCACTCCAGCCTGGGTGACAGGGTGAGGCTCCATCTCAAAAAACAAAAACAACAAAAAAAGTCTCCTCCTGTCTGAGCGCAGTGGCTCATGCCTGTAATCTCAGCACTTTAGGGCAAGGTGGACAGATCACCTGAGGTCAGGAGTTCAAGACCAGCCTGGCTAACATGGTGAAATCCCATCTCTACTAAAAATACAAAAATTAGCTGGGCTTGGTGGCAGGTGCCTGTAATCCCAGCTACTTGGGAGGCTAAGGCAGGAGAATCGCTTGAACCTGGGAGGTGGAGGTTGCAGTGAGCTGAGATTGCACCACTGCACTCCAGCCTGGGCGATAAGAGTGAAACTCCATCTCAAAAATAAAATAAAATAAAATAAAATAAAATAAAATAAAAGTCTCCTCCTGCCATGTGTCTGGTCTACGGCATGACACTCACCTCCTTTGCCACATCCCAAGTTCGATTTATTTTTTCTCTTTCTCTGGACACAGCTCAGCTTATGACCAAGAGAGGAAACGGCAGGAGGAAGGCCATGAGCCTGTTAACATCAAGCTGGGGAAAGTGCCAGAAAGATTCCCAAGGTCCCTAACCTCAACAGCTCTGTGACCTTGGACAAGTTATTTAATTTTTCTTTTTTTTTTTTTTTTTTTTTTTGAGACGGAGTCTCGCTCTGTCACCAGGCTGGAGTGCAGTGGCATGATCTCGGCTCACTGCAACCTCCGCCTCCCGGGTTCAAGCAATTCTCCTGCCTCAGCCTCCCGAGTAGCTGGGACTACAGGCACACGCCGCCATGCCCAGCTAATTTTTTGTATTTTATTAGAGACGGGGTTTCACCGTGTTGCCCAGGCTGTTCTCGAACTCCTGAACTCAGGCAATCCACCTGCCTCGGCCTCCCAAAGTGCTAGGATTACAGGCGTGAGCCACCGCGCCCAGCAAGTTATTTAATTTTTCTAAGCCTTAGGTTGCATCGTGGAGATAAAATTGCTTGTCTCCTGGGTAGTTCTGAGAATTAGAAATACAGCTATATGGGCCAGGTGTGGTGGCTCAAGCCTGTAATCCCAGAACTTTGGGAGGCTGAGGCAGGCAGATCACGAGGTCAGGAGTTCGAGACCAGCCTGGCTAATATGGTGAAACCCCGTTTCTACTAAAAATACAAAAATTAGCCGGGCGTGATGGCGCGTGCCTGTAGTCCCAGCTACTTGGGAGGCTGAGGCAGAAGAATCACTTGAACCTGGGAGGTGGAGGTTGCAGTGAGCCAAGATTGCGCCACTGCACTCCAGCCTGGGTGACAGAGTGAGACTCTGTCTCAAAAAAAAGAAAAGAAAAAGAAAAAGAAATACAGCTATGCGTTACTTAACAAGGATATATTCTGAGAAATGCATTATTAGGCGATTTCGTCATGTAAACATCATAGAGTGTACTTACACAAACCTAGATAGTATGGCCTCCTACACACCTAGACTATATGGCATAACCTATTGCTTCTAGGCTACAAACCTATACACCATGTTAGTGTACCGAACACTGAAGGCAATTGTAACATGATGGTAAGTATTTGTGTATCTAAACATACCCAAACATGAAAAAGGTACAATAAAAACATGGTATTCCAATCTTATGGAACCACTGCTGTATACGTGGTCTGTAGTTGAGTAAAACATCATTATGCAGTGCCTGACTGTAATATATGTAAAGTAATTAGTGCATAGTAGGTGATAAATAAATGGTAGTTGGTTATAATCACATACACCTTCTATTTGCTCTCCACTAATCTCTGAACTCCAGGGGATGCGGAAGAGCCAGAGAAGAGAACCTAGCTGGCTTCCACACTGGCTGCAGAGAGTAGATCACTGGAGGCAGGATATAATGAAATGCAAATGGCAGGTCACGGCCTGTGAGTGCTGCAGGAGCACAGTGCCAGCAGAGAATAATCATCCTCACGTCTCCATAACACATCGCAGTGTTTACATTGTCCTTTAACAGCCTTCTTTCTTTTTTTTTTTTTTCCTTGAGATGGAGTTTTGCTCTTGTCGCCCAGGCTACCGTGCCATAGCACGATCTCGGCTCGTTGCACCCTTCACCTCCCAGGTTCAAGCAATTCTCCTGCCTCAGCCTCCTGAGTAGCTGAAATTACAGGCGTGTGCCACCACGCCCTACTAATTTTTGTGTTTTTAGTAGAGACAGGGTTTCACCATGTTGGTCAGGCTGGTCTCGACCTCCTGACTGCAGATGATCCGTTCGCCTTGGCCTCCCAAAGTGATGGGATTCTAGGCATGAGCCACTGTGCCCGGCCAATTGTCCTTTAACATTTATAATTTTACTTATAACAACTGTGAGGTAGATATTAATGTTTTTACATGGAGGTGACATGCCCAAGGTTGTATCACTAAGAAGTGGCAGAGGTGGTTTGAGCTTGGGGCATCCTCACTCAGAGGCTGCCTACTTTTTACTCCCCAGAGAGTTTTCTAGATAACAAGTCTAGAAAGATAGGTCTTGAAGGGTGAGAGGCATCACAGCAGCAGAGAAGGCTATTTAAGCAGTGACACCAATCAAGAAACGGAAAAGGTGGAAATTGGACCAGTGACCACTGGCAGTCCTCCAGGTAGGGAGAATGCCCTGATTCTATACCCTAAGATACACTAAGGACGTCTAGCCCAGCCTAGTTGGACAGAAGAAGTCAGGGAGGCTTTCCTGGAGAAAGCAACGTCCGAGCTGAGGCCTGAGTGATGAGCAGGAGTTGGCCTGAGCTCCGGGGCAAAATAACTATCAGGAGTGCATTTGGGGAACTGGAAATAGTTCAAATAGGCAGGAGCAGAGTATGGCTAAGAGTGAGGCTGTGGTCAGATGGGGCAGGGCTTTGTAACCCACATTAAGGTTTTGGACTTTATCTCAGGCCACTAAGGACTCAATGCTTTGTTTACCAAGGCAATTTGAGCTTTAGACCAATCACTGATTGCAATGTGGAGACTGACTAGCAGGGGCCAAACTGGAGGCAGGAGGCTGGTGAGAAAGTTGGTGCAGTAACCCAGTGAAAATAGGAGGGTTGCCTGGTAGAAGGGTTGTAGCAAAGATTGGGAGATATGAGCAGATTTAGGAGATAATTAAGAGGCAGAATGGAGGCCGAGCACGGTGGCTCATGCCTGTAATCCCAGCACTTTGGGAGGCAGAGGTGGGAGGACTACTTGAGCCCAGGAGTTCGAGACCAGCCTGGGCAACAGAGTGAGACCCTGCCCCAAAAAAGTTTTAAAAAGAGTCAGAGTGGACTGGAGCTGGTGATTAATTGAACGCTGGAAGTAATGGGGAGCCGGGGGGCAGAGGTGGGAAGAAAGAAGGAGGAGGTGAGGGTATCTTCCAGTTCCTGGCTGGAGCAGCTGGTTGGGTGGCTGTATCAATCCCTGGGCTGGGGAAGATGAGGGAGAAGTCCCTGAAGAGAGGACAAAGGAGCAAGGCTTTGAGGGGTGAGACGAATTTAGCAGCTGATGGAAGCGGGAGTGTCAAATACTCTTAGTGAAAGCAAGCTGAATTTTCCCTTTGTATTCATTCAACACATATTTGTGACTGGGGGTGGGGGCTCATGCCTGTAATCCCAGCACTTTGGGAAGCTGAGGTGGGTGGATCACTTGAGGCCATGAGTTCAAGACCAGCCTGGGCAACATGTGAAACCTCTGCCCCTACTTAAAATACAAAAATTAGTGAGGCATGGTGGCAAAGGCATGTAATCCCAGCTACTCAGGAGGCTAAAGCAGGAGAATCGCTTGAACCTGGGAGGTGGAGGTTGCACTGAGCCAAGATCGTGCCACTGCACTGCAACCTGGGTGACAGAGCAAGACTCTGTCTCAAAAAAAACAAAACAAAAAAACAAAAAACAAACAAAAAAAACCCCACATATTTGTTAGGGGCCTACTATATGTCAGGCACCATTCCAGGCATTGAGAATACAGCAGTGAACAAAACAGACCAGGTCCTGTCCTCATGGAGTTTACATTCTAGTGGGTGGAGACAGACAATAAGCAAAGAAGTGTCTATAAATATGTCAAGGCGTGGTAGGTGCTATGAAGACAAATTAGACTGATTATGAGGCTACACATGGAGGTTGTCATTTGGATAGGGTGATCAGAGAAGGCTCCTCTGATTTTTAGGCGGAGGTTGTCATTTGGATAGGGTGATCAGAGAAGGCTCCTCTGATTTTTAGGCAGAGACCTGAATGAAGTGAGGAGGGACACAGGCAGATATGGGGACGCACCCTTCTGGGCAAAAAGAAGGGCGTGGCTTTGAGGTCAGAGATTCTTTCCATGCTGTGACCACTCCAGTCATGGCAGGGGTCAGAAATGGGCACTGAATACCCTGAAAGGAATAAGGATTTTACTATAAAACCATTTCCTTCTTCCCTGAAAGATGAAATTCCCCCAGAGCACTTTTAAACCCATGCAGTCTTCGGAAGACTTGAATTGGTTTTGCTCTTTGCCAGCTGCATCACATACTAGTTGCATAAACCTGGGCACATCATTACCTTCTCTAAGCCTCGGTTTTCTCATTTATAAAATGGGTATACTAATACAGATTTGCCATGAGGAACAAATGAAGTTATGCATACAGTGCCTGGCACAGAACAGATTGTTTAATAATGTTAGCCTTTTGTTAACAACCAGGATGGAGAAAACTGGCTTAATTGGGGTGTGAGAATCTAATTAATTCTAGCCTTGAACTCTCATTGCTGCTATTGCTGGCAGGAAAAAAGTACACAGGTACATTTATTCCCCTTCAACTCCTTTTCCTATCCAACTTCCTTCCCCCCAGCTTCTGACCTGGGCATATGTGTGGTTTCAAGAAGGCCTGTTGAAGAGAGAATTGACAGTTCTCCTGGTGGCACAATATTCTGGTTTAGTCTTGAAGCCCCGTCTTCTTCTGCTGCTGAGCCCCTTCCTCCACCGATGTACTGGACTTATCTCACTGGGGGAGGAGAGTGAGCAGAGCGGGTGTGGTGAAGAAATGACTCAACCTAGAACTTGTGGAATTTTGCATAAGGCTCCACCCTGCAACTCCCTGCCCAAGGGGTCTCTGTGCTGGGTCGGTGGAATGGTGCCAGCCCTTACCAGGTGTGGCATGTTGAAATTCTCAATGTTGAGCCTCACTGGTAGTCTCAGCTACTCAAGACACTGAGGCAGAAGGATCACTGGAGCACAGGAGTTTGAAGTTGCAGTGAGGTATGATTGCGCCACTGCACTCCAGCCTGGGCAACAGAGCAAGAATAAAAACTAAACGTTGAGGGTCAGGCGTGGTAGCTCACGCCTGTAATCCCAGCACTTTGGGAGGCCAAGGCAGGTGGAGGCCAGGAGTTTGAGACCTGGTCAACACAGTGAAACCCGGTCTCTACTAGCTGGGTGTGGTGGCACGCACCTGTAACCCCAGCTACTCTGGAGGCTGAGGCATGAGAAACCTTTGAATCTGGGAGGCGGGGGTTACAGTGAGCCGAGATTGTGCCACTGCAGCCTACGTGACAGAGACTGCTTCTCAAAACAAACACGCAAAAAAAGAAATGTTGAGTCTTTAAAGACACCTGAACAAGGCTAGGGCAGGTGTGGGCAGTGGAGGTGATCACCTCTATGCTAGTGACTTAGAGTCGTGCCAGAGCTAGGCCTCTGGAGGCAAAGAAGAGCACGTGGAAGGGAGGGGCAGTGGGTAGGGGGAGGGAAGGATCGAGGGAAGCTGGACTGTGTGACCTTGGCTGAATCACTATGTAATCAGTCCACACCCTTGCTCAATAGCCTTCAATGACTCCCCATGCCACAGGATAAAGTCCCAAAAACTTAACCCTGATCCAACCTCCAATTTCATTTGGCTTACTACTCTACTCCACCCCTTCCCCATGCTTCCTCAAAAGCAGCCTCAGAGGTCTCTGCTTGGGCTCCCTTTTTTTTTTTCTTTGTTATTCAACCAGAGCCAAGTCGGAATCTTTTTTTTATTATTGCCTTTCCCCCCAGGATTCCTAATATGATACACACAATATATAATATCTATGTTTAGGCCGGGTGCGGTGGCTCACGCTTGTAATCACAGCACTTTGGGAGGCCGAGGCGGGCGGATCACGAGGTCAGGAGATGGAGACCACGGTGAAACCCCATCTCTACTAAAAAATACAAAAAATTAGCCGGGCGTGGTGGCGGGCGCCTGTAGTCCCAGCTACTCGGAGAGGCTGAGGCAGGAGAATGGCGTGAACCCTGGAGGCAGAGCTTGCAGTGAGCCGAGATTGTGCCACTGCACTCCAGCCTGGGCGACAGAGCAAGACTCCATCTCAAAAAAAAAAAAAAAAAAAAAAATATATATATATATATATATAGATATATATATATCTATGTTTAATAAACTTTTTATGTGGAATCATTTTAGATTTACAGAGAAGTAGCAGAGATAGTCAAGGGAGCTGGGTGCAGTGGCTCACCCCTGTAATCTCAGCACTCGGGGAGGCTGAGGTGAGAGGATCCCTTGAGGCCAGAAGTTTGAGACCAGCCTGGGCGATATAGCAAGACTCTGTCTCTTTTTTTTTTGAGACAGAGTCTTGCTCTGTCACTCAGGCTGCAGTGCGGTGCTGCGGTCTCGGCTCACTGCAACCTCCACCTCCTGAGTTCAAGCGATTCTCCTGCCTCAGCCTCCTGAGTAGCTGGGATTAACAGCCTGGCTGATTCTGTCTTTAAAAAAAAAAAAAAAAAAAGGCCAGGCACAGTGGCTCACGCCTGTAATCCCAGCACTTTGGGAGGCCGAGGCAGGCGGATCACGAGGTCAGGAGATCGAGACCATCCTGGCTAACACGGTGAAACCCCGTCTCTATTAAAAAATACAAAAAAATTAGCCAGGCATGGTGGCAGGTGCCTGTAGTCCCAGCTACTCCGGAGGCTGAGGCAGGAGAATCGCTTGAACCCGGGACGCGGAATTTGCAGTGAGCCGAGATCACGCCACTGCACTCCAGCCTGGGCAACAGAGCAAGACTCCGTCTCACACACACACAAAAAAAAATCAGGAGCCAGGCGCAGGGGCTCATGCCTGTAATCCCAGCACTTTGCAGAAAAAGCCTAAAGAAGAAACAAAGTCAGCATTATTTTACCATCTAGGGGAAAACTTCCCATCAGAGTGGTCTGAGGATGGAATAGGATCCCTGTAAGTCTGTGCTTCATTCACCAGCCCAGTGTGGCTAATGAGCGCATGAAAGGGTCTACATGGAGATGATTTTTAAAATTTATTATTTATTGTGATGATGACTATTTCTGAGACAGGTTCTTGCTCTGTCACCCAGGCTGGAGTGCAGTGGCTCAATCATGGCTCACTGCAGCCTTGACCTCCTGGGCTCAAGCAGTCCTCCCACCTCAGCCTCCTTAGTAGCTGGGATTATAGGCATGTGCCACCATGCCCAACTAATTTTTGTATTTTTTGTAGAGACAGAGTCTTGCCATCTTGCCCAGGCTGGTCTCGAACTCCCAGACTCATACAGTTGTCCCACTTTGGCCTCCCAAAGTACTAGGATTATAGGCGTGAGCCACCACACCCGGCAAGACAGTTTAATACAAAAAAATCTCCATAACGATTTTTTATAATCATATCATGTTGAAAGATAATATTTCAGATTTGCTGAGTTACATAAAATATATTATTAAAATTAATTTCACCTCTTTCTTTTTACTTTTTTGGTAGTTACCAGAATGTGTTCAATTATATACATGGCTTGTGTTAGATATATTTGAGCACTGAGTAGATTTGGGTGTCGGGTGGCAGGTGGTGGTAGCGGAGTTTGGATTAGGTGATTTTCTTTTAATTACTAAAAAGTATGTTTTGTTGGCCGGGCACAGTGGCTCACGCCTCTAATCCCAGCACTTTGGGAGGCTGATGTGGGCAGATCACGAGGTCAGGAGCTCAAGACCATCCTGGCTAACACAGTGAAACCCCATTTCTACGAAAATACAAAAAAATTAGCCGGGCGTGGTGGCAGGCGCCTGTAGTCCCAGCTACTCGGAGAGGCTGAGGCAGGAGAATGGCGTGAACCCGGGAGGCAGAGCTTGCAGTGAGCCAAGATGGCGCCACTGCACTCCAGCCTGGGTGACAGAGCGAGACTCCATCTCAAAAAAAAAAAAAAAAAAAAAGTATGTTTTGTTTTGTTTTGTTTTGTTTTGTTTTTTGAGACGGAGTCTCACTCTGTCGCCCAGGCTGGAGTGCAGTGGCGCAATCTCGGCTCACTGCAAGCTCTGCCTCCCGGGTTCACCCCATTCTCCTGCCTCAGCCTCTCCGAGTAGCTGGGACTACAGGCGCCTGCCACCACGCCCGGCTAATTTTTTTGTATTTTTAGTAGAGATGGGGTTTCACCGTGGTCTCGATCTCCTGACCTCGTGATCTGCCTGCCTCAGCCTCCCAAAGTGCTGGGATTACAAGCATGAGCCACTGCGCCTGGCGTAGGTTTTGTTTTATGGGGTTTTTTTTGTTTTTTTTTTCGAGACAGAGTCTCGCTCTGTCGCCCAGGCTGGAGTGCAGTGGTGCCATCTCAGCTCACTGCAACCTCTGCTTCCTAGGTTCAAGCGATTCTCCTGCTTTAGCCTCCCGAGTAGCTGGGACTACAGCTGCGTGCCACCACGCCCAGCTAATTTTTGTATTTTTAGTAGAGATGAGATTTCACTGTGTTGGCCAGACTGGTCTAGAACTCCTGACCTGATCAGCTGTCCTCCGCCTTCCAAAATGCTGGGATTACAGGTGTGAACCACCACACCCAGCCCATTATATCATTCTTATGCCTTTGCATCCTTATGTGTCCAGGTTCTTGGTGTCTTGAACAAAGAATTGGACAAAACACACAAACAAAGCAAGGAAAGAATGAAGCAACAAAAGCAGAGATTTGCTGGGCACGGTGGCTCACGCCTGTAATCCCAGCACTTTGGGAGGCCAAGACAGGTGGATCACGAAGTCAGGAGATAGAGACCAGCCTGGCCAGCATGGTGAAACTCTGTCTCTACTAAAAGTACAAAAATTAGCTGGACATGGTGGTGCGCAGCTGTAATCCCAGCTACTCAGGAGGCTGAGGCATGAGAATCACTTGAACCCAGGAGTCAGAGGTTGCAGTGAGCCAAGATCGAGTCATTGCACTCCAGCCTGGTGACAGAGCAAGACTCCCTCTGAAAAGAAGAAAAGAAAAGAAAAGAAAAGAAAAGAAAAGAAAAGAAAAGAAAAGAAAAAAAAGAGCCCAGGCGGGTGAATTGCCTGAGCTCGGGAGTTCGAGACCAGCCTGACCAACATGGCGAAACCCTGTCTCTACTAAAAATACAAAAAATTAGCTGGGTGTCGTGGTGGGCGCCTGTAGTCCCAGCTACTCAGGAGGCTGAGGCAGGAGAATCGCTTGAACTCGGGAGGTGGAAGTTGCAGCGAGCCGATATGGTGCCACTGCACTCTAGCGTGGGTGGCAGAGTGAGACTCCAGCCCCCCACCAAAAAAAAGGAAAAAGAAAAAAAAGAAAAAGAAAAAAAAAAGCAAAGATTTATTGAAAATGAAAGTACATTCCACAGGGTGGGAGCAGGCCTGGACATAGGGGCTCAAGAGCCCCGTTATGGAATTTTCTGGGATTTAAATACCCTCTAGAGGTTTCCATTGGTTACTTGGTATACCCCCTATGTAAATGAAGAGGATGAAGTAAAGTTACAAAGTTATTGGCCAGGCACAGTGGCTCACGCCTGTAATCCTGTGGGAGGCTGAGGAGGGTGGACCGCTTGAGGTCAGGAGTTCAAGACCAGCCTGGTTAACATGGTGAAACCCCATCTCTACTAAAAATACAAAAATTAAGAGTGGGTGTGGCGGCTCACGCCTGTAATCCCAGCACTTTGGGAGGCCAAGGCAGGCAGATCACCTGAGGTCGGGAGTTCAAGACCAGCCTGACCAACATGGAGAAAGCTGGTCTCTACTAAAAAATACAAAAACTAGCTGGGCATGGTGGTGCATGCCTGTAATCCCAGCTACTTGGGTGGCTGAGGCAGGAGAATCGCTTGAACTCTGTAGGCGGAGGTTGCGGTGAGCCGAGATCGCTCCATTGCACTCCAGCCTGGGCAACAAGAGTGAAACTCCATCTCAAAAAAAAAAAAAAAGAAAAAGAAAAGGCCAGGTGCAGTGGCTCACGCCTGTAATCCCAGCACTTGGGAGGCCGAGGCGGGAGGATCACGAGGTCAGGAGTTTGAGCAGCCTGACCAACATGGTGAAACCCCTGTCTCTGCTAAAAATACAAAAATTAGCCAGGCGTGGTGGTGGGTGCCTGTAATCCCAGCTACTTGGCAGGCTGAGGCAGGAGAATCGCTTGAACCCGGGAGGTGGTGGTTGCAGTGAGCTGAAATTGTGCCACTGCACTCCAGCCTGGGCAACAAGAGTGAAACTCTGTCTCAAAAAAAAAAAAAAAAAAATTAGCCAGGCATGGTGGCACATGCTGTAATGCCTGCTACTTGGGAGGCTAAGGCAGGAGAATCACTTGAACCAAGCAGGCAGAGGTTGCAGTGAGCCGAGACTGCGCCACTGCACTCCAGCCTGGGCAACAAAGCGAGACTCCATTAAAAAAAAAAAAAAGGAAAGAAAAAAAGCCATTTATTCTGTGTACACCGCATGTAAATCAAGAGGATATTTCCTGTCATAGCTGAAGAGTTTCCCTTTGATTTAGTTCTAGGAAGTCCTTAAGTTCCCTGCCTCCGGGCCCTATTCCCCTGCCTCATTTCCCCCTTGAAAGACGTGATTCCCATAAATCTTTATAGGAGGCAGAGGGACGGATGGTGTTTTTTCTGTAACTGCTTCATGCTGGCTTGGGGCATAGTGCCCCCCTACTGGGGACCACAGAACTCTCACCCTGCTCTGTCTAGTGGAGGCAGGGTAGCTCCTTGAAGGCCAGGGGTGGTGTCTTCACCTGGAACTGGCTGGAACAGTTGTCACATGATCATCTGAAGCTTGATGGTCTCTAGGTGAGAGGAAATGAATTTGGTTAAAAGAGTTAATGGTAACTTCATGGGGTGGATAGCTATGCTGTCAGGAATGTTTGTTATAGAGATCTGCAGGGGAAAAACAAAACCTGGTCTGTTGTCTGTTCTAGGATCTATGTGTTTCCTTAAAGTCTTAGCATGAGCAACTCCATTTTGGTCTGGTTTGGTCTGTTGGGGCCTAGTGCATGAGCTCAATCCAAAACAATGGCCTCTCATAATTTTGTTTTTAAAAATTCTCCCTTTTTGGACCAAAACTTAGGGCCTTAGTGCTACTGTCAGTTACCATCATTTTGAGTTTCTGGTCTCAGCATGTCATTCATAGGTTACAGTATCCTCATGGTCACACATTTCTTTCAGCTCTTGTCGTTCCAGTTGAAGAGAGACCATTTGACATTCTAGAGATAGCTGCATGCAAACATTTCAAACCTTTGAGAGAATACAGCGCACCAAGGGTTTGGAGTATTCTCCTTACCCAGGGTCCCCATAAACCAAATCTCCTAAAATCAAATAGACCAAAGAATGAGCTGAAGAGTCTACTCACCTAAGAAATCTTTTCGCTAATCCCCTACCACTGAATCTCTGTAGTCTTCATTTGATGTATTTTTCCATAGGCCACAAGTGCCAGCAGCTGTACAGATATTTCCTTGTTAGCCAATTATAACTTTCACAAGAGAATTTAAAGTCTATCGTGTGGCCGGGCGTGGTGGCTCACACCTGTAATCCCAGCACTTTGGGAGGCCAAGGTAGGCAGATCACTTGAGGTCAGCAGTTTGAGACCAGCCTGGCCAACATTGCAAAACCATGTCTCTACTAAAAATACAAAAATTAGCCGGGGATGGTGGCGGGCCTCTGTAATCCCAGCTACTTAGGAGGCTGAGGCTGGAGAATCGCTTGAACCCAGGAAGCGAAGGTTGCGGTGAGCCGAGATTGTGCCACTGCACTCCAGCCTTGGCGACAGAGTAATACTCTGTTTCAAAAATGAAATAAAATAAAGTCTATCACGTAATTATAGGCTTTGCAGTAGAATCTGCTATAGAGCCTATCATGAGGGATATATGTCTAATCATTGCATTTCCAAACCATGGAAAAAGGACCTAACAAATGATGCCCTTTCAGAAGAGTGAAGGACTCCTGGCAATGTTCTCTTTAATGCACTATGTGGGTGAAGAGGAGTGAACTAGTTCTGTTTCTGACTGATTACGAGGCAATGTATGTGTCATTAAAGTTTCTCACCTACATTGGGCCTTCATCTTTTATCTGTCAGAGTATAAGCTTATCCATTTATAAGACTGGCTGCAAAACCCTTCATAAATAAAAGTATGCCCCACAAGTGCATGCAACAGACCCCTTTTCCATTTCTATTGTTCACAGAGGCATAAGCAAGGAAAAACTATTCAGAGTCTCATGATAGTAGAGAAGTCTTCAGTCTCATGATGGTAGAGAAGTCTTTTTTATTTATTTATTTTTTGAGACAGAGTCTTGCCCTTTTGCCCAGGCTGGAGTGCAATGGCATCATCTCGGCTCACTGCAACTTCCGCCTCCTGGGTTGAAGCGATTCTTCTGCCTCAGCCTCCCAAGTAGCTGGGATTACAGGCATGCACCACCACACTCAGCTAATTTTTTGTATTTTTAGTAGAGACAGGGTTTGGCCATGTTGGCCGAGCTGGTCTCGAACTCCTGACCTCGTGATCCTCATGCCTTGGCCTCCCAAAGTGCTGAGATTACAGGCATGAGCCACCACTCCCGGCCGGTAGAGAAGTCTTGATCTATGATCTTGGGAAAAGCTGTTGACATCAAGGATGCCATCTTCTTCTGGGGAGAAACTTCCCTAGTTAACGTTATCTTAAGGGTTCCAATGGGTGTACAGTACCGAGAATGTGGAGGGACCCGTCTGCGTTGTGAGATTATGAATCCAAAGTTCAAGGTCCCAAAGTTTTGCTGTAGTGTGGATGGCAAGGGGAGTCTTTCTCTGATGTTCTTAGAAGATCCAGTCTTTGTGTTCTAGATTGTGAAGGGGTTGATTGTCCTGTCAGTGAACTATAAAAAGCTTTCTTTACCTGGTGAAAATACACTGTAGCATAATAATCTACTGTTATAACATCAGCCTTCTTGCATGGGAAAGCTATTATATAACCAGAAAACAGGCATCAAAGATGACAATTGAAATGTTTAAATGGCCCATCAGGTAGCCAAATGTACCTGAAGCTTTGGGGCCAGGTGCAGTGGCTCACGCCTGTAATCCTAACACTTTAGGAGGCCAAGGCGGGTGACCTGAAGCTTTGATTGTCTTCCCAAGAATATGAATTTGACAAACCAAACATTGGTTATAAACTGCCTTAGCAATGTATAAGTCAGCACACCAATATATATTTAATTTGTATCATTTTATCTTTTCCATGATGAGTCATGGAATGCATAACCTTTAATAACAAAAGCTTTAAGGACTCAGGAAGGACAGGTGGCTGTCCTGGTTCTCCGTGAGTCCATGCTTAACACTGGACTTATGTCCTTTTGAATATCAGTTGTTTCTCGAATTTAGGTGCATAGCACTGATAACTAATGGGTTATCACAGGTAATTTGACTTAGACCATGGGGTTTATTCAAATTGTATATCTAAACAATTTCAGCATCAGCTGATTTAGCATGCAAATCTGGGAATGTATTTTCTTGGTATTCAATTAATTTTTGTTCTACTTGGGTTAGCAGTTTTATACAAGGAAATTTGCTTATTTCTGTGGTCTACAGTAACTCAACATAATAAACATAATTATGGTTGATAGCATATACTCAGACATTTAGAATTTTAGAAATCCCATACAATTTTCTAACATACATTAATATTTACCAAAATATAATGTGAAGAAGATTAAACATTTTTTTATTTTGACAGTGCTTCCAAGGTAACTAAACATATCAAATAATCCTGTTTACCTCTCTTTTGAATGCTTCAGGAGCCCTCTATAGTATATCAAATTAGAGGTCAGAAAAGAACATTTTGTAATCCCAGCACTTTGGAAAGTCGAGATGGGCAAATCACCTGAGGTTAGGAGTTCAAGACCAGCCTGGCCAACATGGTGAAACCTGTCTCTACTAAAAATACAAAAAATTAGCTTGGCATGGTGGTGTGCACCTGTAGTCCCAGCTACTCGGGAGGCTGAGGCAAGAGAATCATTGGAAGACCGATGTTGCAGTGAGCCGATATAGCACCACTGCACTCCAGTCTGGGCAACAGAGTAAGATTCCCTCGTAAAGAAAAAAAAGAAAAAGAAAAGAAAAGACAATTTTGAAGCTGAAATTTGATTTTAGGAAGCCTATTAAATAAGTTAAAGGTGAGTTAATGAAGTCAAATAAGTTAAAGACTCCATCTCAAAAAAAAGATTGGAAAGATTTGTCTATAAGGTTTTATTAAAAATTGGGTTTGGGGTTGACATTAATAGTACAGTAATGCAAGGGCGAAATTTGGCTTTCTCTCTTGAACAAGATTTCCATGTAATTTTAAATGATAATGAAAGATTTTTGTTTGCCTTTCGAATAAACTAATGGAAAAAAAAAAAGAAGGGAAAGACAAGAGACAGATTGTTTGGAAAGCTAAGTCTTCCCTCTATCAATGAGTAAAGGTTTTTGCCTTTCAAAAGTTTTTTAGTCATCATTTTGGCTAAATGAATGACTTACGGTAACCTGGAATTCTATTTCATAATATTAAGTGTTTTAAACCTTTAACTTATTATTATTATTATTATTATTATTATTATTATTATTATTTTGAGATGGAGTTTTCGCTCTGTCGTCCAGGCTGGAGTGCAGTGGCGTGATCTTGGCTCACTGCAAGCCCTGCCTCCTGGGTTCACCCCATTCTCCTGCCTCAGCCTCCCGAATAGCTGGGACTACAGGTGCCCACCACTACACCTGGCTAATTTTTTGTATTTTTAGTAGAGATGAGGTTTCACTATGTTGGCCAGGCTGGTCTCAAACTCCTGACCTCGTGATCAGCTCTCCTCCACCTCCCAAAGTGCTGGGATTACAGGTGTGAGCCACCACACCTCACCCATTGTATCATTCTTTATGCCTTTGCATCCTCATGTAACCGGTGGAGGGTGTCCACGTTCTTGGCGTCTTGAACAAAGAATTGGACAAAACACACAAACAAAGCAAGGAAAGAATGAAGCAACAAAATAAGAGATTTATTGAAAATGAAAGTACACTCCATAGGGTGGGAGCGGGGCTGGACACAGGGGCTCAAGAGCCCTGTTACATAATTTTCTGGGGTTTAAATATCCTCTAGAGGTTTCCATTGGTTATTTGGTGTAGTCCCTATGTAAATGAAGAGGATATTTCCTGTCATAGCTGAAGTGTTTCCATTTGACTTAGTTCTAGGAAGTCCTTAGGTTCCCTGTCCCCTGACCCTATTCTCCTGCCTCACTCATAGCTTAGCTTCAGGATTAGGTGATCTTTACGATACATTTTTTTTTTTTTTTTTGAGATGGAGTTTTGCTCTTGTTGCCCAGGCTGGAATGCAATGACATGATCTCAGCTCATTGCAACCTCCGCCTCCCAGGTTCAAGCGATTCTCCTGCCTCAGCCTCCCGAGTAGCTGGGATTACAGGTGTGAGCCACCGCGTCCAGAATCTTTCTTTCTTTTTTTCTTTTAATACTGGGGCGTTCCTGAGTTTATTTGGGGCACACATCGGGTGAGGGCCCTGTACCTAGAAGAAGGTGTTGGGTCTCCGGGTGGTGAAGTGTGGCTTGTGCTGACAGGGCAGGACCCGGTGGGGCAGCGGGAACCTGATCTTGGAGTCGTGGAACTGCTTGATGGTCGGCCGCGGGCACTTGCTGGCTGCGATCTCCTCCACCTTCGTGATCTGGATGGAATGGGTCCAGGCGCGGTGCCAGGCGCCCATGTCTCGGTAGCACTGGGTGACAGCGCCTGCGGTGTTCAGGTCCCGCTATTCTCAGTACATGTTGCGGGGGGCCGCTCCGGGAGTCATAGTGCAGCCGGGTGCCGAAGCTCTTCACCCCCAGGGGGAACTTCTGAAACACCAGCCCACAGTATACAATCTCCCCTGAAAAATTCTTCTTTAACTGAGACACGAAGTACCAGAAGCGGGACTCGGCGCCGACATGATTAGGCGCAAAGATTTCCATGAGGCAGAGGAGCGGTGTGTGGCATTTGGGGGTGGGCAGGCAGCGACCCACCACCTTGTACTCTCACAGTGTGCCCAAGGCCTTCATGGCATCCTCTCGGCGCTGGTGCCACCCGCAAAAGGACTCTTTCTCTTTTTTTTAAAGTCACGGTCACACTTTATTGCCCAGGCTGAAGTGCAGTGGTGCGATCCTAGCTCACTGCAGCCTCAACCTCCCAGGTGTAAGTGATCCTTAGCTCCCCTACTCCCAGGGGTCTCACTATGTTGCCCAGGCTGATCTCCAACTACTGGGCTCAAGGGATCCTCCTACCTCCGCCTCCTAAATTCCTGGGATTACAGGCGTGAGTCACCCTGCCTGGCCAGGTCTTACTTTTGCATTAGTTTCCTGTGTTTCTAGGAAATTGACATCCAGGTCCCCAACCTCCATTGGTTTTCTTTCCTATGATCCATCTTCAGGAGAACTGGCACTGACATCCAGGTGCTGCTTCTTTCTCACCTCCCTCCTCACACTTTGCAAAGGAATTTTACCCTACAGCGTTGGGGTTTGGGGGCTGGATAGGGAATGAAAACCTCCAGGGGCACCAGTCAAAAGTGAAGGGCTCTATTGACCAAGTAACAAGGAGCTTTGCATACCTGGCAGTTGCCAGATCTTTGCTTTCAAGAAATGCAAAGGAGGTTCTCATTCTGTTGTCATTAAAAATAACTTTGGGTGATAGGTCACTATGTGATTTTTGGCTTGTAACCCAGAAGGAATTCAAATAATTAAGTGACATTACTATGGCCAGGCGCGGTGGCTCACACCTATAATTCCAGTACTTTGGGAGGCCTAGTGGGTGGATCACTTGAGGTCAGGAGTTCGAGACCAGCCTGGCCAACATGGTGAAAACTAGTCTCTACTAAAAATACGAAACACATAGCCAGACGTGGTGCCACACAACTATAATCCTAGCTACTCAGGAGCCTGAGGTGGGAGGATTGCTTGAACCCAGGAGGCAGAGGTTGCAGCGAGCTGAGATCATGACACTACACTCCAGCCTGGGTGACAGAGGAAGACTCCATCTCAAAAAAAAAAAAAAAAAAAAAAAAAAGCCAGGCATGGTGGCTCTCACCTGTATGTAATCCTAGCACTTTGGGAGGCCGAAGTGAATGAATCACTTGAGGTCAGGAGTTTGAGACCAGCCTGGTCAACATGGTGAAACCCTGTCTCTACTAAAATACAAAATTAGCTGGGCATGGTGGCACCTGTAGTCCTAGCTACTCGGGAGGTTGAGGAATGAGACTCACTTGAACCTGGGAGGTGGAGGTTGCAGTGAGCCAAGATTGTGTCACCACACTCCAGCCTGGGTGACAGACACTATTGTAACAAAATTCCCTCCATTCTTTTTTCTTTTTTTCTTTTAAAGACAGGATCTTGGCCGGGCTCGGTGGCTCACGCCTGTAATCCCAGCACTTTGGGAGGCCAAGGCAGGTGGATCACGAGGTCAGGAGTTCAAAACCAGCCTGGCCAACATGGTGAAACCCCCATCTCTACTAAAAAATACAAAAATTAGCCAGATGTGGTGGCAGGTGCCTATAATCACAGCTACTTGGGAGGCTGAGGCAGAGAACTGCTTGAACCCGGGAGGCAGAGGTTGCAGTGAGCTGAGATCGAACCACTGCCCTCCAGCGTGGGTGACAGAGTGAGACTTTTTTTTTTTTCCTCAAAAAAAAAAAAAAAAAAGGCCGGGCACGGTGGCTCGTGCCTGTAATCCCAACATTTTGGGAGGCTGAGGTGGGCAGATCACGAGTTCAGGAGATGGAGACCATCCTGGCTAACACGGTGAAACCCTATCTCTACTAAAAACACACAAGAAAATTAGCCGGGCGTGGTCGCGGACGCCTGTAGTCCCAGTTACTCGGGAGGCTGAGGCAGGAGAATGGCGTGAACCGGGAGGCGGAGCTTGCAGTGAGCGGAGATCGTGCCACTGCACTCCTGCCTGGGCAACAGAGCGAGACTCCATCTCAAAAAAAAAAAAGAGAGACAGGTCTTGCTGTGTCACCCAGGCTGGTTTTACCCAGGCTGGAGTGCAGTGGTGTAATCATAGCTGACTGCAACTTCAAAATTCTGGGCTCAAGTGATCCTCCTGCTTTGGCCTCCCCAAAGTGTTGGGATTATAGGCATGAGTCTGTGTGTTTGGCCTCCAGTAATTCTTTTTTTTTTGAGACAGAGTTTTGATTTTGTTGCCCAGGCTGGAGTGCAGTGGCGCGATCTCGGCTCACTGCAAGCTCCGCCTCCCGGGTTCAAGCCATTCTCCTGCCTCAGCCTCCCGAGTAGCTGGGACTACAGGCGCTGCCGCCTGCCACCACGCCTGGCTAATTTTTTGTATTTTTAGTAGAGACGGGGTTTCACTGTGTTTAGCCAGGATGGTCTCGATCTCCTCACCTCGTGATCCGCCCCGCCTCGGGCCTCCCAAAGTGCTGGGATTACAGGCTTGAGGCCACCGCGGCCCGGCTTGACTACACAAGAAGTTGCCAAGGAAGGCCGGGCGCGGTGGCTCACGCCTGTAATCCCAGCACTTTGGGAGGCCGAGGCGGGTGGATCATGAGGTCAGGAGATCGAGACCATCCTGGCTAACACAGTGAAACCCTGTCTCTACTAAAAATACAAAATATTAGCCGGGCGTGGTGGTGGGCACCTGTAGTCCCAGCTACTCGGGAGGCTGAGGCAGGAGAATGGCGTGAACCCCGAGGGGCGGAGCCTGCAGTGAGCCGAGATCGCGCCACCGCACTCTAGCCTGGGCGACAGCGAGACTCTGTCTCAAAAAAAAAAAAAGAAGTTGCCAAGGAAATCGACCATTCTACTGTCATCTGGCATTTGAAGCAAATTGGAAAGGTGAAAAAGCTAGATAAGTGGGTGCCTCATGAGATGAGCGAAAATTACATAAAATTTTGTCGTTTTGAAGTATTGTTTTCTCTTATTCTACGCGACAACCATTTCTTGATCGGACTGTAACATGGGACAAGAAGTGGATTTTAGACAAGTGGGAACAACTAGCTCAATGGTTGGACTGAGAAGAAGCTCCAAAGCACTTCCCAAAACCAAACTTGCACCAAAAAAAAGGTTCTGGTCACTGTTTGGTTGTCTATTGCTGGTCTGATCCACTCCAGCTTTCTGAATCCTGGTGAAACCCTTACATCTGGGAAGTATGCTCAGCAAATCGATGAGATGTGACAAAAACTGCAACGCCTGCAGCCGGCATTGGTCAATACAGAGGGCCCAATTCTTCTCCACGACATCCAACTGCAGATCGCACAACGAACTCTTCAAAAGTTGAACGAATTAGGCTAAAAAGTTTTGCCTCATCTGCCATAGTCACCTGACGGCTCGCCAACCGATCACCACTTCTTCAAGCACCTTGACAACTTTTTGCAGGGAAAATGCTTCCACAACCAGCAGGACGCAGAAAATGCTTTCCAAGAGTTCGTAGAATCCTGAAGCACAGATTTTTACACTACAGGAATTAACAAACTTATTTCTCGTTGGCAAAAATGTGTTGATTGTAATGGTTCCTATTTTGATTAATAAAGATGTGTTTGAGCCTAATTATAATGATTTAAAATTCATGGTCTGAAACCGCAATAACTTTTGCACCAACCTAATATTTTATTATTATTATTTTTATTTTATATATAAATACGATTTTACTTTTTTTTTTTTTTGAGATGGAATTTCGCTCTTGTTGCCCGGGCTGGAGTGCAATGGCATGATCTCGGCTCACTGCACAAGCTGAACAGCCTCCATCTCCCAGGTTCAAGCTATTCTCCTGTCTCAGCCTCCCAAGTAGCTGGGATTAAAGATGTGCGCCACCACACCCAGCTAATTTTGTATTTTTTAGTAGAGACAGGGTTTCTCCATGTTGGTCAGGCTGGTCTCGAACTCCCAACCTCAGGTCATCCACCAACCTTGGCCTCCCAACGTGCTGGGATTACAGGCATGAGCCACTGCACCTGGCCATAATTTTACTTTTTAAAGATAGCATCTGGCTCTGTCACCCAGGCTGGAGTGCAGTGGTATGACCTCAGCTCACTGCAACCTCTGCCTCCCAGGCTCAAGCAATCCTCCCACCTCGGCCTCCCAAGTAGCTGGGACTAAAGGCATGTACCACCATGCCCGGCTAACTTTTGTATTTTTCTGTAGAGACAGGGTCTCACTATGTTTCCCAGGCTGGTCTCGAACTCCTGAGCTTAAGCAATCCTCCTTGGCCTCCCAAAGTCCTGGGATTATAGGCGTGAGCCACTGCACCTGGCCTGTTATTTTTATTTTTTAGAGACGGGGTCTCGCTGTCACCCAGGCTGGAGTGCAGTGATGCAGTCACAGCTCACTATAGTCTCAAACTCCTGGCCTCAAGCTCAAGCGATCCTCCCACCTTGGCCTCCCAAAGTGAGCCACCACTGCCTGACTCCCAAATTTGTAAATTGTAATTTAACACTATATAAATTTCTGTGAAAATATAAATTAGGTGATCAATAACAAGCTTTCCTTTTTCTCGCCCTGTTGCCCAGGCTGGAGCACAGTGGCACACGATCTCAACTCATTGCAACCTCTGCCTCCTAGGTCAAACGATTCTCCTGCCTCAGCCTCCCAAGTACCTGGGATTACAGGTGTGCACCATGGTGCCTGGCTAGTTTTTGTATTTTCAGTAGAGACAGGGTTTTGCCATATTGGCCAGGCTGGTCTTGAACTCCTGACCTCAAGGAATCCACTTACTTTGGCCTCCCAAAGTTCTGGGATTACAGGCGTGAGCCACTGTGCCCAGCCAAATAACAAGCTTTCAAGCATAAAATATATTACACTAGAATACCATTCTGTAAGAGGAAGCAAAATATAACCATACATTCAAGAAGAAAAGTGATGATGTAGCTTTCTGTTGTTTAAAGTAGAGCTTGTTCAGTATTTTCTTTTCTTTGTTTTCCCCCCAGACAGAGTCTTGCTCTGTCGCCGAGGCAGGAGTTCAGTGGCAAAATCTCGGCTCACTGCAACCTCCGCCTCCCGGGTTCAAGTGATTCTCCTGCCTCAGCCTCCTGAGTAGCTGGGACTACAGGCACCCGCCACCAGGCACGGCTAATTTTTGTATTTTTAGAAGAGACAGGATTTCGCCATATTGGCCAGGCTGGTCTCGAACTCCTGACCTCAGGTGATCCGCCTGCCTCGGCCTCCCAAACTGCTGGGATTAGAGGCATGAGCCACCGCACCTGGCCCAGTAATTTCTTTAAATGGGTAATAGTGGATATCAAATCACCATGGTACTTACATTGAGTCGAGTGATAGAACAGTTTTATTTAAAATATTAATATTGGCTGGGCACAGTGGCTCATGCCTGTAATCCCAACACTTTGGGAGGCTGAGGCGGGTGGATCACCTGAGGTCAGGAATTCGAGACCAGCCTGGCCAACATTGTGAAACCCCATCTCTACCAAAAATACAAAAATTAGCCAGACGTGGTGGCAGGTGCCTGTAATCCCAGCTACTTGGGAGGCTGAGGGAGGAGAATCGCTTGAACCCAGGAGGCATAGTTTGCAGTGAGCCAAGATTGTGCCACCGCACTCCAGCCTGGGCAACAGAGTGAGACTCCATCTCAATTAATTAATTAATTAATAATAAATAAAGATAAATAACATATTAATATTTCCAATATGCTAGGAGGTATAGCCTTGGCAATGACTTGTGTTTAAAGTGAAGAGTTTAGCTGTATCCCTGCAGATCCAGGCTGTGTCCTCCACCCTGCCTCTCCCCTGGTTGGCTGACTTGGATGGAGGATATCAGTGGCTCCTGTGCCCGCTGGTCTTGGGTTCTACTTTGGTTTGGCCACTAGGGAGTCCTGGCAGGAAATCCGAGAGAGGGAAAGGAGTGAGGCCAGGATGTATCCCTCTGGTTCCTGCCCTGTGAGGCCCAGTGAAGCTGGTCCTGTCCCTGGGCAGAAAGTTAGTAGTGCTCCTTTTAAGATAGAGGATTTGCCTTTTCAGGCCTGGGGTGGTAACAGCCTGGCTGCCACCAGTCCCAGCTTCCTGCCCGATCTCCTGTGATTTCCCTATACCCTGAGCACACATCCACATTAGTCACTTTTTGTTGTTTTTTTTTTTTGAGACGGAGTCTCGCTCTGTCGCCCAGGCTGGAGTGCAGTGGCGCAATCTCGGCTCACTGCAAGCTCCGCCTCCCGGGTTCACGCCATTCTCCTGCCTCAGCCTCTCCGAGTAGCTGGGACTACAGGCGCCCGCCACCACACCTGGCTAATTTTTTTGTACTTTTAGTAGAGACGGGGTTTCACTGTGTTAGCCAGGATGGTCTCAATCTCCTGACCTTGTGATCCGCCCGCCTCGGCCTCCCAAAGTGCTGGGATTACAAGCGTGAGCCACCGCGCCTGGCCAAATTAGTCGTTTTGTGTATATAACCTCCTTGAATTGTCTTGAGTGTAACATTTGTTTCCTGTTAGAATCTTCACAAAAAGGGGGTGCAAAGTTTTAAAAAATTATTTTAAGCCAGGCGTAGTGGCTCATGCCTGTAATCCCAGCACTTTGGGAGGCCGAGTGGGTGGATCACTTGAGCTCGGGAATTTGAAACCAGCCTGGGCAACATGGTGAAACCTTGTCTCTGCAAAAAATGCAAAAATTAGCCAGGCGTAGTAGCGTGCACCTATAGTCTCAGCTGCTTAGGAGACTGAGATGGAAGGATCACCTGAGCCTGGGAAGTCGAGACTATAGGAGCTGAGATTGCACCACTGCACTTCAGTCTGGGTGACAGAGCGAGACCGTCTCAAAAAATAAATGAAATAATAAAATAAATATAAAATAATTATTTTAGGGGGCACAAGAGAAAAACGTCCAAGGACCACCGATCCAGACGGTAGCCTCATTCATTCATTCCCTCATTCATTTGTTCAGTAAACACTGACTGCATCAAGCTCAGTGCTTGGTTAAAGACAAACCGACTAAGGCCCCTCTTCTCAAGTAGTAACAAAGTAGTGGGAGCAACAGGCACACAATTAAACAAACGACAATTAATAGAGTGGAATATGTGCTTTAATAAAGATTTGGGGCCAGGTGCGGTGGCTCATGCTTGTAATCCCAGCACTTCGGGAGGCCGAGGTGGGCGGATCACGAGGTCAGGAGATCGAGACCACGGTGAAACCCCGTCTCTACTAAAAATACAAAAAAATTAGCCGGGCCTGGTGGCGGGCACCTGTAGTCCCAGCTACTCGGAGAGGCTGAGGCAGGAGAATGGCGTGAACCCGGGAGGCGAAGCTTGCAGTGAGCCGAGATTGCGCCACTGCACTCCAGCCTGGGGACAGAGAGAGACTCTGTCTCAAAAAAAAAAAAAAAAAAAAAAAAAGATTTGGGGCCAGGTGCAGTGGCTCATGCCTGCAATCTCAGCACTTTGAGAGGCTGAGGTGGGTGAATCAACTGAAGTCAGGAGCTCAAGGCCAGCCTGGCCAACATGGTAAAACCCCATTTCTACTAAAAATACAAAAATTAGCTGAGCTTGGTGGTGAGTGCCTGTAATCCCAGCTACTCAGGAGGCTGAGGCAAAAGAATCGCTTGAACCCGCGAGGCGGAGGTGCGGTGAGCTGAGATCACGCCATTGCACTCCAGTATGGGCGACAGAGCGAGACTCCATCTCAAAAAAAAAAAAAAAGAGAGAGAGATTTACAAAGATGTTTGATACAACATTGTTCATAATAACATAAAATTGGAACAACCTGAATGGCTATTAACAGGGGAACAGAGGCTGGGCTTAGTGGTTCACACCTGTAATTCCAGTACTTTGAGAGGCCGAGGTGGGTGGATCACCTGAGGTCAGGAGTTCGAGACCAGCCTGGCCAACAAGGCAAAATCCCATCTCTACTAAAAATACAAAAATTAGCCAGATGTGGTGGCACATGCCTGCAATCCTAGCTACTCAGGAGGCTGAGACACGAGAATTGCTTGAACCTGGGAGGCAGAGGTTGCACTGAGCCGAGATTGTGCCACTGCACTCAAGCCTGGGTGCCAGAGGGAGACCCTCTCTCAAAAAAAAAAAAAAAGAACAGATATAAAAATTGAGGTATATTAATATACGGAATATTTAAAACAGTTAAAAGGACACGATGAGATTTATATGTATCAGCATGGCTTGATGTTATAAATATAATGTGTGAAAAAGTAAAGATGAAGAATGTGTATGATATAATGCTATTGATATACATTTTAAGGGCACACAAAAATACCATTGTTTATGTGTGCACGTCTTAATTAATTCATCTCACAAATTTTTTCCTGAATGTCTTATTATGTTCTAAGTGCTATTCTCAGGTCTGGGGATACAGCAGTGAACAACTATAGCTAACAATTATTTAATTATTTAGGACTTACAAGGAGCCAGCCAATCATTCTTTTTTTTTTTTTAAGACAGAGTCTCATTCTATTGCCTAGGCTGGAGTGCAGTAGCACGATCTTGACTCACTGCAAACTCTACCTTCCAGGCTCAAGCAATCCTTCCGCCCCAGCCTCCCAAGTAGCTGGGACCACAGGCATGTGCCACCACACTTGGCTAATTTTTTCTGTTTTTAGTAGAGATGGGGTTTCACCATGTTGCCCAGGCTGGTCTTGAACTCCTGAGTCCAAGCGATCTGGCTGCTTTGGCCTCCCAAAATGCTGGGATTACAGACATGAGCCACTGTGCCCAGCCATTCATAAATAATAATTGCAGCAAACACTTATGTAGGTACAATTCCAAACAGTTTACATTCATTAACTCATTTAATCCTTACAATATCCTTACAACATAAGTTCTACTATTATCCTCCTTTTTTTTTTTTTTTTTTTAGAGACAGAGTCTTGCTCTGTTGCCCAGGCTGGAGTGCAGTGGCACGATCTTGGCTGACTGCAACCTCTGCCTCCCAGGTTCAAGCAATTCTCCTGCCTCAGCCTCCCAACTAGCTGGGACTACAGGTGCACACCACCACGCCCAGCTAATTTTTTTTTTTTTTTTTGTATTTTGGTAGATATGGGGTTTCACCATGTTGCCCAGGCTGGTCTCGAACTTCTGAGCTCAAGCAATCCTCCCGCTTCAGCCTCCCAAAGTGCTAGGATTACAGACATGAGCTACCGCGCCCAACCCTCCTACCCCATCTTTTAGATTAAGACACTGAGGTGCAGTGAAGTTAAATAACTTGCCAAAGGTCACATGACTAGACAGTGGTAGAGGCTGGGGACAGTGGCTCACGCCTGTAATCTCAGCACTTTGGGAGGTCGAGGAAGGAAGACTGCTTGAGCTCAGGAGTTTTAGGCCAGCCTGGGCAACATAACAAGGTCTCATCTCTACAAAAAATAAAACATTAAGGCTGGGTGCAGTGGCTCACGCCTGTAATCCCAGCACTTTGGGAGGCCGAGGCGGGTGGATCACCTGAGGTCGGGAGTTCGAGACCAGCCTGGCCAACATGGTGAAACCCCCGTCTCTACTAAAAATACAAAAATTAGCCAGGCATGGTGGCACGCGCCTATAATCCTAGCTACTTGGGAGGCTGAGGCAGGAGAATCGCTCAAACCCGGGAGGTGGAGGTCGCAGTGAGCCAAGATCAAGCCACTGCACTCCAACCTAGGCGACAGAGCGAGACTCCATCTCAAAAAAAAAAAAAAAAATAGACTGGTCGGGGAATGCCTCACTGAGAGACATTTGTGCAAAGATAGCAAGGAAGTGAAGGAGGAAACCATGCAGCTATCTGGGGGAAGCAGTAAGCTCAAAGCCTCTGATAGGGGTAAACCTGGAGTATTTAAGGAATAAATAGCAAGGAAGCCAGGGTGGCTAACGTGGAGAGAAAAGGGAAGAGGAAGGAATAAAGGAGAGGAGGCCAGAGAGAGAGGTGGGAGTAGACTGGGTGGGGCTTTGTAGGTCATAATAAGGACCCCGAGGCGGGGATCTGGCAGGGGATGACACCATCTGACTTAGGCTTTTAAAGGGATCCTTCTGGCTGCTTTGTTGAAACAATAATCTGGGCGGGGAAAATGGCACTGCTTGGACCAGAGTGGGCAATGGAGGTGGCCAGAAATGGATGGATTCTGGATATATTTTGAAGATTGAATTGACACTGTTTGTGGAGGATTGATATGACAGAAAGGAGCCAAGGATGACTCAAGTTTTTGGCCAGAGTAAGTGGGAAGATGGAGAGGCTATCTCTTGGATGGGGAAGACAGTGGGAGAAGCAGGTTTGCGGAGAGGGTGGAAAGGTCTGGAGTTCAGTTTTGGACGTGCTGATTTTGAGATGCCTGTTGCATGACCAGGTAAAAATGTTGAATGTTCAGTTGGATGCGGGAGTCTGGAGTTTACAGTAGGGAACTGGGCTAGAGATAGAAATCTATGAGTTGTCCTCATATAGATGGGGCTTGAAATCATGAGAATAGATGAGGTCATCAGAGAAAAGAATGTAGATAGAGCAGTGAAAAGGCAAGAACCAAGCCCTGGGGCCCTCAGTATGTAGAGGTTATGGCAGAGGGGGAGAAAGGAGAGAAGGAGGAGGAGTCAACAAGGGGAAATTGAGAAGGAACAGCCAATTAAGTGGGAGGAAAGCCAGAAGGTTGCAGGGTCTCATAAGCTATTTGAAGAAAGTGTTTTCAGAAGGAGCAAGTGATTATATATGTTGAAGTCTGCTGATGGGGAAAGAAAGATGAGGATCGAGAAATGACCACGTGATTGAACAACATGGAGGGTCACTGGCAACATTGACAAGGGCAGCTATTTATTTATGTATTTATTTATCTATTGAGACGGAGTCTCACTCTGTCACCCAGGCTGGAGTGCAGTGGCACGATCTTGGTTCACTGCAACCTCCCCCTCCCGGGTTCAAGTGATTCTCCTGCCTCAGCCTCCAGAGTAGCTGGGATTACAGGTGCCTGCCACCACGTCCAGCTAATTTTTGTATTTTTAGTAGAGACAGGATTTCACCATGTTGGCCAGGCTGGTCTTGAACTCCTGACTTCAGGTGATCTGCCCATCTTGGCCTTCCAAAGTGCTGGGATTACAGGCATGAGCCACTGCACCTGGCCTATTTTATTTTTATTTATACATATATATATATATTTTTTAGAGATAGGAGTCTCCCTATTTGCCTAGGCTGGTCTCAAACTCCTGGGCTCAAGTGATCCTCCCACCTCAGTGTCCCAAAGTGCTGGGATTACCGTCATGAGCCACTGCACCTGGCCAAGAGCAGATTAGGGACAGCATATGAGAGGGCAAGCCCACGGATCAGTTGGAGACAATGGGAGAGAAAAACAATGCAGGCAGTGGAGACAACTCTCTTAAGCATTTGGCAGTGCTAGGAGTGGGTGCGGGATGAAGAGACGTGTGTTAAAGTGTTAAAATAACACATTATACTTATGATAGACGTTGCCTGGGGCAGCAGGAAGGGAGAAAAGTGTCATTGATAGTTTAAAAGACTTTAAAATTTGATAAAAATTTTACAGATATCTGTAAAACACATCAAAAGCGTACACACACACACGCGCGCACACACACGCACACATAGGGGAGTTTTTTTCGTTTTGTTTTGTTTTTTTGAGATGGAGTCTCACTCTGACACCCAAGCTGGAGTACAGTGGTACGATCTCAGCTCACTGCAAACTCCACCTCTCAGGTTCAAGCAATTCTCATTTCTCAGCCTCCCGAGTAGCTGGGACTACAGGCAAGCACCACCATGCCCGGCTAACTTTTGTATTTTTAGTAGAGACGGCGTTTCAGCATGTTGGCCAGGCTGGTCTTGAACTCCTGACCTCAAGTGATCCTCCCACCTCAGCCTTCTAAGGTGCTGGGATTACTGGAGTGAGCTACTGTGTCTGGCCAAAATATACATATATTATTGAAAGTAAATATAACAAACTGTTACAGCTGATAATTCTGAATTTGGATGTTTGCTATATTACCTTTATACTTTTAAATTTTCTTATAAATAATTAGGGGAAAAAAAGGTCTGTGGGCCAAATGTGTGCAGGACTTTGAGTGCCATGCTGGGATGGGGTATGTGCCTGTCTAATCAGGGGATGACCATGGCTCAGACAGCTCTTCCTGAAAGCTGTGTAGGCTGAGGGTGGTGGCTCACGCCTGTAATCCCAGCACTTAGGGAGGCCGAGGCGGGCGGATCACGAGCTCAGGAGATCAAGACCATCCTGGCTAACACGGTGAAACCCCGCCTCTACTAAAAATACAAAAAATTAGCCGGGCGTGGTGGCGGGCGCCTGTAGTCCCAGCTACTCAGGAGGCTGAGGCAGGAGAATGGCGTGAACCCGGGAGGCGGAGCTTGCAGTGAGCCGAGATTGCGCCACTGCACTCCAGCCTGGGCTAAAGAGCCAGACTCTGTCTCAAAAAAAAAAAAAAAAAGTCAATCCTGGACCCGTTCCCTCAGATCTGCTAAAATCCTAACTTTTCCAGCACAGACACACACACACACACACACACACACACACACACACACACACACACGATTCTGACAGTGTAGAATGGGGGCAAGTTGAGTGGAAGATGGTGGGTGAAGTTGATGGAGGTGCCTGTGGGATACCCAGTCAGTGAACATTAGGGTGTCAAGGTTGCCGATGGGTGTTTATCAAATCCATTATTGATTTTCCTCCAGCAGAAAACACAGGGAATTGCACATAGTAGGAACTCACTGTTTATTGTAAAATTATGAACTTAGCTTAAAGGCAATTCGCTGGATCCTAAATTCCAACTGCTTACCAACCTCCGAACTCTCTTCTAGTTACCCAGCGTGTACATGCTTTTTCATGGTAGCTATCAGCATGGCGAACTGGGAAAAGCCTGGACTTCAGAGTTGGGCAGACCTGCCTCCAAACCTGGCTCCTCTTCTTCCCAGCTGTGTGGCCTCAGACAAGCAATTCTCCTCTGGGAGTCTTGGCTTTCTCATGTGCAAATAATGCATTCTGTGATTCTTTCACTCAGCAAATATTTATTGAGTACCAATATGCACTGGGCATTGTTCTACATGGTGGAGAAACAGTGATGGATGAGATAGACGTGGTCCCTGCCCTAGCTGAGCTCACATCCTGAAGGGAGAAAAATGCAGTAAAAAAATAAAAGTAACAGGCCGGGCGCGGTGGCTCACACCTGTAATCCTGGCACTTTGGGAGGCAGAGGCAGGTGGATCACGAGGTCAGGAGTTCGAGACCAGCCTGACCAACATGGTGAAACCCCATCTCTACTAAAAATACAAAAATTAGGCCAAGTGCAGTGGCTCATGCCTGTAATCCCAGCACCTTGGGAGGCCGAGGCAGGTGGATTGCCTGAGGTCAGGAGTTCGAGACCAGCCTGGCCATGGTGAAACCCCGTCTCTACTAAAAATAAAAAGAAATCAGCTGGGCGTGGTGGTGGGTGCCTATAATCCCAGCTACTAGGGAGGCTGAGGTGGGAGAATCACTTGAACCCAGGAGGCAGAGGTTGCAATGAGCCAAGATTGCACCATTGCACTCCAGCCTGGGCAACAAGAGCAAAACTCTGTCTCAAAAAAAAAATAAATAAATTAGCTAGGCATGGTGGCACGTGCCTGTAATCCCAGCTACTCAGGAGGCTGAAGCAGGAGAACTGCTTGAACCCAACAGGCAGAGGTTGCAGTGAGCCGAGATCATGCCATTGCACTCCAGCCTGGGTGACAGAGCAAGACTCTGTCTCAAAAAAAAAAAAAGAATAAAAGTAACAAATAGGAGAATTATACTGTATGTGAGAAGGTGAAACGTGCTATACAAAAAAGAAAAAAGGAGCAGGGGAAGGGACTGGGTGGTAGTGGTGGTGGCCAGGCAGGGGAAGTGTCACTATTACATAGGATTATAATGTAGTAGGCCATGTCAGGAAGCGAGATTCACAGAAAGGCTTGAAGAAGTTCAGGTAACCAGCCATGTGGATATCTGGGGAAGAGTGTTCCAGGCAGAAGGAATAGCGAGTGCAAAGAAGTGTGTCTGCCAGTGTTTGAGAAATAGGAGGCAGTGGTGAAGTGAGTGCCGAGGAGACCGGAAGAAGGCTTTGCTGGGCTGTGACATTATGACGAAAGAAGGAGCGGCTGAGTACAATGGCTTACCCCTGTAATCCCAACACTTCGGGACGCCGAGGCAAAAGAATCAATCAAGACCAGGGGTTTGAGACCAGCCTGGGCAATATAGCAAGACCCTATCCCTACCAAAAATATTTTTAAAAATTAGTCAGGTGTGGTGGCGTGTGCCTGTAGCCCAACTCGGGAGGGTGAGGCTGGAGGATCGGTTGAGCCCAGGAATTTGAGGTTGCAGTGAGCTATGATTGCACCATTGCACTCTAGCCTAGGTGACAGCAAGACTCTGTCTCAAAAAAAAAAAAAAAGAAGGAAATGAACCCAGTCACTGAGTGCTGACTGTGTACCAGGAACTATGCTTGACATACATTGGCCTTTTCATCCTTACAATAAACCTTACAAAGCAAGCAATGTGACTCCACCCACCTTTCATATACATGAACACACCGAGAGACAGAAACAAGGTGTGACTTGCTCATAATGTGCAGCTACTAGGGGCTGAGCAGATTCTTTCCTGGCGCCATGCATTATGTGCCATAAAACTCCAAGCACTTTTAGTGAAAGGATTCAAGGAGGGGATTGGGGAGCAGACATGGCTTAAGCAGGGGGAGATGCCACCCAGGGCCCAGGCTTCCTGAGGCTGTCCTGGATCTGCAGGGGAAGGGTCTGCAGAGACCTGGCCTCTCTGAGTCAGAAGCAGTGTGGGCCTGGAATGGTTAAAAAATGAGGACTTGGCTGGGCGTGTTAGCTCACGCCTGTAATCCCAGCACTTTTGGAGGCCGAGGCAGGTGGATCACCTGAGGTCAAGAGTTCGAGACCAGCCTGGCCAACATGGTGAAACCCTGTCTCTATAAAAAATACAAAAAATTAGCCGGGCATGGTGGCAGGCGCCTGTAATCCCTGCTACTCGGGAGGCTGAGGCAGCAGAATCGCTTGAACCCAGGAGGCAGAGGTTGTAGTGAGCTGAGATTGCGCCATTGCACTGCAGCCTGGGCAACAAGAGTGAAACTCCATCTTAAAAAAACCAAAAAAACAAAAAACAAAAAATGACTTGCTCAAACATGGTTACAAATATTGCTATGTATTTTAACTGATTTGTTTTTCTTTTTTGAGACAGAGTCTTGCTCTGTCGCCCAGGCTGGAGTGCAGTGGGGCGATCTCTGCTCACTGCAAGCTCCGCCTCCCAGGTTCACGCCATTCTCCTGCCTCGGCCTCCCGAGTAGCTGGGACTACAAGCTCCCGCCACCACGCCCGGCTAATTTTTTGTATTTTTAGTACAGACGGGGTTTCACCGTGTTAGCCAGGATGGTCTTGATCTCCTGACCTCGTGATCCGCCCACCTTGGCCTCCCAAAGATGCTGGGATTACAGGCGTGAGCCACCGCGCCTAGCCTTAACTGATTATTTTTAAGAAGACAAGGCTTTTAAGGCCGAGGCAGGCGGATCACGAGGTCAGGAGATCGAGACCATTCTGGCTAACATGGTGAAACCCCGTCTCTACTAAAAATACAAAAAATTAGCGGGCGTGACGGCAGGAGCCTGTAGTCCCAGCTACTCGGGAGGCCGAGGCAGGAGAATGGCGTGAACCCGGGAGGTGGAGCTTGCAGTGAGCGGAGATCCTGCCACTGCACTCCAGCCTGGGCGACAGAGCAAGACTCCGTCTCAAAAAAAAAAAAAAAAGAAGAGGAAGAAGAAGATAAGGCTTCTAACATACAATACACATCAGTGTGATTCATTTACAAAAATATTAAATTCATAGCATGCTGAAGGTGGTGGTCTGATGGTGGGACCCATCTCACAGATGTGAAGGTCTGTTTTCCAGCCTGTCAATTTTCTCTGTGACTGAAGGCATAACTTCATGTGGTTCCCAACATCAAAAGTCTACTCTCGAGGTCCTCAGTGCATGTAAATAAATAGAATGATGGTAAATATATGTGGTACTTGCTGGGGGCAGTGGTAAATGCTTCGTATACATTGGCTAATATCTTCATGAGAGCCCCATGAGGTTGACACTATTGTTGTCCCCCCTTATGGAGCTGCAGAACAGGCACTGATTTGCCCAGGGTCTCATGACTAGTGGGCGGTGGTGCCAGAGCACTGAAAGGAGACAAGGTGGCTACCCATGTTCGGCAGTCCCAGCATTTAACTATTCATTATTCTACACTGCCTGCTCAGCCTGGGCCTTGGCCATCGGCTGTCCCATGTGGTTTCTCCCGAGGCCTGTTTCCTGATATTGTCCTGTTGTTATAACCTTCTCCAAGCCGTGGAAGATCTCAGGGCTGGCATTTCCTGGTTGTACTGGGATCTACCACGTCCCAGACTGGCACCCAGAGACTCACTGAGGCCTGAGTGAGGGAGAGTTAGAGAGTGGGGAGCACACCAGTGAATGCTGCCTTCAAGACTGGAAAGAACAGTAGGTCTTCGGCTTCTGGCCCCAGGGCACCTGTGGAAAGTCACTCCACCAGCCCCATCCTTTCCCTCTTTTCTTTTTACACTGAACCTGTGATGTTTTAAAAGGGTGCTGGACTTAGGTGTTAGAAACCTGACTTAAGTCCTGGATCTGCTTCTTTTTTTTAAATTTTAATTTAATTTTATTGGCTCACTGCAACCTCTGCCTCCCAGGTTCAAGTGATTCTCCTGCCTCAACCTTCTGAGTAGCTGAGATTACAGGTGCCCGCCACCACACCCAGCTAATTTTCGTATTTTCAGTAGAGATGGGGTTTCACCATGTTGCCCAGGCTGGTCTTGAACTTCTGATTTCAAGTGATCTGCCTGGCTTGGCCTCCCAAAGTGTTGGGATTACAGGTGTAAGCCACTGTGCCAGGCATGGATCTGCATCTTAATAGATGTGTGACCTTGGGCAAATAGCTTTATGTCTCTGGGCCGTTGTCTTTTCACCTGTAAAATGGGAATGAGAATAAAAGCTACTCTTTGGCCAGGTGCGGTGACTCACGCCTGTAATCCTAGCACTTTGGGAGGCCAAGGCAGGTGGATCACCTGAAGTCAGGAGTTCCTGACCAGCCTGGTCAACATAGTGAAACCCCGTCTCTACTAAAAATACAACAATTAGCTGGGTGTGGTGGCAGGTGCTTGTAATCCCAGGTACTCGGGAGGCTGAGGCAGGAGAATCACTTGAACCTGGGAGGTGGAGATTGCAAGTGAGCCAAGATTGCCACTGCACTCCAGCCTGGGCAACAAGAGTGAAACTCTGTCCCAAAAAAAAAAAAAAAAAAAAAAGAATAATAGGTACTGTTTTTTCTGAGACAGGGTCTCACTCTTGTCACCCAAGCTGGAGTGCAGTGGTGTGATCTCGGCTCACTGCAACCTCTGCCTCCCAGGTTCAAGTGATTCTCATGCCTCAGCCTCCCAAGTAGCTGGGGCTACAGGCACGTGCCACTCCACCCAGCTAATTTTTGCATTTTTAGAGGAGACGGGATTTCGCTGTGTTGGCCAGGCTCGTCACGAATTCCTGACCTCAGGTGATCCACCTGCCTTGGCCTCCCAAAGTGCTGGGATTACAGGCGTGAGCCACCGCGCCCAGCCTAGCATTTGGATCATTGATAAACCTGGGGCATTTGGTTGTGAACTCTAAAGGGCTGAACAATTGTGAGGCATTATTGTTATTATTCTGATCCTTGCTCTAAATGCTCTTTGGTTACTTTTATTCTAGCTGATGTTCTCCTTTCATCTGCTCCCAGATGACACAAGTCCCCTGCCCTTCTCTGAAATCTCTTTTGTCATTTCCCAGGTGGCTGGAATTTGTGCCTGGAGAATGTGAGGTACGGAGAACTCAGTTTAGGCATGGGAATATAAAAAGAGAGAGAGAGAACTCAGTTTAATGTTGCCACCTTCGGTTACTATCGTATCACTCTATTAATTATTTTTATATTTATTTATTTATTTTGAGACAGAGTCTCCCTCTGTCACCCAGGGTGGAATGCAGTGGCACAATCTCAGCTCACTGCAACCTCCATCTCCTGGGTTCAGGGGATTCTCCCACCTCAGCCTCCCAAGTAGCTGGGACTATAGGCGTGTGCCACCACGCCCAGCCAATTTTTGTGTTTTTTGGTAGAGACAGGGTTTTGCCATGTTAGCCAGGCTGGTCTTGAACTCCGGACCTCAAGTGATCTGCTTGCCTCAGCCTCCCACATGCTGGAATTACAGGCTTGAACCACTGTGCCTGGCCTAATAAATTTTTAGAGATGGGTCTCACTATGTTTCCCAGGCTGGAGTGCAGTGGCTATTTCACAAGCACAATCATAGTGCATTACAGCCTCAAATTCCTGGGTTCAAGTGATTCTTCTGCCTCAGCTTCCCAAGTAGCTGGTACTACAGGTGCATGCCACTGCACCTGGATATTATTATTTTATTTTACTTATTTTTTTTAGAGACAGGGTCTCCCTATGTTGCCTAGGTTGGTCTTAAACTCCTGGCCTCAACTGATACTCCCATCTCAGGCTCCTGAGTTGTGGGGATTACAGGCATGAGCCACTGCTGCTAGCTTATTATTATTTTAATATATTTTTCCATGGAAGGATAGCATACCTAGAACAAAGTGCACACATCTTGAGTCTTCAATGAGTTATCACGGAACAACTACATCGCTGTAACCTTTGTAGCTATCGCCCAGTAAAGAAATAGAACATTACCAGCATTCTAGAAGCCCTCATTATGTCCACTTTATGCCCCCTCCCAATTCCTACCACCTCCTTCCTCCCTCTGGCTTATCTCTGTGTTGCCAGAGCCCAGCACAAAGCCCTATCGAGAGGCCCAGTAAACATTTGTGAAAATAAATTGAACCTCAAGTACTTGTGATGTGACCTTGAGCTAGACACTTTGACTGTTTTGGCCTTAATGTACTCTTCTGCAAAACAGGGACAGCATTTCAGTGATTTCTGTACCTCCCAACCCTAGTTGTATATCAGAGCCTTTGAAAAAAATACTTGGGCACTACCCTGAAGTAATTGAATCTAAATCTCCGACGGTGGGTCCCCAGAAATGGTATTTTACAAAAGATGATGATGACTATTATTACTATTATTGACAGGGTCTCTCTTTGTTGCCCAGGCTAGATTGCTGTGGTGTGATCATAGTTCACTGCAGTCTCAAACTCCTAGGTTCAAATGATACTCCTGCCTCAGCCTCCCAAGCGGCTAGGACTACCAAGCCCAGCTACTTTTATCAGACGATGGTATTTATTTTTATTTTTATTTTTATTTTTTTGAGACAGAGTCTCGCTCTCTCGCCCAGGCTGGAATACAGTGGTGCAATCTTGACTCACTGCAACCTCCGCCTCCTGGGTTCAAGAGATTCTCCTGCCTCAGCCTCCTGAGTAGCTGGGATTACAGGCACGCGCCACCACACCCGGCTAATTTTTGTATGTTTAGTAGAGACGGGGTTTCAGCATGTTGGTCAGGCTGGTCTCGAACTCCTGACCTCGTGATCCACCTGCCTCGGCCTCCCAAAGTGCTGGGATTACAGGCATGAGCCACCACGAGCCTAGACAATGGTATGTTAAAGAAGCTTTCCAGTGATTCCATTGTATAGCCATGATCCCTTGAACCTCACCAATTTCAACCAAACCATAGGTTCAAATTTAAGTTCCACTACTTAAAGCATGCCACTGTTGCGGGTCGAATTGTGTCCCCGCAAAAGAAGTTGAAGTCCTAATGCCCAGTGCCTATGAAGATGGACTAATTAGGATGGAGTCTTTGAAGATGATCAGGTTAAGATGAGGTAATTAGGTTGGATTTCTAATCCAATGACTGGTGTCCTTATAAAAAGGGGAAATCTGGCTGGGGGTTGTGGCTCACCTCTGTAATCCCAGCACTTTGGGAGGCCGAGGCGGGTGGATCACCTGAGGTCAGGAGTTCGAGACCAGCCTGACCAAAATGGTGAAACCCCATCTCTACTAAAAATACAAAAATTAGCTGGACGTGGTGGTGGGTGCCAGTAATCCCAGCTACTCTGGAGGCTGAGGCAGGAGAATCGCTTGAATCCAGGAGGCAGAGGTTGCAGTGAGCCGAGATGGCGCCACCGCCCCCCAGCCTGGGCAACAAGAGCCAGACTCTATCTAAAAAAAAAAAAAAAAAAAAAAAAAAAAAAGTGTGGGCGGGGAATCTGGACGCAGAGACAGAGACACCAGAACTCCATGGAATACCAGTTAGTCCCAACAAACCAGTGGAAGGTAGGAGAAAGGCATGGGACAGATTCTCCCTCATAGCTCTCAGCTGAAACCAACCCTGCCAACACCTAGATCCGACCTCCAGCCTCCAGAACTGTGAGACAATCAATTTCTGTTGTTGCAGCCACTCAGTTTGTGATACTTTGTTTGTTTGTTTGTTTTTTGAGACGGAGTCTCGCTCTGTCGCCCAGGCTGGAGTGCAGTGGCGCAATCTCCGCTCACTGCAAGCTCCGCCTCCCGGGTTCACGCCATTCTCCTGCCTCAGCCTCTCCGAGTAGCTGGGACTACAGGCGCCCGCCACCACGCCCGGCTAATTTTTTGTGTTTTTAGTAGAGACGGGGTTTCACCTGGTCTCAATCTCCTGACCTCGTGATCCACCCGCCTCGGCCTCCCAAAGTGCTGGGATTACAAGCGTGAGCCACCGCACCGGGCCAGTTTGTGATACTTTGTTATTGCAGCCCTAGTAAGCAATACAACTACTTACGTAGAAGCCAGGGGACTCTCTTCACCTGTTTCCTCATCTCTAAAAGTGGAATTGTAATAATGTGCCAGGGTGCATTCCAAATAGTTTACACGGATTGTCTCAGTCATTACATCATCCCTCTGACATAGTCACTATTACTGTCTCTACTTAACAGATGAGAAAGTTGTGAAAAAGAAAGGTTAAGTAACTTGCTCAAGGTCACACGGTAACTAAATACATAAACTAATAATACATTCTTCACAGGATTGTTGGAAAGCGCTTATGAGACTGCAGATGTGGACGTGAAATCGCTTTGTAAGTGGTCGGCATTTTACTCGCGTTAGTGAGGTTCCCTGTATGTTCAGGACTTTTTTTTTTTTGTCATCTCTGACTCGCCTTCCTCTTCCTACGCGATACTTCCTTCCCTCAGCGACAGGGGCCGCTGCGCTGGGCGGGTGCCGACGGTCTCTCTAGCCCGCCGCACCGGCTGCTCGCTGGCGCCTATAAGTGACAGCGCCGGGCTCAGCTAGGCTTCAGTCCGCTGCCGCCGGGGCCGGTGCTAGGGTTAGTTCTGGAGCTGGACCAGGAGGAGCTGCAACTGGGCCGGGGCGGAGCGCCGCGCCGCGCCGGGGCCGCGAGGAGGGGCGTGTTGCTGCTGGCCCACCGCGAGCCGCCCCCAGCCCGCGCCGAGGCGCCTTCCCGCCAGGCCGCCTGCCTTCCGCCTCTTTCCATTTCCCCGGAATCTCAGCCCGGCGCGCCTGGACCCCAGCCCCTCTCTGGGTGGACAAGCTCCCGGCCGCTTCCCGGTTTCATTTCTTCTCAGCGTGGGCTCCCAGCCCCCTCTCTCCTTTTCCTGGACTGGGTCTCACCCTCTTCGGTCCCCTTCCTTTAGCTCAGGCTCCCTACCGCTTCCTTTAGCCCACAGCCCAGAGTCCCAGCTCCTCAGTCACTTTCCTCAGCCAAAGGGCTCAGCCTTCCCTCTTCCTTTCCCTTGCACGGGTCCAGCCTATCCTGCCCCTTCCTCTATCCCTAGGGCTCAGTTTCCCACATCCCTCCTCCCCCTTCCCAGGCCCGGAGTTCCAGACCTTTTGGTCTCCTTCCGTGGTCCTTCCTGGGTCCTTGCCCCCTTTCCCCACTTTGGAGTTCCAGATTGCAAACCCAGCCTCCCTCCATCCCCAGAAAATTGCTTCCAGGGAAATGCCTCTCTAAAACATGAACTTTTCCTAGAGACCACGCCAGTCTCTCTTCCCGCTTGCTGACCCCTTGCTACCTATGTGCCCGGTTTTACTCTCACTTGGGTAAGGTCGAGGCCGGCTCTGGGAGCAGCACCATGGTTCTGCGGTCTGGCATCAGTGGCCTCTCTCCACCTCGGATCTTCCCTTCCTTGCTCGTGGTGGTCGCTTTGGTGGGGCTGCTGCCTGTTCTCAGGAGCCATGGCCTCCAGCTCAGCCCAACTGCCAGCACCATTCGAAGCTCAGAGCCACCACGAGAACGCTCGATTGGGGATGTCACCACCGCTCCACCGGAGGTCACCCCAGAGAGCCGCCCTGTTAATCATTCCGTCACTGATCATGGCATGAAGCCGCGCAAGGCCTTTCCAGTCCTGGGCATCGACTACACACACGTACGCACCCCCTTCGAGATCTCCCTCTGGATCCTTCTGGCCTGCCTCATGAAGATAGGTAAGTCCCGTTTGCTCCGATGCGGCGGCCGCCACCAGACTGGTGAGCTTCTTGCCTCATCTCGCACCGTTTGAGGCTGTCCAGGAGTAAGGATCTGAACTACCCCCGTAAGGTAGGCAGTCTCCATCCTGCCACCTTGGTCCTTCTCAGGTTCCAGTTCTGTGGCTTCTGATCTGTGATCTGAGGCTTCCCAAGATTGGAGCCAGCACGGTGCACAGAAGAGAGCAGGATTAGAGAATGGGATGCTTCTGATCCTAGGTCCCTTCAGTAAGGCTTCCACAACTGGCAAGTCTCCTCTGACTGGGCCAGACCCCCAGGGGAGCCAGGCACCCCGCTGTGTGTGAGACAGAAAGGAGTGTCTTCTGGCGGGTGGCACATTCTGCTCTGTCAACAGCAACCAGTGCAATTTATGACAGGCTTCACTGGAGCGTGTTGCAGGATGGACTATATTTCTACTTGGCCTGCTTGAGGAGTTTAAGCATAGTGACCTGGGCACAGGAAACTTACAAGTGTGGTGGAACACAGGGGATCCCAATATTCCCACCTTTCCTTCATCTCCAGAATGTTATCTGTCAGCTTTGCTTGTCCAGGCTAGTTAGGAGCCCCTGAGTCAATTTCTGGCCCAGGAATGCCATACTTTATAGAATCTGTGGGACAAGGGGCCCTGGAAATTTCTGAAGTCTGTTTTGGAAGTGGAGGGAGAGTAGAGGAGGTTGAGGCTTGGTCTGACCCCAGCTCACCCCCAGGTCGCTGCCTGGCTGTGTCTCAGGGTGCTGTCTGGCCTGCTGCTCAATCAAGTAGGTGAAGTACATGGGGGGGCCTAGGGATGTTCAGGCCTGATGGGGGAGCCTAGGGATGTTCAGGCCTGAAGAGACTTTGAAACCTTCTTTTGGGGAGAAGGAAACAGACAAGTTATTCGCTCTCAGAGTATTGGTCTCCCTGCTAGGCCTGAGCACTCTGTTCTGCTGAGTGATTGGGGGAGCTTACTGGAGCCTACATTGCCCAGAAATCCCTGGAAGTGGTGTTCAGGGGGGCTTTGACAGCTGCCTTTGCATTTTTAGCTTGCCCCCAGCTGGCTGTGGAAGGCATGAGGTCCTCGGACTCTGCTGTCCCCTCTGCCTGAGATTTGGGTTTGGGGATTTGGCAGGAAACCTTCCAGCTCTCCCAAGGACATGCAGGAGCTGAGCGGTGCTGCCGGGCTGGTGTGAGGCAGGCTCTGGGACATGATGCGGGAGGGAAGTGGTGCCTCTAATTTGATAGATCCAGGAGCTGGGTTCCTGGTGCAGGGCTCTTGTGCCAAGCTGGTCACAGCAGCAGAGCCTTACATGGAACTAAGCCATCAGCACCTATACCCTGATGGCAGTTAGCTTCCTGGAGAGAAATCAAGGACTGGACAAGGGGAACCATGTGTACTGATTCCGACATAAATGCATGACCTTGAATAGCTGAGGCCTTTTTCTGCAGGTCTCCCTCACCTGTGAAATAGGTAAGACTCTCAAATTTGACCATACCAATTGAGTCATGAAATGTTGTCTGATTTGCTGTAAGAAGCTGAAGTGACAGTGATGTCATTTGACTGTGTGAGACCAGGAGGAGACCTCACAAGTGCAGTCTATAAATTGCCTCCTGTCCCCGATCCCCTCACCTGCCCACCACACCTGGCATTATATTAGGGCATTCAGGGCTGGCAGACACACTTTGAGTCTCAGTGGCTGCTGGTGGGACAACAGCATGACTGCAGAGACCCCACTCTAGGCAGTCAGAAGTTTGTCCCTGCAGGCCTGGTATCTCTAGTGCTAATGAGGTCAGCTTGGCCTGGCCTGCTTTGTCACCACCCAAGTGCTGTGCCCAGGACCCTGGGCAGCTGGAGAGCAGAGATGGTGCCATGGCAACAATATCAGTCTAGAAGTCAGGAAAATCTGGCTTCTCTTCCCACCTCCCTCTGTCCTTGGACCAATCACGCCTCCCTACCCATCAGTTGATCTTCGTGGTCCCTTCCAGGTGTGATATTTCTGTCATTCTACTGACTCTGGAAACTCTGGCAAGTCACTCAGCCTTGGACTTCACTTTTCCCATTGTAAAATGATGAGGCTGGACATGGTCTCCTTTCCAGAAGTCTGTTTCTGCCTTGGAAAGGCATTTTTCTGCTTCTGAAAACAGGAGCTCTAGCATCTGGCCATGAGTGGAGAGAAAGGTGGTCTAAAGATCTGAAGAGTCCCTGTTCAGGCCTCAAAAATGAAAGCCCATTTTTCCCAGCTTCACCTTTGCAGTGTGGAATTCAGCTACCACTCTGCCACTTAGCAGCATCTCTGAGCCTCAGTTTCCTCATGTATAAAAGGGGAACTAAGCTGGGCGCAGTAGCTCACGCGTGTAATCCCAGCACTTTGGGAGGCTGAGGCAGGGTGGATCGCCTGAAGTCAGGAGTTTTGAGACCAGCCTGGCCAACATGGTGAAACCCCATCTCTACTAAAAATACAAAAAATTAGCTGGGCATGGTGGCGGCTGCCTGTAATCCCAGCTACTCCAGAGGCTGAGGCAGGAGGATCGCTTGAGCCCAGGAGGCGGAGGTTGCAGTGAGCCAAGATTGCGCCATTGCACTCCAGCCTGGGCAACAAGAGTGAAATTCCGTCTCAAAATAAATAAATAAATAAATAAATAAAAATAAAATGGGAACTAATAGTATCCAGTTACAGTGCTATTAATGTGATTATTACATAAATGAATGCACATAAAACTGAGTTTGTATGTACAGGAAGTGTTCAATGAGTGACAGCTGCCCCTGTTAATATTTTAACCACCTACAGCAAATGCATCCCTACCTCAGCCTCCTACAACCTTCCTCTGAGCTGAAGGATTACAAACCTCTCAAACCTAGGCTGCCACTGATGTCCTTCCTTAAGGTATCAGGGTTTCCATGTGTCCTATACTGTTCACTTGAGCTGGTCATGGCGGGAGGGAAGATGGCACCAGCTGCCTTGTGGGGATAAGGGTGGGGGGCTGAGGCCATGCTCCCTCTGCACTCTCAGATACCCAAGAGCCTGGGAGCTGATTTTTGGGGTCTTGCCTATTCTCTCAACACCCCAGCGTGGGTAGGAGTTCCGTTGAGCCCTCATTCTGTCATCTATGGCAGCTGCTTCCCTTGCAGGTTACCCCTCCTATAAGAATAGAAAGTGCTTTGCAGTTTTCCTTCCTACCCTAACCATGGAGCAAAGCCTCAGGTAGACTCTTGCAGAGACTGGGGTGGGAGGAGCAGGGTGGGAGCTGAAGTTCTAGAATAGTTGCTTCTGGGTTCTAGTCTACCTCTGACTCAGGAGGTGACATTAGGTAAGTCACCTTCCCTCTCTGGACCTTTTTTCTCTCCCCAGCAGTCGGGAATTCTTGCTTGTCCTTGGTGGGGAGGGGCCAGTGAAGGGTGAAGAGGATTTAGGTTATTGGGAAAACTGGGAATGACTCCAAGCCTTAGGAGTTAGGTGCATTCCCCACCCCACATTGTGCTGTGGACCCTGCGTGAACTCTGCTTTGTTCCGAGTTCACCTGACTCCCAGGCTAGTACTTGTTCCAGAGGAGAGCTTCACTGTAACTCAGCTCACCACTGGCATCTCCTGCAGTTGTTTACCCATGTTCCTGACCCAGAATGCCTGGCAGAGGCCCAGGCGCCCATAAAGCAGGTATTCATCTTGTCTCCTGACCAGGGACACAAAAGGTTTCTTTTGTCCCTTTACATCTTATAGCCTTTTTTGGTTCTGGTCTTTGCAAGGCGAATCCTGCCATCTCCTCTGTAGATTAAGTCTGTGAATAGGGGAGATGGGGTCACTGCCCACTTCATCTGCGTGGATATCAGACCCAGCAACTGGTTTCCTGTAAAAATGACACTAGAAGGTGCCTCTCTCACTTCTCAAAAGAAGAGAAGAACAAATAGCTTAAAGGTCACCTTGAAACTGTCTCAAAAAGCCCAGATAGGACTCTCTAAAAAGGAAGCGATGACCTTTTTCTCTGGGAAAATAGCAGATTGACCGCAGAACAGTGGGAGGGAGGTCAGCTGGGGACTGGGAGGAAGGCTTCAGGTAGGACATGTGTCTCTAGGAGCGCCAAGGCACTTAGAGGGCTTAGTTGGTCAGATTGCCCAGACTTCATTCAGCTGAGCACCCACGAAGTTTGCCTTTCCTCTCCTTCCAAGCCAGCCCCATGGCGTCCAGCCCTGGTATAAAGGAAAGACGTAGTCAGAAGCCCTGGGTTCTCCTCCTGACGCTGCCTCTCGGTACCTGTGTGACCATGAACCTTGAGGTTCGTGCACCTCATTCTCTGAATCTGACTTGCCTCATCCTTAAGACCAACGTAGAGGCTGAACGTGGGAATGCCCAGTAGAGTGCCCAGCTCACTGTAGTAACTTTCAGGGCCGTGCAGATTCTTCCCCTTTTGGGAGGTCTTCCCAGCCCACAGCAGTCACTTTCTCTTTCTCTCCCAAACCCTTTTCCCTTATTGTTTACCCATAACATTGGCATTAGGCCTTGCCTGCCCTGTGACAGCTCCTGTGTTGAACGGGTGTGTGTGTTTTCATAATAGTTGCCACTTGGTATCTACGGAGTAGCATCAGGCACTTTATAAAAGCAATCTTATTTAATCCCTACTCAAATCACATGAGATAAAAGGTGTCTCTGTTTTGCAGATGAGGAAATGGCTCAGAGAGGTTATCTTCAGTGATGTCGAATTGCTATTTATTGTCTGTTCGAGTCTTGGCATAGCCTCCTTAGAGGGGTGCAGCTGCATCTCCTGCCTCTGGCATTCCCGCAGCAGATGCACACAGCCCTGCGCTGAGAAGCGCCCAGCTCACTGCACCTGCACTCAGGAATTGTAGGACTCCCTCTAGGAGCTGGGCACATGTCATTGGTGGGAGCCTTGTCCCTGCCTTGAGAAAGCTGTAGGTGTTCTGTGTCCAGCTGTGCGCCTGTCCTTCGTTTTTGTGAGTCTTCTTGGATGCACCTATATCCTGCATTCAGGTATGGCCTATCCCTTGTTCTCTGCTAGCGACCCTGCCTGCTATCTCTCTGCCAGTGCCCTCTCAGCCATCAGACCAGAGCTTGCTTCTTCCCTGCTTGGGCAGGGAAGTGCCAGGCAAAGGGTGGTCTCCTTTAGCCACAAGGGGTGGCTGACCTTATGACCTCCCGCCTCTGCGCAGAAAGGTGACAGGCTGCTTTTGGTTACCCTCAGGGCCCAGCAGAGTCCCCTGAGAGGCAGCCTCTGTTGGGAGCAGGTGGCACAACTTTGTTTAGCTCTACAAGGCAGGAGGAGTTTAATAGTACTTCTCATTAGCAATGAAATTTGTTTCCAAAGCACTTGCGTGTACAATATTTAATTTAGATCTTCTCAGTGGTCCTGTGGGTTAGAATAGCATGTGGTATTGATGTGTTCATTTTACATCTAAAGAAATTGAGCCTTCGGTTGTGACCTGCCTGAGGTCACTTAGCAAGCCTGGGACTAATCACTCAAGGCCAAACTCTCTCCTGCCAAGCCGACACGCTGGGTTCTTGTTGGATCAAGGGGGATGAGAGATTTAAAGGGGCTTTGAGGAGAGTCAATGACCAGACACATCCACATTGGTAACCTGGATTGTTGTCAGGAGGGACACCTGTTCCTCCTATAGGAAGGAAGGGCTAAAGGGTCTGGGTGGTCTGGAGCCTTGACAGCTTTGGCTCAGCTCCGAGTTCTTCTCTACAACTTGAACATACCTGTATTTGCATGAAGGAGGATGAGGGCCAGAGTCGCACTGGGGACTGTCATTCTCATAGCCTTTATCTGTGGAGCAGCAAATCTTTGAAATGGAGGACTTGGCCTTTCCCCCAAAATGTTGTATGCCCTCTGGGAGAGAAAAGGAGAGGCAGAGAAATGATTACAATGGAAAACATGCAGGATGGGGTGAAAGGTCAAGATACCTGAGATCTAGTCTCAGCTCTCTGTTGCCCAGCTGTGTGACTTTAGGGAAGGCATAACCTCTCTGAGCCCCTGTTTTCTTTTTTCTTTTCTTTTTTTTGATACAAGAGTTTCGCTCTTGTTGCCCAGGCTGGAGTGCAATAGTGCAATCCCAGCTCGCTGCAACCTCTGCCTCTCGGGTTCAAGCAATTCTCCTGCCTCAGCCTCCTGAGTAGTGGGGATTACAGGCATGTGCCACCACACCTGGCTAATTTTGTATTTTTAGTAGGGATGGGGTTTTGCCGTGTTGGTCAGGCCCGTCTTGAACTCCTGACCTTAGCTGATCCGCTCACCTTGGCCTCCCAAAGTGCTGGGATTACAGGTGTGAGCCACTGCTCCCGGCCTGAGCCCCTGTTTTCTAATTGATAATATAGATACTTAATTTTTCATTTTGTTTTGTTTTGGTTTTTTAGAGATGGGGGATGGAGGGTCTTCCATTGTTGTTGTCCAGGCTGGTTTTGAATCCCTGGCCTCAAATGACTCTCCCGCCTCAGTCTCCTGAGTAGCTGGGATTACAGGCATGAACCATCACGCCTGACTCCCTATTATTTTATTTTTATTAATTTTTTTGAGATGGAGTCTCACTCTGTCGCCCAGGCTGGAATGCAATGAGGCAATCTCGGCTCACAGCAACCTCCGCCTCCGGGTTCAAGTGATTCCCCTACCTCAGCCTCCCAAGTAGCTGGGACTACAGGCATGTGCTACCACCCCCAGCTAATTTTTGTATTTTTTTTTCTTTTTTCTTTTCTTTTTTTTTTTTTTTTTTTTGAGACAGAGTCTCGCTCTGTTGCACAGGCTGGAGTGCAGAGGCACGATCTCAGCTCACTGCAACCTCTGCCTCCCGGGTTCAAGTGATTCTCCTGCCTCAGCCTCCCGAGTAGCTGGGATTACAGGCACCAACCATCGTGCCTGGCTAACTTTTTGTATATATATTTTTATTAATAGAGACAGGGTTTCACCATGTTGGCCAGGCTGGTCTCGAACTCCTGACCTCAGGTGATCTGCCCGCCTCAGCCTCCCGAAGTCCTGATATTACAGGCATGAGCCACCACGCCTGGCCTAATTTTTGTATTTTTAGTAGAGATGGGTTTTCGCCATGTTGGCCAGGCTGGTCTTGAACTCCTGACCTCAGGCTATCTGCCCGTCCTGGCCTCCCAAAGTGCTGGGATTACAGGCATGAGCCACTGCACCCAGCCGGTAATTGGTGATACATTTGTTAAATACTTGTTAATTATATTAGCTGTCACTGATTAATTTTTTATTTTGTTTATTTTTGAGACAGGATTTCGCTCTGTCTCCCAGGCTGGAGTGCAGTGGCACAAAGACGGCTCACTGCAGCTTCAACCTCCCGGGCTCAGGCAATCCCCCCACCTCAGCCTCCTGAGTATCTGGGACCACAGGCACAGGCTACCACATACGGCTAAGCTGCCACTTATTCATATCTAGTTTAGAGGTTGTGAAAGGTACTTGCACAGCTAGAAAACATTGGGGTTTAAGCCCAGATTTGTCTGACTTCAGAGCCTGTGTTCTTTTCATCCTCATGCCCTGATTCCAAGGGCCTTTTCAGTTTAGAAATGTAATTTTTCCCATAATCATTTTGAATTGGGGGCGATTTAAAGACTTTAGTATTTTGAGCCTTGGCTGCTTTCTGTGGATCACTTCTTGGGTTTGGGGAAAAAGCTGACCCACTCCAAGTCCCACTGTGAAGCAAATAACCTTTCTCGGAGGTGGCAGCATGCAGAAAAATACGGGAGTGACGGGGAACTGGAGCTGGGGGCCTGAGGCTCTCTCTGGGAATGCCGGCCCATACACAGCCTCCTTTCCTCCTCACCGCCTCTCCCACCTGCCCCCTTTCCTCCTGAGGCAGGGAGAGAAGGCTCGCTCAGCACACCCAGGACCTGGGTTATTCCTGAGTCATCCATTGCCTGTGTGGGCCTCATTTTGCAGCACTCGCTCCCCCTGCAAATGTCTGAGTCAGACATGTCTCCCCAAGGTTGTCTGCACACACTGCACTGGACCAAACTGTCTCTTTAGATGCCGATAAACATCAACTGATACTTTAAAGCAGCTCGTGATTATATGTTGGTATTTTAATCTTATGGGCTAATCTAATTTTAACTGAACTAAGTTTTGGGTTGGGCCTGGATCGGTGGGCTGCCCGCCTTCCCTGGGATCATGCTGACTTCATTTTCTTCCCCCTAAAGCTCATCTAATATACAGGGCCGGTTTTGGGCTCTATTAGGCCAGACCTGAGCCCTGAGTTTTTATACTACTTGCCAAGAATCCAGAGTTCCCCCAAATTACCCCAGCAAGTTCTTTCCTGAAAAGATATGTCCTTAAGCAGTTCTAACTGAGATTCAGGATGAGAAGCTCTGTTCCTTCCCAGGCCCCCTTCCCTATCCCTTGGGAAGCACTTACCCCTAAGCCCAGACTGGCCTTTCCACAGTGCTGAGCCTGTTTGAGACCAGGCCACAGAAGGCAGAGGAGTGATATCACAGCTGTGTGTTAGAGCCCACAAGTTCACTAAACCAGTAAATAGCTAACACTTGCATAGCATTTGCCGTATGCCAAGTGAAGCTGGAAGAGGCTGTGTCTTTGCATCAGCCAGCCAGGACCAAGAGCAGCTCGCTAAGATCCTGGGTGGAAGAGGCAGGTCAGCTGAAATCAGCCAGCAGGCATTTAGCATATGGCCATCAAGGAACAAAAGAGTAAACCCAGGCCCTGCTCTTTAGGAGCTTCCAGCCTGCCAGGGCTGGGTGGACTCCTGGCAGAGGCAAAGTGCAGAGGGAGCAAGCAGTCCCTGAGGACTGGGGTGTTTAGAGATGGCCTCTCAAAGGATGTGGAACATGAGTCTGAGTCTTGAAGGATAGAAAGGAATTAGATAAGCAGGCTATACTTAGTACCAATTTCCATAAGAATGTAAGCCTCTTGAGGACAGGGCCTTTGTTCACTTTCTTTTTTTTTTTTTTCCTTTTTCTTTTGAGATGGAGTCTTGCTCTTCACCAGGGTTGGAGTGCCACAGTGCAGTGGTGCGATCTCAGCTCACTGCAACTTCTGCCTCCCAGGTTCAAGCAATTCTCCTGCCTCAGCCTCCAGAGTAGCTGGGATTACAGGCTCACATCACCATGCCCAGCTAATTTTTTGTGTTTTTAGTAGAGACGGGGTTTTGCTATGTTGGCCAGTCTGGTCTAGAACTCCTGACCTCAGGTGATTCACCCACTTTGGCCTCCCAAAGTGCTGAGATTACAGGCGTGAGCGACCATGCCCGGCCTGTTCACTTTCTTATCTGTGCCTAGCACGGAGTAAGGGCTCCATAAATATTTGGGGAAGGAACACATGAATGAATATGTGATTGACTTCAGTGTAAAGATAGGATCCCTGCAAAGCCCTGGGGCAGACAAGAAACCAGTTTGACTGCTCAGAGAGGAGGGAGAGCAAAGGTTGCAGAGGCTCCTTGGCACCAGACTGCCAAGCCAGGGAGTTTAACTGAGCTGGCTGGGAGCGACACTCACAGAATGATGCCTTAGGCACCAGCCAGTATTTAAGGGGTGCTGCCGTGGCCACCTCCCTCGGCTTGGCTCTAATGGAGGGTCTGCAAGGGCATCCTCTCTGGGCCGGGTGGGGTCTCTCTGGGAAGATCTGGATCTGTTTGGTCTGCCCTCAATTTCTGTAAGTAAAAGTAAGATACCAGAGCTTCCTTGGGGAGCTGCCGAGAGCCCTAATTGAATTAAGCTTTTCCTGGGAAGATTCCTCAAGCCATAAACTGCACTGTGACTGTGAATTAATGAGACCAGTGGCTGGAAACCATACAAGAAGGCAATCTTGTTAATTTGTAGTTGTACCTGGACAGGTTTACTTATGGCTTCTCTTTGCTTTTATGTGTGTTGGGAATGGGTGGGCTGGGCCAGAATCTCCTTTCTGTAGCAGATTTATTTTTATAATATGAATAAATGAAACATGTCAATGGTAAAAACAAAACAACAAAAATAAAACTCAACAGTACAGAGGGTATTGAGGTGAAAAGGAAAAGTCCCCCTCATTACTTCTCTGACCACCCCCACTGTCATACATTGCAGAGGTTACCACTGTTAACTGTCTTGTCCATCTTTTTTAGAAATTCTCCATGCATATATTGAGTATGTGAGTGTGCATGCATGCAAGGCAAATTTAGCTTTCATAAAGCCATTGCATAAAGGAAAAGAGTTCTAGGCTGGTAACTGGGGACCTGGGTCCTAGTCCTAGCTCGCCTCTTTCCTGCATATTGACCTTTGCTAAGCTATGTTTGCCTTCCTGGGCCTTAGTTTCCCTATCTGTCAATTTCATCTTGAAGGGCTGTCTGGGGCTGTCCTGTGGGAAAGGCGGTTGTTCCAGGGAAGCCTCTGTTCTGTTGAGGCCTAAGCAGACTGTGAGGCCCTCAGATGGGGAATTCCACAGCTCTATGCTTTGGGAGTGGGCCAATGCTGTCATTGAGCCCTGGCTTCAAAGCACAGAATTCAGTACAAGCACAGATCACGGTCATCTCTAAGTCCAGCTGAGGGTTACAAGGTTGAAGAAATGAGCCCACAGGGAGTCAGCTTTCTTGCTGGGAAAGTGAGACAACATAGAAGGGAGAAAGCACAGGTGGGAAATTGTGTGGTTCAGGCTGGATGCTTGGGGGAATCAGAGGAGAGGAGGAGAGATGAGGGAAGCTTCTTGAAGGAGGCGGCCTTGAGAGGTAGGCCAGGGGTGGAAGAGGAACATCATTCAGGAGGAGTTGCTAAGGGATTCTGGTCTAGGTGAGAGGATGGACTGGATGATCTGTCGTTCTAGGATCTAGGTTTCTAAGATTGTTTCTGAGTCCATGATAAAGTTTGTGGAGCTCCCAAAATAGTCTGCAGACAGTTGTATATACGTGATTTTATCAAGGGAGAAGGCCCATAATAGACTCAGATTTTTTTTTTTTTTTTTTTTTTTTTTTTTTACACAGTTGATTGTCAGTGTGTAAGCCACAGATTCTGAAGGTTAAGAGCTTCTGCCTTTTTTGTGGTGGGAACTTGAAGAAGGGTAAAGGACTAACTGGTCTGGGATGAATCCTTGGAGGAGGTGGTACTTAATTCTGGGATGAGTGGGGTTTGCCTGGGGGGACTGCAAAATACCTTCCAGGCAAGGAGAAAGGACCCCAGAGTGAGTAAGCTGTGTCCTGAGAGAAGGGAAGGGGAAATGAGTCCTTAAAGTAGAGAAAAACTTTTCTAGGTTGGAAATCAAAGCAGATGCAACATGCTCCGCCTACACTGTGCAGCAGGGAGGGTACCGGCTTCTTTATGCCCTCTGGGTTGCCTGGGTTGCCATGGTGAGCCCAGCTCACACCCAGTAGGTGACTCAGGCCACCTGCCCATTTCCCTAAAGCAGCTAGGGCCCAGGCACACCTCTGAGGCTCTGCTAGTGGGGAAGCAGCCACCTTTGAGGCAGCAAACGCAAGAGAAAGCCTCTGAAGGTGGACAGGCTTTGAGGATGCAGCTAGGAAGCCCTGACTGGCCTCTGCTGTTTCCTGGACTGAAGGTCCCTCTTCTCTGTTCTCACTCTGCTTCTGGGAGTGAAAGTATAGGATATTCTAATTCTAGAATGTTAGAGATGGAAAAATCCTTATCATAGCTTGTAACCCCCAGGCCCAAAGGGAAATGGAGATGTTTTGATCGAGTTCTCTGTTTTTCCAGTTGAGGCCCAGAGAGGATTGGCCCCAGACCACACATGAATTAATGGCAGAGGCAGTCTTCTTCCCTGCTCTGTTAACTAACTCAGGAGTCCCTAGGCAGTAAGACCTGGACAGTGGACCAAGAGGAGAGGCTGTGGGTTTTGGCTTGGATATTGCTAGCATTGGCAAATCTCAGTTCTTCCAGTGGGCCCTTTAAGCCCAAAGAAGGGCAGCGTCCCCCTGGGGTATCTATTAGGGAGCTGTCCTTGGCAGAGAAACCATTGGTCCTTACACTGGTCCTTACAGGGGAGCCAAGTACAGGTCTTGGGACCTCTGAGACAGCCCAGAGGCTTCTGCCTTCACCCATTGAATCCCACAGGTTGGGTAGTCCATCACAAGCCAATGTTGAGCTTGGGTGCTTTTTATAGCATCTTTGCCATCAAGCCAGGGAATAAGATCTTATCTCCCCGGTGGCCAGGACCCACAGGAATCTGGATGCTGTACCAGGTAGGCGTTATGCCAGCATGAGGCGGAGCCAACTCACCTAACTGGGCAAAGCCTAAGACTCAGGTTACAGCAAGATAGGGGAGGGGGAGCGGGCACCCTACCCCACCCGCTTCCCTGACTGAGCCCCGCCTGCCTGGCTGGTGGAAGGTGCAGAGATGCATGAGAACTGCTGCTTTTACCAAGCTCAACGACTTGTTTGAGAAATGGACTTGTTTGAGAAATGCGGTACAGATGCAGAACAGTCAGACAGTAGAAAGGGGGTGTGATTTGAAGTGCAGATGGAATTCTATGGGAGTTGAGAGGTGGGAGAGAGAACTTCGTATCTGGGAAGATCCCGGTAGGCTGTGCAAGTGATCACTGAGCTAGGCCTTGAAGTATATGCAGGGTTTAGATGAGATACTTGAATGAAAGCTCACTGGGCACAGCCAGAAGCTTCAACTTGGGGCAGAACCTCTGGATTGCGGGAGAGTGTCCTAGAGCAGTTCCCTTTGGAGACATGCCCACAGGCATGGTGGTTAGAAAAACAAGCTTTGCAGCTTGACAGACCTGGGTTCAAATCTCAGCTCTACTACTTTGTAGCACCGTGACCTTGGGCAAGTCACTTATCCTGTTTTAACAATTTTTTTTTTAATTTTTTATTTTGAGATGGAGATTCTCTCTGTCACCCAGACTGGAGTACAGTGGCACAATCTTGGCTCATTGCAACCTCCGCCTCCCTGCTTCAAGGGATTCTCCTGCCTCCCGAGTAGCTGGAGGCTTGTGCCACCACGCCTGGCTAATTTTTGTATTTTTAATAGAGATGGGGTTTCGTCATGTTGGCCAGGCTGGTTTTGAACTCCTGACCTCAAGTGATCTCCCCACCTTGTCCTCCCAAAGTGCTGGGATTACAGGCTTGAGCTGCCGCGCCTGGCCTGTGGAGGTGACCCGCCTGGTGTCATATAGCCTGACTGTGGCACAGCTGAAGCCGGACTCCAGGACTTCCCCTTCCAAGTCCTGTGCCATTTCTCCTACATAACATTTATGTTATGTTACCCCACCTAGCTAGAGTAGCAAGACTGATTGCCTGAAACATTTAATGAGCAAAGCGTGATTTTGTATGACAACTTGATGTGTAGCTATAAAAGCACTCAATTTTGCAGAACAGATGATGATTTTAAAAATAGTCCCAGCTATGATAAGTGCTAGGTGAGTGATGCCAGTATTAAGGGGAGAAGGTGTGCCCTTTTTAAGCTACATCACCCTGTCTGAGCCTCGGTTTCCCCAGTCTAAAGGGAGTGATGTCTGTAAAGCCCTGAGCACATTGTAAGTGCTCAGTAATGGGAATTGCTACTATTCCTGGAGCCTTAAAGGAAGAGGTGAGGGTGGGGTCAAGCACTGGAGGATGGTTTCAGGTATATGGACTGGAGGGCATTGGGGTGAGCTGAGTACTGAGGTTAGGGGTGCAAATGAGACCATGAGCTGAATTGTCTGAGCTTGTTCTTTAGTTGGGAGGTGGGGAGACACATGTTCAGCAAACGGATTCGGGCTGATAAACACTGTACTGAAGATGGAAAGATAGATAAATATAATCCCAGCCTCAAGGGAGAGGCTGGCATGTAAACAGGCACTTGTGATGTGCTGTGAAGTGCTGCAGCAGGAGCCTGCAGAGCTGTGGGTGCGCGGGAGGGAGGAGCGGAGGTGGGTGGGTCAGGAAAGGCTTCCCAGAGCTTTGAGCTGGGTCCTGAAGGTTAAGAATGAGTGTTTTGGCCAGGTGCCGTGGCTCACACCTGTAATCCCAGCACTTTGGGAGGCTGAGATGGGTGGATCACTTGAGGTCAGGAGTTCCAGACCAGCCTGGACAACATGGTGAAAGCTCATCTCTACTAAAAATACAAAAATTAGCCAGGTGTGATGGCGCAAGTCTCTATTCCCAGCTACTTGGGAGGTTGAGACAGGAGAATGGCTTGAACCCAGGAGGTGGAGGTTGCTGTGAGCCGAGATCACATCACTGCACTCTAGCCTGGGCGACAGCGAAACTCTGTTTCAAAAAAAAAAAAAGAATGAGTGTGCTTAGCTCACATAGAGGGGAGAACTAGAGAAGGGCACAGAGATGTGAATGATACAGAGCCACAGATCATGCAGAACCATTGACCTTTGCTTCTGAAACTCATTGGGATGTTTCCAACCCTTCCACCTCACCCCCAAACACGCCTCACTCACCTGCTTGGCTGGGCAGAGAAGCTAACTGCACCTGTGGGGCACTGAGCACCCGTGATGGCTGTCGCCCTGGTATAGGCAATGAGGACAGAGCTACCTACTACTTACTGAGACCCTGCCAGTGCCTAGCTTTGTGCTCAGGGCTTCGCATAGTGCATCGTTGCCTTCTGCACTATGTGATGGCCCCGAAGGGTGCGAGTCATGGTATCTAGCTTTATTTAGCTTACAGCTACTTTAGGAAAGTGAAACAGGGAATAATTAAGTGCTCGAGGATTGCTGTGCTGTTGCCTCAAAGAACAGGAGACCTTTAGGAAGGGGAGAAATGTGGCTGGAATGAGCATGGAGCAGAGATCTTTGTGCAGACACCTTCACCAGACCCTTCTAAGAGGGAGAGAAGGTGACCAATCAGGCAAGGGCCGTGACATCAGTCAAGGCTCTTTGCAGGCTCTGAGTACTGGGTATGGGCAGGCACCTGTTGGGGAGCCCAGCCAGCTGCAGGAAAAGTGTGGGTGAGGAGTCAGTGAGAAATAAGACAGTAGGTGGGCGGGGCTGGATGAAGCATCTGGAACTCCAGAGGGGTGTAGACTTGGCCAGGGCTCCTCAGACTGGTGGCAAACACAACCACACCTGTCAGAGGCTTGCCTCTTCACTCCATCTTCACCACAAGCATCTCCAACCCGGGTGATTCCCGGGCCTCCTGAATGGTCTTGTGGCTCCGCTGCTGTCTGCCTGCAGTCAGCTCTCCACAGAGCAGCCACAGGGAGCTTTGAGACCTGTAAACCAGAGAGCATGGTGTTCCCCCTGCTGAAAACCCTTCAAATGCTTCCTGATGAACTTGGGAGAAAATGCAAGGAAAGTGTGGCCCACCCCTGTCTCCACTTCATGCCCCGCTACCCTTTCCCCTGTTCCAGTCGCACCGGCCTTCCTGTGTCCTTAACGCACATCTGCCTTGCCAGGCCTGTTCCTCCATAAAGCTGTGGCATTTGCTCGATCCCCAGCCTGGAGCACTGCCCATAGACTGCCGCACGCCGGCGCTCTCCTTCAGGCCCTAGATCAAACGTCATCTCTTCAGAGAGGCCTCCCTGACTGTCCAGTCTAACGGGCAGCACACGCCCCACCAGCTGCCTCTGCCCCCATGTCAGACACTATTCTGGATCTGAGGACACAGCCAGGAACAAGACAGAAGAGGCTCCTGATGTCAGGGGGCTCCCATGCCAGCATGGAGCATTGGATGTGGACAAAGCAGTGTTAGGTAGTGTTAAGTGTCCTGAAGAAGGCAGACATGAGGGAGAGGTGGGGCTGCTGGATGGCCAGCAAGGGTTCTCTAAGGAGCTGGTGTCTGAGCTGAGACCCAAAGGACAAGAAGAGCTCATCTTCCAAAGACCAGGGCCCCTGAGGGGGGTGTGTTTGAGGAACCTGAAGTGCGGGGGAAGAGGGGAAGCATGGTGTGAGAATGGAGAAGAGAGCAGGGGCCAGATCATGCCGGGCCCGTGGGCCTGGGGCTAGGATTCATGGTGCTGTGTGGCACCGTCAAAGGCTCTTGAGTAGCATGACATGGTCTGACCTGGGGAGGGATGTGCGGACAGCCTGGGAGTGCAATAGAGTCAGCTCAGGCCCTGGGCTGGCCCTACTCAGTGCCCTGCCTACCAGCAGCTCAGGCTGGGTCTGTGAGGGCACCAGAGTAAAGCTTCCCGACAGGCACCACTGGCCAAGCCAGCAGTGGGATGGAAGCTCCAGCCTAGGAGAGCTGCTAGCAGGGAGGGGCGAGCAGGACGCTGGAGCAGAGTGGGCGTGGAGTCAGGGGCACGTTGGGGAGGGAGGGGCTGAGTGGGCACCAGGCTCTGCTGGACTCCTGCTGGCCATCCCTCCCTTGCTGGGCCTCAGCGCCTGCAGGCAAACAGTCACCAGACCTGTCATGTGGGAGGCGTGGCATTGCTGAACACCAGGGTTGGACATGCCTGTTCCCTGCTGAACCCTATGGTCATGGCCTGGGGAGTTGTCAGGTCAGGAAAGGGCAGACCTAGAATCAGAATCAGACTTTAGCGCTGGGAGGGACCCTAGAGACTGCAGAAGTCCAGGAGGAAAAGATAAGGGGTTAGGGAATCAAAAGACCAGGACTGAAACCCCCCTCTCCCACTTGCAGCTGTGTGGTCCCCATGTGCAAAGGTGTGGAGGTTAAATGAGAATGCTGAGGCGAGCACCTAGCAGTAAGGGCTTTTAAATGTCTGACATGGTGACAGAGCCCGGCCCATCCCCCTCAGCTCACAGAGGAAGCAGAGGCCAGGGCGGAAGTGACTTGCTTAAGGGCCACAGAGCTGCATTGAGCTCAGCTCCCCGACCTCTAGTCCAGGCTCTCCTGTGATGCTATAAGTGGTCCTTCTTCCCACATCGTTCCCTCCGCAGAGGTGAGGTGGCCTCCTGCCTGTCCCACTTTCTTTTCAGCCTGCCTCTGAGCACCTACCATGCAGCAGACACAGCTGCGTGGTTGGTGGTTCCCACCCTGGAAGCGCTGGCACTGACATTTGTGTGTGGGAGACAGACACATAAACAGCTAAAACACAAGGCAGGCTGAAGTGCCGCAGGGACACAGCACGTTGCAGGTGGGCCCTGGGGGCAGATGGGGCTCCATCTGGCACTACCACTTACAATGGAATGGCAATGAGGCCCAAACCTAAGTTAGAACAGATCAAGAGGGCCTTGGATTCAATGCAGAGGAGTGTGGGCTCTTTCCTGAAGATGGGGGAACTGCAGAGGTTCTGGTGGAGCCATGACCATGACTGGCCTGTGTTTAGAATGAGGGCTCTCCTGGCTGATGGAGAAGGGATTAGATGAAGCTTTTTCCCCAGTGTTCTTGGCTCTGGGAATTTTCCGCCTCCTCCTTCCATGGGTAATTATCCTTCCTAAGAAACTGATCAGATGGGAAACTGCAGGAAATTGTTTGGGACAGGGATTGTGTAGGAGTTGAGGGGAGAGTGGAGAGGATGTAGCCGGAGAGGGGGATCCGTGCCAAGCAGCAGGTGGTGGCTCCCTTCAGAGGGGAGGGAGGGAAGTCTGGGCAGGGCTGGGAATTTAGAGCAGGAGGATGCAGGTGCTTCTCGGGGAGCCGAGTCCCCCAAAACTCCTGGTCTTACCCTCGGTTGAGGAGAGGGGTTAGGGTGACTGGCAGGGTCTGACTTTTCCGGGTCAACAAGAGCTGGGGAAAGTGTGAGGCAGTGTGGCCCAGTGGGCGGGGCCGAGCCCAGGCCCAGCTCTGCTTGGAAATTCCCTTATTGTGGGCCAGGGCTAGTTAGGAGTGGTGAGTGTGCACTGGGCATCCTCCCTTGGCACAGAGCAGTCCTCCTCCTGCCCCCCTGCTCCCAGCAGACCCAGAGCTTGAGTCGTGGACCTGGCTGCTGTCCCCTTGCTAGTTAAGCAGCAGCTCTCCATGTGCTGAGGCTTCTGGAGAGCCAGGCTTCCCTTAGTGACTGAACCACAGCGACGGGTGCTTAGCGCTGAGGACAAGGGGCTCCCCACATCTGAAGCCAGGTGCGAGACTGCCTCTACAGGGGCCCAGAAGGCTCTGCAGGTGGAGATTCAAGGCATCCTTCTGGGCAGTCAGGGGCCAATAGAGACTGCAGAGTCCAACAGACCTGTCTGAATGCCAGCTCTACTACCTGCCTGCTATATGCCTGCAAATAATTCTGGGGTAACCACAATTCTGACTTGGATCATCATCACTTGGTCTTACCTGTTCTTGAACTTCATCTGAATGGAATCATAGGTACTCTTGTGTGTCTGGCTGCTTTTGCTCAGCCTATCTGTGAGATTCCTCTTCACTGTCACATGTACCAGAGGTTTGTTCATTTTATTGCTGTTCAGTGTTGCCTCGTATGAATACACCACAGTTGGCTCACTCTCCTGTTGATGGGCGTTTGGATTGGTTCCCTTTTTTTGACAATTGTGAATAAAGCTGCTCTGAGCATTCTTGTACTCCATAGGGTTTTGTGAGAATTAAATGAAATAATCTGTGACAGTAAAGTGTTTAATACTGAATTTTGACTCAGAGCAGGTGCTCAGAACGTTTTCCCTCCAGATTTTTTTTTTTTTTTTTTTTTTTTCAGAAAAAAGGAAGAAATAAAAAAAAAAATTCAAACACTGCTTAAGTATATAAAGAAGAAAAATGCAAGTCATACCCCTTTTACTCCCTTGCTTCGCAGGCCAAGCACTCTGAATAGTTCATCCTGGGCTTTTCTCTACAGTGGTGTGAACGGCTTTTTCATAAAAAATGTTAAGCCCAGCACAGTGGCTCACCCCTGTAATCCCAGCACTTTGGGAGACCAAGGTGGGAGCATCATTTGAACCTGGGAGTTTCAGACCAGCCTGGGCAACCTAGGGAGACCCTGTCTCTACAAAAATAAAAAATTAGCAGGGCATGGTGGCACAGGCCTGTGGTCCCAGCTACTTGGGAGGCTGAAGTGGGAGGATTGCTTGAGCTCAAGAGGTCGAAGCTGCAGTGAGCCATGATTGTGCCACTGCACTCCAGCCTGACAGAGCAAGACTCTGCCTTAAAAAACAAAACAAAACAAAAAAATGTGGCATAAAGACAACCATGCTGGTCTAGCATGGTGGCTCACGCCTGTAGTCCCAGCACTTTGGGAGCCCGAGGCAGGCAGATCACCTGAAGTCAGGAGTTGGAGACCAGCCTGGCCAACATGGTGAAACCCCATCTCAACTAAAAATACAAAAATTAACTGGGCATGGTGGCACGTACCTGAAGTCCCAGCTTCTCGGGAGGCTAAGGTGGGAGAATCATTTGAACCCGGGAGGCAGAGGTTGCAGTGAGCCAAGATTGCACCACTGCACTCCAGCCTGGGTGACAGAGCAATTTGCTCTCGAAACAAACAAAATCATGCTGTCTGTACTCTTTTGCAGCTTAACTTTTTAAATTAAATCGGATCTTTTGAAAGAGTTTCCTTATCTGCATCAAGAGAATAGCTTCAAGAAGGGAGAGTCTGGGATGGACCCTGAAACCAGTCACTTGCTGTTCACCCTGGCCGGGCAGATTTCCTTCTAGGTGGAACCCAGGATCTGGTTTCTGGAACCCAGGGTGTAAATCTTGGCTCTGTTGCTCCCTGTCTGGGTGTGTTCTCAGGCTTAAATGCCCTGAGCTTTGGTTTTCTCATCTTTAACGTAGGAGGACCCTCGGAGAGATACCATGAGGTGTAAATGGAATAATGTACATGAAAGAACAAAGCAAAATGAAAAGTGATGTGTGCTGGTTATTATGTAAAATTGTGGGCTGTCAGAGCTAGAGGAAATCTTTGAGAAGTTAACCCAGCCCCATCATCTTATCTGTGAGGAAACTGTAGCCCAGGGAAGGTCATAGAGCCAGCAAATAATAGAGCCAAAACTGAACCAAGGGTTTCTGAACCCAGGAGTCTGTACTGTTCCTCTTCCTGGGCAGCGGGAACTCCCCTGGAGGCTTCTCACTCTCTCTGGGCCAGAGCTCAGCTCTGACCGACTCGCTTCTTAATAGTAGGGCTTCCTGCTACAGTGGAAAGGCACTTTAGAAAATGTCCAGGGCTCAGGCTGGGTGCAGTAGCTCATGCCTGTAATCCCAGCACTTTGGGAGGCTGAGATGGGTAGGTCACGAGGTCAGGGGTGCAGTAGCTCATGCCTGTAATCCCAGCACTTTGGGAGGCTGAGATGGGTAGGTCACGAGGTCAGGAGTTCAAGACCAGCCTGGCCAAGATGGTGAAACCCCATCTCTGCTAAAAATACAAAAATTAGCAGGGTGTGGTGGCAGGCACCTGTAATTCCAGCTACTCGGGAGGCTGCGGCAGGAGAATTGCTTGAACCGGGGCAGCAGAGGTTGCAGTGAGCCGAGATCGCGCCACTGCACTCCAGCCTAGGCAGCAGACTGAGACTCCGTCTCAAAAAAAAAAAAAAAAAAAAAAAAAGTCCAGGGCTCCAGTTCTCTCCCTGTCCCTAGCTGAGGAACTTCCAGGCAGTGAAGTGTGCCCAACATCTTCTGGTCTAAGAAGGCAGTAGAGTGGGTGTTTGGATGGGGCGGGAGATGCTGACCCAGTAGGGCGCACAGCACCCTTCCTGTCCTAACTACCTCTAAACCTGGGCCTCAGTTCCCTGCTCCCACCAGGCTCACTCCCATCCCCAAGAAGTCAAGCCAGGACCCCACTCCCTCACCTCTTAGTCAGATGAAGTCCTGGCTTTGAGTAGTCTCTTACACTTCTTCTAGCTCAGTGTTTGGGTCCCCTCAGCTTCAGGAAGATAAAGAGGGGGCCCCCATACTTACGAGATTACAACCTAGGTTGATGTCAAGAACCAGGAAATGGGCCAGGTGTGATGGCTCATGCCTGTAATCACAGCACTTTGGGAGGCCAAGCACGGGTGGGTCACTTGAGGCGAGGAGTTTGAGACCAGCCTGGCCAACATGACGAAACCACATCTCTACTAAAAAATACAAAAATTAGCCGGGCGTGGTAGTGCATGACTGTAATACCAGCTGCTGGGGAGGCTGGGGCACGAGAATCGCTTGAACCCGGGAGACGGAGGTTGCAGTGAGCTGAGATCGCACCACTGCACTCCAGCCTGGGCAACAGAGTGAGACTCCATCTCAAAAAAAAAAAAAAAAAAAGAATCAGGAAACGAAACCCTGATGGGCTTGGGCTAGGCCTTTGCCTCACCCACCCCGCTCCCTCCCAGGAAGCACTTGGCATGATAAGATTTCCATGGTACTGAGCCAGGTGGGCCCCACTCTGCCGGGTGTTTAGCTATCACGTCACAGTGCAGTACCAGGTACCAGGCAGTGGAAATGGCTCCTGGTGCTCCGGCGTCCGCCCTTCCCTGGAGCCACAGCTCATTAAGCAAGCACTGTGGCAATGATAATCAGGGAGCTAGGCGGGGCTGTCCGGAAGTGCCCTGTTGGCCCATGGTGGGAGTTGGGGAGGGACTGCTAGCCCTGGTATCTGCTTTCAGGGTGAGGTCATGGAGTGACACTCATTCCAGTGGCAGTGAACAGTGATGAGAAAAAGTCCTGCTCTAATAGTAGGAGGCACCCCCACCTCATGTTTCAGTACTTGCTTTGTCTGGTCCTATGCTAGGCTCTCTGCCTTCATCATTTTGAGTGGTCCTCACCTGACCCTGTGAGGAGGGGAGAGGCATCTTCATTTTAAAAATAAAGACCCTGAGGTCCATAGAGAGTAACTAACTTACCCGGGATCACACACACAAGAAAGTAGTGGAACTGGGTGGCCTTGAATCCTAGGGAGTCAGGGCAAAAGAGCCATTTGAGGTCACATAGTCCATTCCCCTCATTATATGGCTGAGCAAACCTGAGACCCAGAGAGTCACTTCCTGAAAGAGGGTAGTATGGGGACTGGCGATCAGGGACAGTGTTCTTTCCTCTCCATTGATGACAACAGTCACCATTACCATACTGAGGCCCCCAGCCTGCTCCTTTGAACATTCTGGGAGAACTGTGGTTGTGTCCTCCTTTTGGAGAATTGAGAAAATACTCATCCAGATCATTTTCTCTGTGGCTCGTATGAGGAAGTAGTTGAGCATGAGCACCTGTCTGCTGTAGAGTCAGTTTCTGGGCTTGAGTCCTGCTTGGCCCTGTAATGTAGCCTCTCTGAGCCTCAGTTTCCTCATCTGTGATATGGGTGTGATAGCGCCTACCTCTTTGAATAGTTGTGAAGATTAAGAAACCTTCAATAAGTGTAGCCATAATTTTATATATATATATATGTATTTTTTTTTCTTCTTCTTGTTTTTGAGATGGAGTCTCCCTTTATTGCCCAGGCTAGAATGCAGCGGTGCCATCTCTGCTCACTGCAACCTCCGCCTCCTGGGTTCAGGCAATTCTACTGCCTTGGCCTCCCATGTAGCTGAGATTATGGTATTTTAGGGGTGTGCCACCATGCCTGGATAATTTTTTTTTTTTTTTTTTGAGACAGAGTTTCATTCTGTCGCCAGGCTGGAGTGCAGTGGTGTGATCTCAGATCACTGCAACTCCACCCTCTGGGTTCAAGCAATTCTCCTGCCCCAGCTTTCTGAGTAGCTGGGACTACAGGCGTGTGCCACCACGCCCAGCTAATTTTTGTATTTTGAGTAGAGATGGGGTTTCACCATGCTGGCCAGGATGGTCTTGATTTCTTGACCTTGTGATCCACCCACCTTGGCCTCCCAAAGTACTGGGATTACAGGCATCAGCCACCGTGCACGGCCCTTTTTTTTTTTTTTTTTTTTTTTTTTGTATTTTTAGTAGAGATGGGGTTTCACCATGTTGGCCAGGCTGGTCTTGAACTCTTGACCTCAAGTGATCCACTCCCCCTAAGCCTCCCAAAGTGCTGAGAGTACAGGTGTGAGCCACCACACCCAGCCACTATTATTATTATTAACATCCCCATTTCAACTGGAAGCTGTGTGACAGGGCTGATTAGAACCATGGTCTGGGGGCGGGGTGGCAAAAAAGAAAAAAGAACCATGGCTCTTGCCTGAATTCTTGACCCTTCTTGTCCTGCCCAGTGGTGGCTGCTTCCCCAGTTCCGGCTGCCCCAGGTATCTCCCCTGCCCTGCTGGAGGGAGGCAGGTGCACCTCGTGCCAGTGCCATGTGCAGGATCATACGATGGACCCTGCCCAGTCTCAGCAGCCAGCACAGGCCAGGCGGAAGTGGGGCACTGACAAAGGCTTCCTTATCTCCTTCCTGGGCATGGGGCACTTCTATGGGGTGGACTGGTTGGCAGACAAGTAGGCAGGCAGGCAACCTCTCAGCCTGCCAGAACCCTTGGCCCTTTGTGCTCAGCTTATCACCAGTGGGCTCTAGAACCTGTGCCCTGAGGACCAGAGTGCCAGCAGGAAGCAGTTAACCAGGCCCGGCTTGAGGGCAGAGCTCGGCTTCTGGGATCAAATACCAGTTTGGTTGTTTCCTGGCTGTGTGTCATTTGAGCTACTTCATTAAGCTCTGAGCCTCAATTTCTCTACTGGAAAATGGAAACAGTAATGTCTACCTCATGGCATTGCTGAGGCTAAATGAGAAGGCACAGGGCTTGGTAGTAATTCTCCCTTCCCACAGTGGCATGTGCTGGAGGGCTACACTGTGTCTCCTGAGGCATTGCACATGGGTTTTGAGCAGAGGCCTGCAGGTTAGACCCAGTCTGGGGAGCTGCTGCCAGTGGAGCTCCATTCCCCATTACTAGAGTGCCAGATAGCTCCTGCTTCTCTCCTTGCAAGGCACACACAGAACGAAGGCACACTGATACTGCTAGGGGTCTTAGAAGGACGAGCAGTTTAGGCCGGGTGCGGTGGCTCACGCCTATAATCCCAGCACTCTGGGAGGCTGAGGTGGGCGGATCACGAGGTCAGGCATTCGAGACCAGTCTGGTTTCAACATAGTGAAACCCTGTCTCTACTAAAAATACACAAAAAATTAGCCAGGTGTGGTGGTGTGCGCCTGTAATCCCAGCTACTCAGGAGGCTGAGGCAGAAGAATCACGTGAACCCAGGAGGCGGAGGTTGCAGTGAGCCAAGATCGTGCCACTGCACTCCAGCCTGGGTGACAGAATGAGACTGTCTCAAACAAACAAAACGAAAGACCAGCAGTTTAGAATGGGTGAGTGACCTGCCCAAGGTCACACAGCAAAGGAGTGACAGACCTGGCAATAAATCAGGGCTCCTGCTCCCCACATCCACCATTTGGTCCAGAAAACTGGGGCTCAGAGCTGCAGGCAGCATGGTTGGGGCCATGGCTCTGGAGTCAGACCATTTCTGTCTGCCCCAGTTTGCTCAGCTGTAGAATGAGGAGAGTGAGCCCTGTGTCAGAGGGCTGCTGGGAGAATCATGTGGTTGAAGTATACAGAGCATCAAAGCGAGGCACTCAATAGAAGGTAATTAAAAAAAAAAAGTGGGAGTGGAATGGGGCGTTGGCACCATGTTCCAAGCAAGGACCAGTTTTGGAGTGGACCATCCTGGGTGTGTGTCCCAGCTCTGCTACCACTTTGCCGTGTAACCTCAGCCAAGTTCCATCCCCTCTCTGGACTTCATCCTTTGCATCTGTGAAATAGAGGGGTTGCACTGGATGGTCTCAGAGGGCCCTCCCTCTTCTAATCTCTGACTTCTTGCTGCCCCTTTTCTCCCGCAGGAGAGACCTGACCTCCCATTGCTGTTCCTAGAGCGCTGGGCCCTCCTGGCACCAGGACCAAGCCCTGCAGCTGGCTGTGTCCTCATCTTTTCTCTGCAGTGTCCTCTAAAGGGCAGCCTCCTCCGAGCATGCTCAGTTTTCCTATCCACTCTACATCTCATGGCTCCTAGAGGCCTGAAGTGACAAACTAACCCCAGTGTGGTGGGAGAGGAGGCAGGGAGAGGCCCTCCAAGCATGCCCTGTCTCTCCCACCACACACGTAGCCCAGCCAGCTGGATTGTTATCAGAAGTGTATGGGAGACCCTTAAGGGATCCCCTTGAGATAGAGGATCCGGTATCAGGAGGGCTCACCCATCTTGCTGGTATTATGCAGGAGGCAGTGCCTGCTGCCCATGGAGCCTTAATGCTGTGCACTTGGACAGCTTCCCCCTCAGGCGCCTGTTTAGGAGAAGCTCTTGCCTCCTTCGTGCTGCCAGCTTGCCTCTGGGACCCTGCTGCTGCCGGTTTCTGGGAACCTAGATCTGCACGGGAGCGTCTGGCATGCGTGCGTGCGTGCATTTATTTATTTGTTTGTTTGTTTATTTACTTATTTATTTATGGAGTTTCCCTCTTTTTGCCCAGGCTGGAGTGCAATGGTGTGAGGATCTCGGCTCACTGCAACCTTCACCTCCTGGGTTCAAGTGATTCTCCTGCCTCAGCCTCCCAAGTAGCTGGGATTACAGGCATGCAGCACCACGCCCAGCTAATTTTGTATTTTTATTTTTATTTATTTATTTATTTATTTATTTTTGAGACAGAGTCTTGCTCTGTCACCCAGGCTGGAGTGCAGTGGCGCAATCTCGGCTCACTGCAAGCTCCGCCTCCCGGGTTCACGCCATTCTCCTGCCTCAGCCTCTCCGAGTGGCTGGGACTACAGGCGCCCGCCACCACGCCCGGCTAATTTTTTGTATTTTTAGTAGAGACGGGGTTTCACTGTGGTCTCGATCTCCTGACCTCATGATCCGCCCGCCTTGGCCTCCCAAAGTGCTGGGATTACAAGCGTGAGCCACCGCGCCTGGCCTAATTTTGTATTTTTAGTAGAGATGGGGTTTCACCATGTTGGCCAGGCTGGTCTCAAACTCCTGACCTCAGGTGATCCGCCCCGTGGCGTCTCAAAAGTGCTGGGATTATAGGCACGAGCCACTACGCCTGGCCTTTTTTTTTTTTTTTTTTTAAGACAGGGTCTCACCCTGTTGCCCAGGCTAGAGTGCAGTTGGCAGGATCTTGGCTCACTGAAACCTCAACCTCCTGGGCTCAGGTGATTCTCCCACCTCAGCCTCCCTAGTAGCTGGGACTACAGGTATGCACCAACCATGCCCAGCTAATTTTTAAATTTTTTGTAGAGATGGGTTTTGCCACGTTACCCAGGCTGGTCTCAAACTCCTGGGCTCAAGTTATCCTCTCGCCTTGGCCTCCCCAGCTGCTGGGATTACAGTTGTGAGCCACCTCACCTGGCCTGGGCATATATTTTTGTTTTTGCTTTTTTCTGAGTGTTTTTGTCTCTGTTCTCTCCTCTTACAGCAACCCTGTGCCATAGACATTCTTTATCCCAGTGTTAGGAAGAAACTGAGGTTCAGGGCAGTACTGTGATTTGCCTTATTAGGTCACAGAGAAAGTTAAGATTTAGAATTGGGACAGAAACTACCTCCCTCATTGATGGACCAGAGCTCTTTACGCTGCCCGCTGCTGCCCCGTGCAAGCTTGCTATGGCACGAATGCTATTCTGTACCCAGATGCCACAGTTGCTGGCATGGACAGAGATGGTGAGTATCACATGGCCCGACTTTGTCCAGCTGCAGAGTTCATCAGTCAGATGTCAGAGGTAGAGAGGCTCTCAACAAGCCCCCAAGGATGGAAAAACTGAGACCAAAGAAAAGCAAGGGCTTGTTCAAAGCCCACAGAATGTTAGTGGGTGAGTCTAGACTGAAGCCCAGTTCCCCTGATCCCCAGCCTGGGCTTGACTCAGGCCTTTCTTTTCTCAGAATTGTAGTTTTCTGGTCTTTTGAGGCATTTGGAGGTAGGATGGGCGGGGGGGGAGCTCACCCATCCTGCTGGTATTGTGCAGGAGGCAGTGCCAGCTGTCCCTGGAGCTGAGACTAAATGGCTATGCAGTTGGACAACTTTGCCTTACGCCAGGTGCTGAGCCTGGGTGGCCAGCGCTGTCTCCCTTGACCATCTCCCTGAGGTGGCAGAATTTCATGTTGTTCCCCAGGCCAGAGCCCTCCAGTGGCTCTGCCTGGCTCAGCAGGGTGATTGGGAATTCTCTTCCCGCAGGGTATTTGTGGCCTTTCCTAACTGGCTTGGCTGAGTGCTGGATTGGGAGTCAGTAGTTCTGGGTTTGGGACCCGTCTCCATTGCCACCCGTGTGATCTTGGGCCTGTGTCTGGACCTCTCTCAATGTCTGTTCTCTCATCTGTTGCCCACTGCCAGGGCTTGTTGTGAGGGTGAGAGAAAAGGCTGCTTTATAGCATCTAAGTAATGATTTCCACTCCAGTCCACTGCCATTTGCTGCAATAGAAATCCTCTACCTGGGCTGGGCTCGGTGGCTCACACCTGTAATCTCAGCACTTTGGGAGGCCAAGGCAGGCAGATCTCTTGAGCTCAGGAGTTTGAGACCACCCTGGGCAACATGGCAAAACCCCCATCTCTACAAAAAATACAAAAACTAGCCAGACGTGCCGGCGTGCGCCTGTAGTCCCAGTTACGTGGAGGGCTGAGGCGAGAGGATCACTTCAGCCCAGGAAGTCAAGGCTGCAGTGAGCCGTGTTTGCACCACTGCACTCCAGCCTGGGCAACACAGCCAGACTCTGTTTTCCTTGCCCCCTCCCCACCAAAAAAAAAAAAAATCTTCTACCTGCACCACTCTCGTTTCCCTGTCCTGCCTTTCCAGATGCTGCTGATTTGCCTGCCAGGCCTTCTTGGTGCCTAACTCTCACCCTTCCTTCAACGAAAAGGCCAGTTCAGCTGGAGTTTAGTGTCCATGTGCTTAGTGCCGAACACTGGAGTTTAAGTTAAACCGAAAGATATATACACAAAAGGGAAGGAAAAAAAGTTAAACCAGACATGACTTTTGCCCTCAAACAGTTCTGCTGGCTCAACAAGTCTCTATCGTTCCCATGTGTCAGGCTCCGTGCTGAGGCCTAGCGAGTGAAAGACGAATAGGACCGGGTCCCTACGGTTGCTTGCAGGTGGAAACTTGCTTGTGGTCTGGAGGGGGAGACAGACCAACCAGCTGTGCCGTGTCATCAGACGCTTAATAGAGGGCTGTGTGATCCCAGGCTCTGCAGGCCACAGAACTGAGCGTGACTGGGTTCTTCTCCCTGGGGTATTTGGGAAAAGCTGCTCAGCGGCACCTTGGAGGAGGAGTGGCTCTCCAAGGGACAAGCTGATGGTGACCCACCCTGACAACATCTTGTGGTTTGCCCGGTGCTTTTGTGTTTGTGGTCTCATGTAATCCTCACAACAGCCTCGTGAGGTCACTGAGGTAAGAGAAAGTCATCCATCCAGCAAACATTGATTGCGAGCCTCCTGTGTGCCAGGTACAGCCTGAGGTGCCAGGGATACAACAGTGATTGGGACAGAGGCTGCCCTCACGAGGCTTATGTTCTGGGTGGGGAATGGTCAGAAAGCACATCTAGACATCAGGAAGTGGCAAGAGTAAGCGGATAGAGAGGGTTGGGAGGACCTCTCTGGGGAGGTGGCATCTGAGCAGGGACCTGAAAGAAGGGAGGGAATCTGTTGTTCACCTACATGGGGAAGAGTGTCTCAGGCACAGGGAACAGCAAATGCAAAGGCCCTGAGGTGGAAGCATGTTTGTGCTCAAGGAAAAGCAAGGAGGCTGGTGGAGCTAGGGGAGAGTGAGTGGAGATTCAGGTGTGGTGGAAAGACGCGGAGGGGGGTGTAGTCCCTACCTTTCAGTAGTATGTCTTACCTCTTATAAAGCTTCACTCTTGGCCAGGCACAGTGGCTCACGACTGTAATCCCAGCACTTTGGGAGACCACGGTGGGCAGATCACTTGAGGCCAGTAGTTCGAGACCAGCCTGACCAACATGGTGAAACCCTGTCTCTACTGAAAATATAAAAATTGGCCAGGTGTGGTAGCATGTGCCCGTAATCCCAGCTACTCAGGTGGCTGAGGCACAAGAATCGCTTGAACCCAGGAGGCGGAGGTTGAAGTGAGCCAAGATTGCGCCATTGCACTCCAGCCTAGACAACAGAGCGAGACTCTTTCTCAAAAAAAAAAGAAAGAAGGAAGGAAGGAAAGAAAGAGAGAAAGAAAAGTGGATGCAGGAGACTGATTGGATGCTGCTGCCATGGTCCAGGCAAGTGATCATTCTGGCTTGGATGGGTGTTAGCAATGGAGGTGGTGAGAAGTGTCAGGGTCTGTTCACATCTAGAAGGCAGAGCCGGCAGGGTTTGATGATGGATTGGATGTCAGGAGTGAGAGGAAGAAAGGAGTCGGGAGAACTCCAAAGTTTGGGGCCTGAGGAGCAGGTTTGGGGACGAGAAAATAAGAATTTCCTGTCAGGAGCACCCAGTTCCTGTGCATTTGCCATTCTGCAGTCCACCCCACGCACACGGTAACACACCAGCCTAAGGATGCTCATGCCTCACCCCTCTGGGAAGGCCCCCCATCTTTTCTGCCCTACTCCAGGCTCTGTCCCCTGAGAGTCATTTTCTCTCACTGATCATTTTCTGGCCCTTCTGAGAGGTCAGTAAAATGCCCAAGTGGAAGATGGCTAACACCCCTTCTTCATGACTGCCCTCAGATGCTGTGAAGCACGCAATAGACCCCATAAAGCTCATTAAGCTACAAGGGATAGAAGGGGCCCCAGTGGCCTCCCAGAGGCTGCTGGTCTCTCTTCCCCACCCAGCCAGTGCCACCTGTGTTTTGTTCTTCCTTTGCAGTCCCCCGCATTCCTTGTAGTGCTGAAAATAGGACACTGTGACTTGCTTTCTGCAGGGCAATTGTCCTGGAAATTGTAGAATTTCTTTTCGTGTTGCTTTCCTACTGCTGTCTCTCTATATTCCACCTCTCTGTAGCCAAGTAGGATGAGATTTCAAGCAAGTTGAAGTTACATATAATGAACTTAACACATTGGTAAGCTTCTAAGCTAACTGACTTTCAACTGGAAGCAATACTAAGAACAACAGATATTTGGTACACTCAATTTTTTTTCTCTCAGATTTGCATTTTGCAAGCTCTACTGTACCTCCAGCAAAGAGGAAAGAACAATCTAGCTTTCCCATGGCTCTAAAGTTTCTAGAAATGGAAGCTCTCTTACTGAGCCTCTGCTTCTTTTTTTTTTTTTTTTTGAGACGGAGTCTCGCTCTGTCGCCCAGGCTGGAGTGCAGTGGCGCAATCTCGGCTCACTGCAAGCTCCGCCTCCTGGATTCACACCATTTTCCTGCCTCAGCCTCTCCGAGTAGCTGGGACTACAGGCGCCCGCCACCACGCCCGGCTAATTTTTTTGTATTTTTAGTAGAGACGGGGTTTCACCGTGGTCTCGATCTCCTGACCTCGTGATCCGCCCGCCTCGGCCTCCCAAAGTGCTGGGATTACAAGCGTGAGCCACCGCGCCCGGCCGAGCCTCTGCTTCTTCCCCCATCTCTGCCCCACCCCAGGTGTGGGGCAAACTGGTGCCTGGAGCACCTGATACCGTCTGTAAGTCCTGACAGCAGTCTGGCAAGAGGCAAGGACAGGCCAGGGATAGAGATGGAGTGGGGAAGGGAGCACCTGAGCTGGGGAGCCACACACCCGGGACACTGGGAGAGGAAAGGAGGGAGATGGTGGCTTGAAATACAAAATTAGCCGGGCGTGGCACGCACCTGTAATCCCAGCTACTCAGGAGGCTGAGGCAGGAGAATCGCTTGAACCCGGGAGGCAGAGGTTGCAGTGAGCCGAGATCATGCCACTGCACTCCAGCCTGGGTGACTGTGCGGGACTCTGTCTCAAAAAAAAAAAAAAAAGTTTTTTTTAAGCCCAATAAAAGGGCTGGGCACGATGGCTCACGCCTGTAATCCCAGCACTTTGGGACGCCAAGGCAGGTGGATCAGCTGAGGTCAGGAGTCCAAGACCAGCCTGGCCAACATAGTGAAACCCCATCTCTACTAAAAACACAAAAATTAGCCAGGTGTGGTGGTGGGCATCTGTAATCCCAGCTACTCGGGAGGCTGAGGCAGGAGGATCACTTGAACCCAGGAGGTGGAGGTTGCAGTGAGCCAAGATTGTGCCATTGCACTCCAACACTCCAGCCTGGGTGACAGAGCGAGACTCCGTCTAAAAAAAAAAAAAAAAAGCCCAATAAAAATAAAAAGCGGATAATAATTATACCCACTGCATTAGGGTTGTTGAGAGAATTAAATGAGATGCCTCAGTACTTAGTGCAGTCTCTGCCCCATAGAAGCAGTTGAAGCACAGCATGTGTGATTTGCCATTCACACGTAATTTTAAACAACCTATAGATACAGAAAAGTCTTCAGGAATATATACCAAACTTAACAGAAATTCGGTTGTGGGGGAGACTGGTATAGTTGGTAAAGGGGAAGGGGGAGAATCACTGTGAGATGATTGTCCTTATACTTAAACACTTATATGACTGTTAGAAAAAAATTTTAATGACCATAAGTTTTATTTAAAATCACCAAAGCAATATAATGTATTTCCATTTTGAGAAAATCAAAAGAAACCAGTGTGTAGCATATGGTCACCTATCAGACACCCAGTCCAGCCATGACAGTCTTTGGAGCTTGAGGTCCTACCCCTGCCCCAAGTAAAGCCCACCCCCTGAGCTGCCCCCCACCGCTTCCCCAGGTAACCCCCTCCCCAGGTAAGCACCCCACTGCCTGGCACCTCTCCCTTGCCAGGCACTGTTGGGCCTGTTGGAGCTCTGCCTCTTGTCAACACACACAGGCTGTTTACTGCCAGTCCCAGTCCCTGTCCCCCCCCTCCCCTGTGAGTCATCCTCTTCTTCACTGCATGGGGACTCTTGATCCAGCGCCTTTCCTGCAGGGGGAGGGGCAATCTGCTGGAGTGAAATTTATTCAACAAATGTTTATGCAGAGCTTGGATGATTGGGAAGGTCGGGCTGGATACCAAGAGGTGCTGCCCCAGCTTGGAGTGGTATAGGGGTTACGGAAATGGGTCCTTGAGACCCAGGGAGAAGGCTGGTGGCGGTAGAACCAGGCTGCAGGCTAGGATGGGGCATTCAGGGCCAGGCTGAAGGTCAGGGGACCCTCTGAGGCCTGCTGTGTCAGCTCAGGCTCCTTGACTCAGTTCCTTCCTTGGTCTGCCCAGGTCAGGCCTGTGTGCCAGCATCTCCTGCACTGTTCACTCTCATTTCCAGGCTGGCTGCAGGCTTCAGGATCCTCAGAAGGCTTTTGAGGTTCCCTCTCCTTTCATTTGTTCACACTCTTCCCCCTTTAGTCACCCACCTTTGAGACCAAACATTAGTCCTACATCCTTCAGGAAGTGTTCATCATTCCCTTAACCCGCTTTTTCGGGAGTTCTAATTAAATTATCTCAAAGTTGCTTTTAATCATCATCATCCCAGTTACAGAGACAAAATGAGACTAAAAGACACATGTACCAGGTATTGTGCTAAGTCTTTTATGTACACCATATCTTTAATCATATTTAATCTTCACAAGAGCCCTCTTGTTTGGATATTGACAAAAGCTTGGTGAAGTCAGCCTGCCTTCCTATTTATTGTCTCCTTTACTTGTTTTTCTTTCATTCATTACCCACATATCCATTTACTATGTGCAAGGTACTATACTAGACTTTTTAAAGGATACAAACCCTTCTCTTCTGGCAAACTTCTATTGATCCTTCAAAGCCCAATTCAAATGGTCCCTGCTCTGGGAACACCACTTAGTCTTGAAAGTCCAGACCCATCCCCACCTCTTTCTTTCCCATACTTCACATCTAACAAGTGAAGTTGACTTCATTTTTCTTTCCTTTTTAAATTAGAGATAAGGTCTCACTTTGTCTTCCAGGCTGGAGAGTAGTGGCACTGTCATAGCTCACTGCAGTCCCAAACTCCTGGACGTAAGCAATCCTCCTGCCTCGTACACCCCCACATCCAGCTAATTATTTTTGTTTTTATTTTTGTAGAGATGGGGTCTCACTATATTGCCCAGACTGCTCTAAATTCCTAGTCTCAAGCAGTCTTCTCTCTTCGGCCTCCCAAAGTGCTGGAGTCAGTTTGCTTCAGCTCACAAATATTTGATGCCTACTCTGTGCTAGAAGCTGGAGACCCACATGAATCTAGACAGTTCCTACCCTCAGGGAGCTTATAGCCCAGTGATGAACACATGCACACCAACAGGTCACAATAATGCAGAGTGAATTGTATTATACTTGGGTTTTAAAGAAAATTATAATAGTAATAGTAGTCACCACCTTTGGCTAACATTGAGTACCATTATTGCTTGGTGCTCTTTATCCTTATCTCCTCTTGTACTCCAGAAACCCTCTGAAATAGGCTTTTACACAGATGGAGAAACTTTGAGGGGAGGGATGTAAAGTAACTTGTCTAAAGCCACCCAGCAAGTTGTGGCTGGGCTCTGATTAGAACTCAGTTTTCTGACAGTGGGAACATAGGGTGGGGTGGTCAGCGCCACATGTCTTTGTCTCCTCTGCAGGCCTGGCTGTGAACCTGCTGAGGCAGTGGCTGAGTCTGTCATAATGTGACTTTTCTTTCTCCCTGGTCCTCATAGCTGACATTGATGGTAGGAATAATCAGCTTTGAGGAGATTCAGACGCAAAAGGAGTCAGAGCCCTCCCGGACCCATGGGGCCTCCAGCCCGGTGGACACCAGGGCTGAGTGCAGATCAGCCAGGCAGGGGCTGAACAGTCTGAATAATTATCACTTCTTGCCCTGCAAGTTTGGTAGAAATGATTGACCCCTCCTGGCTGAGTTAACTCAGGAGGGCTTCCTGGAGAGGGCAGCCTTAGAAGACAGGAAGGATTTCATGAAGTCTTTACTAGGCCACTAGAGTAGAAGGGGAGCAGGGGGAGACTTCCTGGAGAAGAGCTCATGGAAAGAAAAACCTACCTCTGGCCCTTTGGGAACTGCTTTGGGCCTCTTTAGTCCTAGGCTCACACACCCCTTAGAAACAAGGTAAGAAGAAAGCCAGGGATAATACAGTGAGTGGCCAAGAACACAGACTCTGGAGCCAGACTACCTGGGTTTGAATCCCAGTTACCAGCTATGTGACTTTGATCAAGTTGCTTAACCATTGTGTGCTTCAGTTTCCTCATCTGTAAAATAAGGGGATGGTAATTGTGACTTCCCAGAACTGTGGTGAAGAGCAAACGGGTTGAGAGTGTGCTGCTGCAAACTGTAGAGTGCTGGGCTTTCATTGGGAAGTATTACCTTCCATTGCTGCAGTTGAGACTGGTTGCTGGGGCAGTTGAAGAGGGAGTTAAAGAAATGGAATCGTTGTGCAACTAGGAATCCCTTGGGACCTGGCCGAGTTGCAGCCCCAGAGCAGTCCTCAGGCCTGGAAGTAGGGCGACAGAGCCCTCAGTGTGCCCCTGGGTCCCTGGTGACCTGGCACTATGGGCCAAAGAGACCCCTCTTCCCAGCACTCCCCTCTGACTTCCCAGGCCAGAGGAGGGTTGCGGGAAGGGGGATCAGGCATGTCTGGTCACCCTGGCAACCCAGGGTGATGTGGGACAGCCTTGCCTGCTCCACTGAGCCAGTCTCAGCAGATGGGGACCGTCCGAGGAGATATAAATAAAACATTCTTGTGGTGCAGAGCAGCTGCAGGGGGCTGGGAGCTTCCATCAATTGGAAGTTTGGTGAGGTATCTGCTCAGCAAGAGTGTGTGTGTGTGTGTGTGTGTGTGTGTGTGTGTGTGTGTGTGTGTGTTCGTTCCAGCTACCACCTACACTAGATAGGTTGAAAAACACTTCTCCCATCCCCCAGCCTCTTCTAAAAGGAGAGCCAACTCTGAACTGTGTCAGAAGGTTTGGCCTGTGGCTGTGCTTGGAGATGCCGAATTCCACACTTCCGTGCCTCCTTGTCCTGGGAGGACTGGACGTCCTCGAAGGAGGCTGTGTGGCTTGTGCAGACCACGGGGCTTGGAGTGTCACAGACTGCTGGGGTAGAACTGGACATGTGATCATTGACAGGTCGCTGGCTGTCTCTGTCTCCGTTTCCCTGACTGTATAATGGAGAATTTAGATGCTCTCCAAGATCCATTCCGGCTCTCACGTCTCTGGTTCTTACTCTAACTGCCTCTTCCCACCCCTGATTTCACCCTGGTGACATCACTGCTGCTGCATGTTTGGGCCCTGAAAGTTTTGCCTCATCTCTTGGCATCCTGGGATCTTGCCTCCATGCAGAGCTTTTGTCAGGGTACCAGGGGCCCCAGCCATCCTTCTGTGCCCCTTTCACCACACTGGGTGTCAGCAAGCATCCTACACTTTGTGGGGACTCTGTAGGGATGCAGAGTGAGCGCAGTTGGTGGAGTCAGGGCATTAGGAGAGGGACAAGCCAGCGCAGGTCCGGGGGTTGCTTCCCACTTCCCTGAGCTGTTGCTCCTGAAGGAGCCTCCTCTTGATGACAAAATCCCTTCCTCCCCCAGCCCTAGAAGCACTTTCCAGTAATGTGCCACCTACCCACGGGCAGGGAGCCAAGAGTGGATCTCAGACCTTTCTCCTCAGCCTGGCCCGGCCCAGCCCTCCCCTCGAGCCCAGAGAGCCCATCAGGGCCTAGAGCTCCTTCAGCTCACTGAGCGCCAGAGACAAAACAGGAAAGCCGGGGAAACCAGTTCCAGGAACGTGGCTGCAGCCCCAGGTACCCTGGAGCTGGCTGAAGGAGAAGGAGGTCGCTGCGCTGTAGTCAGGAGGCCCGGGACCTGGTCCTGGTTGGCCTGGCTGAGTGCATGCAGCCTCCTCTCAGAGCTAGTTTTTCTTGTGTTCAGTAGGAATGCCAGCTCTCCTTTCACCTGGTCATAGAGGCTCCAAGGACTGGAATAGCATGGCCCTCCCCATCAGCTGCTCCCGGAGCTTCAGAGTCTGAGTCACCTCAATGTCCCCAGTGTCCAATATGGCCCGGCTCGGAGAAAAAACCGAGCTTTGAGTAAAGAATTAATCAGCGCTCTCTGCTACGGGTTTGAGACAGCTAAGCTGGAATAGAGGTCCTCCCTTAGACACTAGGGAAGCGGCATAACCTTGCTGAGCCTCAGCTTTCTCTTCTGCAAAATGGAGGCAACACCTATCCCAAGGGCTGTGGTGAGGACTGAATGAGATGGTGCGTGCCAGGCTCCCAGCATGGTTCTGGCTCATGGGACGCCCTCAGACCTGAGGAGCCATCTTCATGTTGCTGCTCTTGGCTTGTTTCACATGCCTGCCCCCTCCCCAGGCAGGAGCTGTGGCCAACTCTTCTCTGGGTCTCCCAGGCACTGTCTGGCGATTTATGGGCCCAGGAAAGCTCTGTGGATTGGGCTGATGGCACAGAGTGAGGGTAGGAGGCATTTTTAGAGCCTGACCCCTTAGGTGGAGGTGGAAGCCATCATCTGCCTACCCTGAACTATCTCTTTAGACTCTGCCTTCTCTTAAGGCAGCTCTTGGTGCTAACACCAGGACAGGGGCAGGGAGGCTGTGGAGGGGAGGTCAGCATGCAGCTGGCTGGAGCTGGACTTCTGGCCTTGGGAAGGTGCTTTCTGGTCCCTGCCTATAGGAGCTCTGCTCCCCTAAATCTTCATCCTGCTTATCTCCCCTGCACTGTGCCTGTCTCCCCTCCAGCACACTGCAGGTCTTTGGGGTGTGGTGTCATTGTCTTGTCTCAGCTGCTTCTGCCTAGGTTGTCTGACTGATCTCAGTGGATGCCAGGAAGAGAGAGAGGAACCTGGGAGATGACTGTGGATTGAAGGTTATGAGAGAGGGAGGCACCAGAAGATTCCTGCCCTAACCTGGGCAGACAGGTGGTGGTCAGGGAATGCTTCCTGGAGGAGGAGGCAGGCAGAGGATATGGTGTCAGCCACATATGGTGGGGGTAGAGGTAGAGGTAGAGGAATGATTTCTAGAGAGAGGAACTAGACTAGGTGAAGGTTGGCAGGCAAAAGAGGATGTGGCTCATATGGGGCAATTGCAAGGAATTTGGCAAGGCTGAAACCTAAGAGTTGACAGTGGGGAGAATGGGACATGAGGCAAGACCAGATGACAGAGGCAGTGCTGAAAATGTGGGCTTTATCCTCTGCAGCAGGAGAGACTTGGGTTCAACACGACTAGCCCTTCCCAGTGGACCAGGCAGCTACACACTGGATGTTGACTGGTGGACAGTACAAAGACTGGGGGACTTTTCAGCAAAAGGGGTGATTTGGGAATTATTTTCCCTTTTATCGATGTGGGAAGTAGATGAACAAAAAGCGACTTTTGGTCGTGTCTATTTTGAAATTAGGAGAATGCACACGGTGCCTTCGAGGTCTTCTTGGCCTAGGATGGAGACGTCTTTTTTTCCCAATGTGTTTTGAGTGTCTTCAGGGTGCTTGGCACTGTGCCAGGATTCTGGGCCTGGATAGTGTTCACTGTGTGAACTTTTTTTTTTTTTTCCTTTTTTTTTTTGAGATGGAGTCTTGCTCTGTTGCCCAGGCTGGAGTGCAGTGGTGTGATCTCGGCTGGAGTTCAGTGGCGTGATCTCAGCTCACTGCAACTTCCACCTCCCGTGTTCAAGCAATTCTCCTGTCTCAGCCTCCCAAGTAGCTGGGACTACAGGCGCCCGCCACCACGCCTGGCCAATTTTTATATTTTTAGTAGAGACAGGGTTTCACCGTATTGGTCAGGCTGGTCTTGAATTCCTGACTTCAGGTGATCCACCCACCTTGGCCTCCCAAAGTGCTGGGATTACAGGCGTGAGCCACCGTGCCCAGCCAGCAGTGTGAACTTTGACTTGTCACTGTACTAGCACTGCCCAGATTCCTACCTGAGAGTAGGAAGGGCTTTGGGCATGGAGAGGGAAGGTCCTCCTCTGTCCCAGGGATCTCGAGAGTAAGTAATGAGAGCAGAGGCCTGGCCAGGCATGCAGGTTATCGGAAATCTTGGGTGATGTCCCAGCCCTGTGTATTTTCAAGTCAGCCGATGTTTGTTGAGCTCCTCTTGTGTCCTAGCCCTGGGTGTATAATGATGAGCAGTTATGGGATCTGCCTGCACAGAGCTTGCAAGATAGGGAAGGGCAGGAGAGAGAGCTTTGCTTTCTTTTTTTTTTTTTTTTTTTTTTTTTTTTTGAGGCTTGGCTCAAGTGATCTTCCTGCCTCAGCCCTCCTGACTAGCTGAGACTACAGGCGCATGCCATGCCCAGCTATTTTTTTTTTAAGTGGAAATGAGGTCTCCTATGTTGTACAAGCTGGTGTCAAATTATTGGCCTCAAGTGATCCTCCCACCTCAGCCTCCTAAAGTGCTGGAATACAGGCATGAGTCACCATGCCAGGCCAGAGAGAGCTTTCCTCTTGAGCAAAGGGTCATACCCTCTTGGCTATGCCAACCCTGGGAGCATAGTACCCAACATACAACTAGATGCTCAGATTTTTTCCAACTACTTTCCTACCCCAAAACAAAACAAACAAGTAAACCACTCACAGGAGCTCAGGGTTCTCTGGCCATACCTGGTATTGAGAGAGGCCCTCTCACGGGGATTTTTGCTACTTCTCAGCTCTGGGTTTGGAGCCTCAAGGTGGACTACAGTAGAGTGGCCTGCTGCTGGCCAGGACATGGCCTGGGGAGATGGCTGGTGGGTCCCAGGCAGAGGGGTGTGTGAGGAGGCCTTGATGGGAGGGAAGGATAGGAGAGCTTGAATTACAGAACTGTGCAGTTTGATGGGACCTGGGGCATCAGACCTGTGTTCTATTCTGGTTCTGCTCCCCATTTGCTGTGTGACTTTGGGCAAGTCCCTTCCCTTTTCTGAGCCTTAGTTGCTCCATCTTTAAAGTGGGTGGCATTGAGCTAGAAGCGGCATAGCAAATAGATTTTATCTCACCTGCCAAAGCTGGTTGCCATTGACACCCTTGAGCCGTGTCTCGAGCAGCTGCCTGGACTCAGTCGGAAAGCCTGCTGTTTTGCAGGTTTGCAGACCCCGGGCCTTATTATCCCCAAGTTCCTTCCCACGCTGGTATTCTTAGATTCTTCTGTGCTTTCTTCTGTCTCCTCTGCCACTCCCCACCAGCTGGTTGTCTGCCTTCTGCTTAAACAGCTCCGTGATGGGGAACTACCATCTTCCCTCAGACAGAATTGTTAGATTGTTATTCCTCAGGTTGAGCTCAGATCTGCCTCCCTGAGCTTGTGCCTGGAATAATGCCTTGGGTTCAGGCGTAGGTGATGCCCGTAGGTACTTGGCACGTCCGTAATCAATTTATAATTTCTGCCTTCTGGAGGCATATAGAACTGCTGCTTTCTAACACTTTATGACAGCGACAAAGATAGCATGTATATATCCTTTGAAAAAAGTGCTTTAAAAACACTGTCACTTGGTTTATGATGGCAAACCTGTGAAGCTAGCATTGTCCCTTCCATTTTACAGGCGAGGAAGTGGAGGCTCAGAGAGTTAACAGAGCAGCCCTCTGAGACCCAGCCTGTGCACCTCTCGCCAGCTGCGCTCCTCATCCCCGGCCCGTCCCCAGCCTTCTATTCTCCTGGCTCCTCCAAAAGCCCACGGCCTCCCGTTCTCTCGCCCTCCGCAGGTTTCCATGTGATCCCCACTATCTCAAGCATCGTCCCGGAGAGCTGCCTGCTGATCGTGGTGGGGCTGCTGGTGGGGGGCCTGATCAAGGGTGTAGGCGAGACACCCCCCTTCCTGCAGTCCGACGTCTTCTTCCTCTTCCTGCTGCCGCCCATCATCCTGGACGCGGGCTACTTCCTGCCACTGCGGCAGTTCACGGAAAACCTGGGCACCATCCTGATCTTTGCCGTGGTGGGCACGCTGTGGAACGCCTTCTTCCTGGGCGGCCTCATGTACGCCGTGTGCCTGGTGGGCGGTGAACAGATCAACAACATCGGCCTCCTGGACAACCTGCTCTTCGGCAGCATCATCTCGGCCGTGGACCCCGTGGCGGTTCTGGCTGTCTTTGAGGAAATTCACATCAATGAGCTGCTGCACATCCTTGTTTTTGGGGAGTCCTTGCTCAATGACGCCGTCACTGTGGTGAGGAGGCCAGGGGCCATGCCCATGTCCAAACGGTACAAACCCGAATCCAGGCCCACCAGTGAATCCCTCATCCGCCCGCTAATAACAGTAATAAAAACAGCTGAGGCCCATTCCCACCCTCTGTGTGCCAGGCACCGTGCTGAGCCCTTCGGCATGGATTATCTCATTTAAGTCCTCATGGCTGCCTTAGGAGGTGCTTATTATTCTCATTTTCCAGGGGAGACACAGGCCCAAAGAAGTTAAATAACCTGTTGGAGTATGAACCAGTTTGTGGTTGAACCAGGTCTTTCTGACTCCAGGGCCTAAGCTCTTGGTTTTGCTAGGTTATATGCTCCCTCCTTGACTTGACTTGCTTTTTGTTTTTTGAGAGACAGGGTCTTGCCCTGTCTTCTAGGCTGGTGAAATGGTACGGTCATAACTCACTGCAGCCTCAAATACCTGGGCCTGAGATCCTCTTGCCTCAGCCTTCCGAGTGGCTAGGACTACAGGCATGCACCACCACACCTGGCTAATTTTTTAAATTTTTTGTGGAGATGGGGTTTGACCATGTTGCCCAGGCTGGTCTCGAACTCTTGGCCTCAAAAGATCCTCCTGCCTCGGCCTCCCAAAGTGCTGAGATTACAGACCTGAGCCAACAAGCCTGGCCCTTCACTTGCATTTTGATGTGATCTTGGGCAAATTACTTATACTCTCTGTGCCTCAGTTCCCTCTTCACAGACCATATCATCTGTGAGGGGCCTTTCAGCTCTCGTGTTGGCTATATCTTAAGTTAGAATTCGGTTTGTGCACAGTTTTTGGGCAGAGATTATGGAAAGGGGCCTTGTCTCCAAAACATCTAGAAGGTGATAAGTAAAATAAGTTGGCCACTTGCTTGCTGTGTGACCTTAAGCAAATGCTATACCTCTGTGGCCCTCACCTTTTTTTTTTTTTTTTTTTTTGAGACGGAGTCTTGCTGTGTCTCCCAGACAGGAGTGCAGTGATGCAATCTCAGCTCACTGCAACCTCCGCCTCCCAGGTTCAAGCAATTCTCCTGCCTCAGTCTCCCAAGTAGCTGGGATTACAGGCGTGTGTCACCATGCCCAGCTAATTTTTGTGTTTTTAGTAGAGACTGGGTTTCGCCATGTTGGCCAGGCTAATCTCGAACTCCTGACCTCAGGTGATCCGCCCACCTCAGCCTGGGATTACAGGCGTGAGCCGCCGCGCCCAGCCGGCCTCACCTTTGATAGCTGCAAAGTGGCAGAGGATTAGTGCTTTCCTCCAGGGTCTGCACGTGGTGGCACCATATACACCTGCACATGCCCTTGCTCCCAGCTGGTTTCCTTGGGAAACAGATGTGTGCGTGTGCATGCTCACGTTGTGTTGTGAGAACACTCCCACCCCCTCCTGAGCTGTCCCCCTCAGAGCAGCTGCACACACACGAAAGCTCAAGGGCACATGTGCGTGCCCAGGCCATGACTCCCTCCTCTGCAGCCCCAGCCTTCAGGAAGCAGCACCTCAGAGTAGAGACAGACTGTGGTGTTCAGCTGCTGGCAGCCTTGGCTTCCTGTTCCTCCCCCGCCTCCTCATGGGGCTGGGTAGAATAGCAGCCTGACCTGAGCAGGCAGCCCTCCGTCCTGGCCTCCTCTAGCAGTAGCTCTTGCCCAGGGTTACCACATGAGCCTCAGTTTCCCCATCTGTGACACACGGATTGCAGTACTCAGCCCGTCATCCTCCCAGGCTTCTTACAGGGTTACTTACATTAGTGAGTCATACTAATGTCTGTGAAGCCAGTGGGTGCCAAAGATAAAGCCCTCTCCAGTGGGATCTGGGTGTTGGGGTTCAGGTGAGCACTGCTGTGGAGCTTGGGGCATGGTTGCATCAAGCCGGTAACAGACCCAGCCATTTGTGGACCCACGGTCGTGTCTCCCAAAGGCAGTGGCAGCGGTGGTAGTGATTGCTGGTGTTCACTGGGTGCTTCCTGTCTGAATGTGTATTGCCTCATTTTTATTTATTTATTTAGGGACAGAGTCTCCTGTCACACAGACAGTGTCGCCCAGGAGTGCAGTGGCACAATCTAGCTCATTGCACCCTCAAACTCCTCAAATGATCCTCCCCTCTTAGCCTCCCGAGTAGCTGGGACTGTAGGTGCTGGCCATCACACCCAGCTAATTTATTTATTTGTTTATTTATTTTGTAAATATGGGGTCTCATTATGTTGCCTGGGCTGGTCTCAAGCTCCCGGGCACAAGCGATGCTCCCTCCTTGGCCTCCCAAAGTGCTGAGATTACAGGTGTGAGCCACTGTGCCTGGCCTGTATTGCTTCATTTAATCTATACAGTAACTCCATGAGGTTGACACGGTTATATTCCAATTTCTTTGAGATGAGGAAACTGAGGAACCGAGAGGTTACATAAGCCTGATACATGATACAGCTGAGGTTCAAATCCGTGGTCTGAGTCCAAAGCCCAAGTGCTTACTAGTGTGTTACTCTGCTTCTCTATAGTTCCAGGGGTAATAGCACCAGGCCAGAAAGGAGGACTTTCCCCTCTGTGCCCACTCCATGGGCCCATGTGGTAGACCATGCGGACCCATGAATCCCCTCAGGCCAGGAATGAGTTTAGGTAGCCCACGGCTGAACACACACCTGCTAAGAGGCTCTCTGCCGCTGGGGCCCTGTCCTATCCCCCAGACGGCTGGGGCCAGGCAGCACCAGGCCTGGCCAGTGCTCTGCATCTCCCCTTGCTGCCTGGCCCAAGTCAGGTCTTTCTGGAGCTCTCGGCGTGAGTATGAGTGCCCCATTTCCCAGAGAGTAAAGCCAGAGGCTGACCCTGAGCTGCCTGGTCTCAGGTCTGTGCCCTAGACAGGTCACTCCTCACAGTCCATTCCTCCTGCTCCAGGTCCTGGGGGCTTCGGGGGGTTCCCTGTCATGGATCCTCAAGTCCTTCCCTCCCTTCCCCCAGGCCTGGAAACTCCCTGCTCCTTCCTGGCAGAGCTGTCTAGGACAGACTTGAGTAAGCCAGGCAGCTCAGGGACCTAGCAGTAGGAGGGGTAGACCCTCAAAGCTGAGCCTCCTGGGGAGGCCTCAGCCATGGCTGTCAGGGAACAAGTTCTGGGCCCAGTTCTTCTGCTTCTGGGCTGGGGGCCCCCTGGCATGTTGTTTTACCACTGTGAGCCTCGGTTTAGCAAAGGAGCATCCTTGACCCACCTGCCTCACATGGTTGTTGAGTGTCGATTCAGATAAAGACCATCAAAGGGCTTTACAGTGTATGAAGTGCCACTTAAACGTCTGATGGTAGTGTTGCAATGACCATCTATTGCCCAGTCCAGGAGACAGGGACGCCTTAGCCTCTGATTCCATAGCATCTGAACTTGGCTGTTCATTGCAACCCCTGGGGTGCTTGTTACATAGAGAATTCTTGGCCCTATCCCAGAGAGTCCAAGTCCAGTATGGCCTGAACATGTGTATTTTCAGAAAGCTCCAGAGGTTAAGAAATCACATTCTAGTTCATTGTGTGAACGTCCCTTTTTTGTGCTGAAGGAGGGACTGAAACCCAGTGATGGGCATGACATGCCCAAGGTCAGGCAATGAGAGGCAGACTTGATAGCACCAGGCGTGGCTAACACTGCATCAGGTAAGGCTCCGAGCACTGGATTCACTGATTTAGTCCTCACAGCAGTCCTAAGATTTGGCATTCTTATCCTCATTTTATAGACGGGAAAACTGAAACACAGGGAGATGAATTTGCTTCCTGTACACAGCTCAGGAGTGGCAGAGCCAGGATTCCAGTCCAGGCAGTTTGGCTTCAGGGTCTTCACAGAGCTTCCCAGGGCCCACCCTTCACCAGTGTGGCACGTGGCCGGCCCAGAGCAAGCCCCTCAGCCCCAGGCTGAGGTTTTGAGCACCTGCTTGGCTCTAGGGTTTCTCTGCTACCGTGTGGCCTCTTCTTGTGGCCATGGTTAACGGAGGGGACTGGATCGCCCTGGGTGGACCCCAGGGAGCCGTGGGGCCAGGGCCCTCTCCTCCCACCCACCAGCCTGCACATCCTCCTCAGGTCCTGTATCACCTGTTTGAGGAGTTTGCCAACTACGAACACGTGGGCATCGTGGACATCTTCCTCGGCTTCCTGAGCTTCTTCGTGGTGGCCCTGGGCGGGGTGTTTGTGGGCGTGGTCTACGGGGTCATCGCAGCCTTCACCTCCCGATTTACCTCCCACATCCGCGTCATCGAGCCGCTCTTCGTCTTCCTCTACAGCTACATGGCCTACTTGTCAGCCGAGCTCTTCCACCTGTCAGGCATCATGGCGTGAGTCTGCGTGCAGCAGGCAGTGGGCTTGGCAGGGTGGGGGTGGGGGCTGCCAGCTTGGATTCCCCAAGCTCGTAGGGTCACGGAGCTCCCAGGGCCCAGCCTTGAGCTCCAGGGATGAGACATGAGCTCCAGGCTCCAGACCTGCTTGGTAGCCATTTAAATGGCCAAGGGCATCAGTGGCTTCCTAGAAGAGGAGCCCTTCTGCAGCGCCCCCTGGGGTCCAGGAATCTGGAGAGGGCATTTCAGGCTATGAGCAGATGATGCAAGAGTGACCTGCATGAGGGCAAGCCCAGGGTATAGGAGAGCAGAGCCTTCGAAGCCACTAAGCTTCAGGTTGAAGAAAGCCACAGCCCTGCTACTTCATTGTCTCGAAGGGAGTCCCCTCAGCAGCCCCAGTAGGAGGCTCACCAGGCCTGAGTCCTGGCGGTCCTGAGGTCTCCGCCGGGTCTGGAAATGGGGAGAATGGGCTGTGGAGAGGCAGTGAGGGGTGAAGGTGTTCCAGTGCTGAGGCAGGGCAGAACTGGGGTTCAGGGCCCCTGGCTCCCAGGAGCAGAGCCTGGGTGTGAGCACTGGGCTGGGAGGACTCCGAGCTCCAAGCAGCTGCTTGGAACACAGCTCCCTGTGGAGACCCCTGTGTAATGGCAGATGCCACCCTTGAGGGGAATGAACCCAGAAGACCATGGGTCTGTGTCATTGACTCCTGTTGGGTCAAGAGGCAGTGTGGCATTGGGGCAAAGGTGCAGGCTTTGGAGTTGGGCACAGTGTGGTTTGTGTGTCTTGGCTTTGCTGCCCCGCAGGCAGCATGACGGGACAGGTGACTATTTCTCTTAGCATAAGATCTCTCATTTTTTTTATTTGAGACGGGGTCCCACTCTGCAGCCTCCCCCGTCTGGGTTCGAGATTCTCCCACCTCAGCCTCTCAATTAGGTGGGATTACAGGTGCCCACCACCGCACCTGGCTAATTTTTGTATTTTTAGAAGATACTGGGTTTCACCACATTGGCCAAGCTGGTCTCGAACTCCTGGCCTCAAGTGATCCACCTTTGTCGGTCTCCCAAAGTACTGGGATTACAGGCGTGAGCCACTGTGCCCAGCCAAGATCACTCATTTTAAAAATGGAGGAATAGGGCCGGGCACGGTGGCTCACGCCTGTAATCCCAGCACTTTGGGAGGCTGAGGCAGGTGGATCACAAGGTCAGGAGTTCAAGACCAGCGTGGCCAAGATGGTGAAACCCCGTCTCTACTAAAAATACAAAAAAATTAGCCAGGCATGGTGGTGGGCGCGTGTAATCCCAGCCACTCGGGAGGCTGAGGCAGAGAATTGCTTAAACCCGGGAGGCGGAGGTTGCAGTGAGCCGACATCGCGCTACTGCACTCCAGCCTGGGCGACAGAGTGAGACTCGTCTCAAAAAAAAAAGAAAAAAAAAATAGAGGAATACACCGTGTCTGTAGGGTTGATGCGAGCATGAGTGGCAACAGGGTGTAAAGCACGCAGCGGGCCCCTGGCCCATAGAGGAGCTTGGAACACGGGCAGCTGGGTCGTGGCCCCATTGCCCCTGGCAGTGGAGGGGCTCGGGCAGGTGCAGCTCAACACGGAGCCCTGACCCCGCTCTTTCCTGCTCCAGGCTCATAGCCTCGGGGGTGGTGATGCGCCCCTATGTGGAGGCCAACATCTCCCACAAGTCCCACACCACCATCAAATACTTCCTGAAGATGTGGAGCAGCGTCAGCGAGACCCTCATCTTCATCTTCCTCGGCGTCTCCACGGTGGCCGGCTCCCACCACTGGAACTGGACCTTCGTCATCAGCACCCTGCTCTTCTGCCTCATCGCCCGCGTGCTGGGTGAGGGCCAGGGCTGGGGCGGGGTGGGGGGTGTGGTGAGGGGTGGGGGGCTGTGGTGCTGTGTGTGTGTGTGTGTGCATATTGCATGTGTGGTGTGTGTGTGTGTGTGTGTGTGCATATTGCATGTGTGGTGTGTGTGTGTGTGCATATTGCATGTGTGGTGTGTGTGTGTGTGTGTGTATGGTGTGTGTGTAGTGTGTGGAGGGCTTGGGGGCGTGTGTGTGTAGTATGTTGTGTGGAGGGCTTTGTATATGTGTGTGTGTTGTGTGGAGGGGTTGGGCTGTGGTGCAGTGTGTGTATAGTTGTGTGGAGGGACTGGGTGTGTGTGTAGGGGTTGGGTGTGTGTGGAGGCGCTGGGTGTGTGTGTAGTGTTGTGTGAAGGGGCTTTGTGTGTGTATGTGTGTAGGGGCTGGGTGTGTGTGTGAAGGGGCTGGGTGTGTGTGTGAGGGGCTGGGTGTGTGTGGAGGGGCTGGGTGTGGGGAGGTGGGGGTGGAGGGGCTGGGTGTGTGTGTGTGGAGATGGGTGTGTGTGTGTGGAGATGGGTGTGTGTATGGAGGGGCTGTGTGTGTGTGCGTGTGGATGGAGCTGTGTGTGTGTGTGTGGAGGGGCTGGGTGTATGCGTGTGGAGGGGCTGGGTGTGTGTGCGTGTGGATGGAGCTGTGTGTGTGTGTGGATGGGGCTGTGTGTGTGTGTGTGGATGGGGCTGGGTGTATGCGTGTGGAGGGGCTGGGTGTATGCATGTGGATGGGGCTGGGTGTGTGTGTGGAGGGGCTGGGTGTGTGTGTGTGTGTGTGTGTGTGTGTGTGGAGGGCTGGGTGTGTGTGTGGATGAGGCTGGATGTGTGTGTGTGGATGGGGCTGGGTGTGTGTGTGTGGAGGGGCTGGGTGTGTGTGTGTGTGTAGGGGCTGGGTGTGTGTGTGTGTGTAGGGGCTGGGTGTGGGTGTGTGTGGAGGGGCTGGGTGTGGGTGTGTGTGTGTGGAGGGGCTGGGTGTGTGTGTGTGTGGAGGGGCTGGGTGTGTGTGTGTGTGTGGAGGGGCTGGGTGTGTGTGTGTGTGTGTGGAGGGGCTGGGTGTGTGTGTGTGTGTGGAGGGGCTGGGTGTGTGTGTGTGTGGAGGGGCTGTGTGTGTGTGTGTGGAGGGGCTGGGTGTGTGTGTGTGTGTGGAGGGGCTGTGTGTGTGGAGGGGCTGGGTGTGTTTGTGGAGGGGCTGTGTGTGTGGAGGGGCTGGGTGTGTGGGTGGGTGTGTGTGTGTGTGTGGAGGGGCTGGGGGTGTGTGTGTGGGTGTGTATGTGTGGAGGGGCTGGGTGTGTGTGTGTGGAGGGGCTGGGTGTGTGTGGGGGGGGTGTGTGTGGAGGGGCTGTGTGTGTGTGTGTGTGGAGGGGCTGTGTGTGTGTGGAGGGGCTGGGTGTGTGTATGTGGAGGGGCTGTGTGTGTGTGTGTGTGGAGGGGCTGGGGGTGTGTGTGTGGGTGTGTGTGTGTGGAGGGGCTGGGTGTGTGGGTGTGTGTGTGTGTGTGTGTGTGGAGGGGCTGGGGGTGTGTGTGTGGGTGTGTGTGTGTGGAGGGGCTGGGTGTGTGGGGGGGTGTGTGGGGGGTGTGTGTGTGGAGGGGCTGGGTGTGTGTGTGTGTGGGGGGTGTGGAGGGGCTGGGTGTGTGTGTGGGGGGGGTGTGTGGTGTGTGGAGGGGCTGGGTGTATGTGTGTGTGTGGAGGGGCTGGGTGTGTGTGTGGGGGGGTGTGTGTGTGTGGAGGGGCTGGGGGTGTGTGTGTGTGTGGAGGGGCTGGGGGTGTGTGTGTGATGAAGTTTGTGGGTGCAGGCTTCCTGCCTGCTCCCAGTACAGCTGGACAGGAGGGACTTCCCTTTTCCATGATGGGCCCTTCAGCAGGAAGAAGCCTGTGTCACAGCAAGGCTGTGGTCTCTGGAGACAGAGTTAGGCTGTGTCAAAGTGAGGGGGCCCTGAGACTCTGAGCCTGTGGCTGTCCTGATGAGGGGCCTGAGGCCCACAGAACCCAGGTCTGTGACTCTGAGCTGAGTGCTCTCTGCACCGTCTCAAGACAGGTGACGTGAGCACGTGCCGAATCGCGTGCAGAGCCACGTGCAGTCCTCCAAACCTATGCAGCAGGCCGGGGCACACGTGGGGAGCAGGCCCCAGGTGCATGGGTTCCACTCACATGTGCCCCACATGCCTCACCCCAGCGTCTCAGTCGCCTCCTCCCTGGATCTCTCGCTTCCTCTCTGAGGGTTAGGCCCGTGCCCCCAAGCCTGGCAGGACCTCACATTTATTTGGTGCACTTTTGAAATCCCCTTTGTTCCTGAGCCTCATCCTCCAGGGATTCTAGTTCTGTGGGTGGAGGTTGGGCCCAGCCCTCTGCATTTTTTAAGCTTTATTATGGAAAATTTCAAGTACTTAGAAAAGTAGAGAGAATAGGATCATGACCCCCCACGTACCCATCACGTTTAACAAGTGTTGACCTGTGACCCATCTTGTTTGATCTTTTCTCCCTCTTCCTGCCCCCAGCCCTCCAGCCACTGGAGGCCTCCATGGTGTCTCTAAAGCACATCCAGGTTGGGGAAGTCCCTTAAGGATCCACCCAGCTCTTGGATTGAGGGGTTCAGGGCACTCTGGGCTGAGGGATCCAGGAATTGAGTGAGCGGGGTGGGTTTAGTAATGGAGACTTCCTGGATGCACAGAGAAATCACTGATGTAGAAGCCAGGAGGGACTGGGGACAGCCCGACCTGACCCTCATCACCCCCTGCCCTCCCCTGCAGGGGTGCTGGGCCTGACCTGGTTCATCAACAAATTCCGTATCGTGAAGCTGACCCCCAAGGACCAGTTCATCATCGCCTATGGGGGCCTGCGAGGGGCCATCGCCTTCTCTCTGGGCTACCTCCTGGACAAGAAGCACTTCCCCATGTGTGACCTCTTCCTCACTGCCATCATCACCGTCATCTTCTTCACCGTCTTTGTGCAGGTGCTGGGCCAGGGCAGGGCAGGCCCTTGCCTTGGGGACCCTCACGCTGTTCCCGTGGAAAGAGAGGAAAGCGTGTGATTTGAAATGCGATTCTAGTCCCAGCTCCACCACTAACTTGCTGTGTGACCTTGGGCAAGCCACTCCCCCTTTCTGGGCCTCAGTTCCTTCAATCGCGAAGTGAGAATTGTGATGAGTCATTGCAGAGTGACTGATCAGAATGTAAAGGAACCAGAATGCTGCCCAACTTAATTTGGAACTCATAGAGCATTAAGAGAAGTGGGTACTGGCCGGGCACGGTGACACATGCCTGTAATCCCAGCACTTTGGGAGGCTGAGGGGGGTGGATCACCTGAGGTCAGGAGTTTGAGACCAGCCTGACCAACATGGTGAAACCCCATTTCTACTAAAAATACAAAATTAGTGGGCATGGTGATGCATGCCTGTAATCCCAGCTACTTGGGAGGCTGAGGCAGGAGAATCACTTGAACCCGGGAGGTGGAGGTTGCAGTGAGCTGAGATCGTGCCATTGCACTCCAGCCTGGGCAACAAGAGTGAAATTCCATCTCAAAAAAAAAAAAAAAAGAAGTGGGTACAGTCAACAGGCCCAAGATCTCTCTTTGCTACTAACTCATTGTAGGGCTTTAGCAAGAGATTTCATATCTTAGGGTCTCAGTTTCTGCATCTGTAAAATGGGAATAATATCACAGCCTGGGGAACTGGAAAGGGCCATGAGCCAGGCAGCAGGAGGCCTGGAGTCAGCCCTAGCTCTGTGTTGGTGTCCGTTTGACCCTAAGAAAGACCCCCACCCTTCTCTGGGTCTCAGTTCCCATCTGTAAAGTGAGGGAACCAGGCGAGATGATTCCCAAGAATCCTTCCAGCCTGCTGCTCAGTGATTTCTGTGCATTTAAACGGCTCACGCTTAGCTGAGAGCCACTCTCCTGCCTAAGGTCCCCAAGGAAGCCCAGCCTGTGATGGTGCAAATTGCTGTGCCTTACCTGACTTTGCCTGACCTTGGGCAAATGAAAAACACTCTGTCTGAGCCTCCATTTCTTTACCATCCCTTCTGTCTTTTCTGGGCACTGATACTCAAAAAGCCCTAGATGGGGTACATCTCTGCATTCTCTTGAGAAAAAAAAATAGGGGAAACCTGGGGCTGGGCTTATTTTCTGTCCTTTAAAGGGAGAGGGGACCCTGGTGCAGTGGCTCACGCCTATGATCCCAGGACTTTGAGAGGCTGAGGCGGGAGGATCCCTTGAGCCCAGGAGTTCAAGAGCAGCCTAGGCAACATGGCAAGACCTTGTCTCTACAAAAAATAAAAAAAAATTAGTAGGTATGGTAGTACACACCTGTAGTCCCAGCTACTTGGGAAGCTGAGGTGGGAGGATAGCTTGAGCCCAGGAGATTGAGGCAGCTGTGAGCTGTGATTGAGCCACTGCGCTCCTCCAGCCTGTGTGACAGAGTGAGACTCTGTCTCGAGTTAAGAAAAAGGAGAGAGGCTGGGCGTGGTGGCTCACGCTTGTAATCCCAGCACTTTGGGAGGCCGAGGCAGGCGGATCGCCTGAGGTCAGGAGTTCGAGACCAGCCTGGCCAACATGGTGAAACCCTGTCTCTACTAAAAATACAAAAATTAGCTGAGCATGGTGGCGGGTGCCTGTAATCCCAGCTATTCGGGAGGCTGAGGCAGGAGAATCACTTGAACCCGGTAGGTGGAGGTTGCAGTGAGCTGAAATCACGCCACTGCACTCCAGCCTAGGTGACAGAGCAAGACTCCATCTCAAAAAAAAAAAAGAAAAAGAGGAGGAGGCTGCCACTTTTGTCCTCTTGCCCTGCTTCCATCTTCAAAATGTTTTTTTTACCTTGATTTTGCAGTTGTATGTGCTAGTGATTTTCCAAGCCCATTTTCATTGAAGGCAGCATTGGGGAGGGGGCCTCCCTCCAGAGCCAGCCTGCCTGGGTTTGAATCGTGGCTTTACTGCTTCTGTGGGATCTTAGCAAGCTGCTTAACCTCTCTGAGCCTCAGTTTCTGCGTCTGTTAAATAGCGACAATGGAAGGACCTTCCTCTTTGTGTTGTGGGTATTGGAGAGCTGATGCTAGAACACTTCCAAGCACATGTGTTGGTCACACGGCAGGTGTGCAGTTCCATCCGCCGCTGCTGTTGCTACTCGGTCCTCCTCGCAGTCCTGGTGGGGAGGCAGTGCAGAGGCAGCTTTCCCTGTGTGTGGGGCCTGACGTCCGTGGGGTTGCAGAGCAAGTCTGTGGTGCAGTCCACATCCGAACCCAGGCTGTCTGCTGCCTGGCCCAGGCCAGATGACCAGTGTGGGGGGCATTTGGCGGTCACACCTCTGACCGTGTCTCCAGGAAGAAGCAGGCCTTAAGGACCTGTCTTTAGATGAGCGCTGGGAGGTGGGAGAGTTCTCACACCCTTGGGTCCTGGGAGAGAGCAGAGCAGAGAAGGCATCCTAGCCTTGGGGGCCTGGGGTGAGGGAGGGAGGCTCTGCGGCCTCCCTGCCTGGGTAGCAGAACTGGAGTGCATGACACCTGCCTGCCCCCCAGGGCATGACCATTCGGCCCCTGGTAGACCTGTTGGCTGTGAAGAAAAAGCAAGAGACGAAGCGCTCCATCAACGAAGAGATCCACACACAGGTACTGGAGTGCGGGCTGGGCCCTCGGTTGCAGAAGGAGGAACCAGGGAGATAGGGAGCAGCTGGGCCTCAAGTCCCTGCCCCCCATCAGCCCCTTCTCCCTGTGCCGGTGCCCAGGGGCTCCCTCTGCCCCAGGAGGCCGCCAGGGTCTAGCCATAGGAAGGTGTGGTGTGAGCAGCTGGGAGCCTGAGGAGGGGGCATCATGCCATCTCTGCCTCCATTTGAAACCTATCCCAGGCATGGGTCCCAGGTGGGATTAGAGAAGGGGGCTCAGCTGGACACAGGCAAGGCTTGGAGATACCCAGAGTCAGGGCCACTGGGTTCGATGAGTGGAGTGTGGGCGCCACCTCCTGGCTGCTCGTGGAACCACAGGGCCGGACCCAGCAGGGCTGCCCCTACAGGAGGGAGTGGGGCTAGTCAGAGGTCTTGGTAGGGAAGGCGCCCCACAGCGAGGCTTGACCTGGCCCTGGGCCCCTTTCAGTTCCTGGACCACCTTCTGACAGGCATCGAGGACATCTGTGGCCACTACGGTCACCACCACTGGAAGGACAAGTAGGTGGCAGGCCTGGTGGGCAGGCAGGGAGGGGCAGGTAAGGGTCTCCTGGGCCTGGGCATCTCCCCACTCCTGGAAGCTGGCTCCATCCGTCTCCCTCCTCCTCCCACCAGGCTCAACCGGTTTAATAAGAAATATGTGAAGAAGTGTCTGATAGCCGGCGAGCGCTCCAAGGAGCCCCAGCTCATCGCCTTCTACCACAAGATGGAGATGAAGCAGGCCATCGAGCTGGTGGAGAGCGGGGGCATGGGCAAGATCCCCTCTGCCGTCTCCACCGTCTCCATGCAGTGAGTGCCAGGGCAACCAGGCAGCTTCTGCTCCCACACACCGGCCCCTCAAGCCCAGCTGGAGGTGGCCACCCGGGGGCGGGGCCCTCTGTCGTCCTGTTGGGGCAGACAAGAGAGCTGTGGGCTCGCACCAAGGACCTGAGGCTTTGGTGCCCACCTGGGTCATCCCTAGGGTGACTTCCTTCTGGCCAAACCTGGGAGGCACCAGGATCCCAAGAATCTTGGGGACCTAACCTATGCCCTATTGCCCCAGGAACATCCACCCCAAGTCCCTGCCTTCCGAGCGTATCCTGCCAGCACTGTCCAAGGACAAGGAGGAGGAGATCCGCAAAATCCTGAGGAACAACTTGCAGAAGACCAGGCAGCGGGTGAGGGACCTGCTCCCCAGCCCGACCCCAGGGTACAGGAGCCTTCAGCCCCTCTCCACCGCAGCCCTGCCCTGCCCGTGCCCCTCGGCACCCACCCCGGGACTGGCCCGCCCTCCGGCACTGCCCCCACCCCTCCATGAGCAGAGACTTCCGGGGCCTGCACTGCCCTGACGCTGTCCCTCCCACAGCTGCGGTCCTACAACAGACACACGCTGGTGGCAGACCCCTACGAGGAAGCCTGGAACCAGATGCTTCTCCGGAGGCAGAAGGCCCGGCAGCTGGAGCAGAAGGTAGCCTCTGCCTTTCTCTGGGAATCTGTATCCCACCCCACTCGCCCAAGCCCCACCACAGCCTCTGAGGAAATGTAACCATTCTAGGAACAGGGTTTGGCTTTCGAGGGGCTTGTTGGCAGTGTAAGGGCATGGAGAGCCATGAAGAGTTCTAAGCCAGGGATTGGCGTGGGGGTGTGGGACGTGTCCTGGGTTAGGGCAGTGGCAGGGGACAGAGGAATGGGTGGATTTAAGGCTGGGCAGTGTGGGTGTGTTCAGGGAGGCTGTGACAGGAGCCTGGGATGAGCCCTCAGGAGCTCCTGAAGGGCCAGTACGGGCGCCCACACAGGCACGAGGGAGGGGGAGCGAGCACTCCGCATATACGGAAGGTGGGATGTGCACTGGCTGGGTTCTGTCCTGAGGGGCTCCGTCTGCCCAGCTGCCTGTGCTCACCCCGTCTGTCCTCTCTGTCAGATCAACAACTACCTGACAGTGCCAGCCCACAAGCTGGACTCGCCCACCATGTCTCGGGCCCGCATCGGCTCAGGTAAGGGCCTGGCGAGGGGCCTCAGGACGGGGCGCTCTGAGCCGCCATCTCCTGCCACCATCTCCTGCAGATAGGGCTCCACAGGAACAGGCCTCAGCCACTGGGAGGACAGGCCTGGCCCTCGCTGACCTCAGGGGCCCCTCCCAAGCCATGAGCTGCTTCTAGGTCAGGGGCCATCCCTAGGGAGAGAGACGTTCCGGGTGAGGGCTGTGTGGGGAGCTGGGAGAGCCACGGTGCCTGGCAGGAAGGCAGGGTATCTGCCCCATCAAGACCCCCAGCACGTGTGGGGAACGTGAGGGCAGGGCCCCAGGGCAGACTGTGACTCGGGGAGGAGCCCCAGGTCTTGGCCTGTGGAGGGACACCTCTGGGAGCCCCTGTCAGAGGAGAGGGCCACAGTCTGAGGAAGAGAAGCTGTGGGGTGGAGGGTGGCAGAGGCCCGCTTCTGAGGCCTGTCGGGACGGGGACGGCTGTGCTCTTGAGAAGGCCTGCAGGAGGCGCTGATGCAGCCGAGTGGCACGTGCTGGGCCGGGCTCCAGAGCGGAACCCAGCTTGTGCCTTGCTCTTGGTCCCCAGACCCACTGGCCTATGAGCCGAAAGAGGACCTGCCTGTGATCACCATCGACCCGGCTTCCCCGCAGTCACCCGAGTCTGTGGACCTGGTGAACGAGGAGCTGAAGGGCAAAGTCTTGGGGTTGAGCCGGGATCCTGCAAAGGTGGCCGAGGAGGACGAGGACGACGATGGGGGCATCATGATGAGGAGCAAGGAGACTTCGTCCCCAGGAACCGACGATGTCTTCACCCCCGCGCCCAGTGACAGCCCCAGCTCCCAGAGGATACAGCGCTGCCTCAGCGACCCAGGCCCCCACCCTGAGCCTGGGGAGGGAGAACCGTTCATCCCCAAGGGGCAGTAGCACCAGGGCCAGCAGGCAGCGCCCGTCCCCTCACAGACTCTCCCACCAGAGCGGGGGCTGCTGGGGGCTCCCCTTGCCCTTCCTGACCCGGATTGGCCCTGCCCCTCCCCCTACCGCATGGCAGCTGGGCCCACAGCCCCCACCCCAGCACAGCTCCTCCCCCGCCGCCTCCTGGGAAGCATCCTCCCCACCAGAGCTGCCTCCCCAATCCATTTGGCAGAACTGCTGGGGCTGGTGAGGCCGCCCCTGCCCCTCCCTAGATCCAGGCTTCTCCCAGACCTGGACTAGGGCCTCGGAGGCTCCTCCCTCTGCCTCAGCCTCCTCCTCCTCATTCAGACCAATCTTAGTTTCTAACCAAAGAGTCTCTGGCTCAGCTGTGGTCCCACCCAGGAAGGGAGGGAGCTGAGGCCTCCCTCGAGCAGGCCCTGCTTTATCAGGGGACACACCAGGGGTACCAGGCACATGGCTGGGGGAGGGGCTGCTGACCCACCAAGGTCTCATAGTCCTCCTGCCAGCTCTGTCACCCTGGCTACCACCCAACCTGTCCTTACTCAGAGCTGCGGGCTGAGGGCATCTCTGAGCGTCTCTGCCTGGAGCAGGGGTGGTTTCTACGATGACAGTGACGTGACTCAGAGCTTTTCGAACTATGCTCCCACAGGGACCAGTGGGCCCCTCAGGGGATGCTGCTAGGGGAAGGACTGGCCGTGGCTCCAGAATGTGCTGCCTTTTAAAGTTTCGTTTGTTCACACTTCTATATATAATTGTTTGCACAGAGGGCACTCCTGTTTTTAAAACATTTTGAAAACTCCTGGCTGAACAGTGCTCTGCCTCTAACTCCCTCCTCACACTCCAGGAATTACCCTTCCTCATTTGTGCCTGTCTGTCCAACCCCCTCCCCCACGTTTCTCTGCCTGCTGGGCTCTTAACTGTTGCTCGAAGACTGTGACATCAGAAGTAACTCCCACTCCTAATCAAGAGTCTCTCCAGCCTCACAGATGCTGGCCTCTTGGCACCTGCCTAGCTCTTGGGCCTGACCTCCAGTCCTGCTGGCCTGCTGTTACTTCCCCCACCCTGGGTTTGTCCCCTGGAACCTTTCCCTTGTGTGTACCACACCCTACCTGCTGTGGAGCCCATTGTGGAGGTGGTGGGAGGGGAGAAGGCCTCCCCTGAGGATCTCCTGTCCCCCAGGGCTGGTGGGTTGGGCAGAATCCTGGGCCCCCAGAGACCTTTGCTCACACACACTCCTTCCCCTTGTCCCTGGGGCACTCCCTCAGGATTGTGCAATAGAGTGTCCCTCTTTGCAGGGGACTGGGCCATGGGTCCTCGGCCCATCTGTCCATCCTCCTCTCCATGCAAGTGCTGTTTGGGCAGGAGTCACCATGCAAGGGTGACGTCGACAACCACGTACCAAGCCACCGCAGCTGCTGCCACTCTGCCGCCTGTACAGAAGAAACTGAATCTTTTTCATACTCTAATAAATCAACGTGAGTTTTTAATAGAGTCAAGGGCTGCTTCCTGGGGACGAGGGTCTTTAGGAGGGAGGGTGGCCTGAGGGCCTGAAGTACTTCGTTCAAAGGCTGGCACAGAAACACTTCATGGCTGTCAGCTGCTGGGGTGGTTGTTCCCACATGCCAGGCACTGAGATACCACAACAAGCTGAGCAGGACGTGCCCTGCCCCACGGGGGAGAGCGGCACTAACCAGTGCCCAGTGTTTGTGCAAGAGGTGAATAAGAAGCAGAGGGGAGGGAGGGGACGGCAAGGAGAACCCTCCTGAGTCCTGAGTGAGTGAGATCCCAGGAGGGGACTGAAGAAGGAGCTGGGGGCTTCCGGGTGGAAAAGGACCCAGAAAGTTCCCAAACGTTGTAACTGGGAGCTGTGCCCACGAACGCTGGGCCCTGAGAAAAGGCCAGGTGGCTGGGTCAGAGTGACAGGGGAGGCAAGGATGGGGCTGCATGTTCCACGGTTAAGATTTTGCTCTTTTTTTTTTTTTTTTTTTTTTTCTGTTGAGACGGAGTCTCGCTCTGTCACCCAGGCTGGAGTGCAGTGGCGCAATCTCGGCTCACTGCAAGCTCCGCCTCCCAGGTTCACGCCATTCTCCCGCCTCAGCCTCTCCGAGTAGCTGGGACTACAGGCGCCCGCCACCACGCCCAGCTAATTTTTTTGTATTTTTAGTAGAGACAGGGTTTCACCGTGCTCTCGATCTCCTGACCTCGTGATCTGCCCGCCTCGGCCTCCCAAAGTGCTGGGATTATAAGCATGAGCCACCGTGCCCGGCCTAAGATTTTGCTCTTAACCGTGGGAAGACCAAAAGGGCAGTGGGAAGTCACTGAAGCCCTCAAGTTCTCACCTGTAAAGTGGGGACAGTGACCCCTGCATGAGATAAGCTCAGGTGTGTACAGACTGAGCATCCCTAATCAGAAAACCCAACACAACGCCAGAATGGAGAATGCAGACCTGACCTCATGAGACAGGTTGCAGTCAAGACTTTGCTTCATGTGCAATATTTAAAATATATAAAATTGGGCAGGGCGCGGTGGCTCACGCCTGTAATCCCAGTACTTTGGGAGGCCAAGCTGGGTGGATCACCTGAGGTCAGGAGTTCGAGACCAGCCTGGCCAACATGGCAAAACCCCATCTCTACTAAAAATACGAAAATTAGCTGGGCATGGTGATGTATGCATGTAATCCCAGCTACTCGGGAGGCTGAGGCAGGAGAGTCACTTGAACCCAGGAGGCGGAGGTTGCAGTGAGCTGAGATCTAACCACTGCACTCCAGCCTGGGCAACAGAGCAAGACTCTGTCTCAAAAAAAATAAAATATATAACATTAATTTCAGGCTATGGATAGAAACTGTATATGAAACATAAATGAATTTCGTGTTTAGACTTGGATTCTATCCCCAAGATATCTCATTATGTATGTGCAAATATTCCAAAATCTGAAACACTTCTGCTTTCAAGCATTTGGGGTAAGGATTGCTCAATCCCTAGTGGGCTCGGTTCAGCAGAGGTTGGAGCCCCGAGGTGCATTTCCTGGATCCAACCACCAGAGGGCAGTGGGGCCTTGGCGCGCACCCCTGGGCACCCTTCGAACCTGGGCTGTCCAGGAAAGCATCTCCTTTGCCCAGTCTGGGACCTGAGAATGGAGCTGGTTTGACTCACAAAATCTGAAGTGGTTAGTGCCAAGAGGATTACAGGGTTATTATTAAAGGATTATTCTTGTATCCATCGGTTCCCTAGCAGGAAATGGATGTTACAGCCATCCCTCCATATTTTCCGGGGATTGGTTCCAGGACCCACATGGAAACCAAAATCCTTGCATGCTCAGGTTCCTGATGTAAAATGGTGTAGTGCTGTTGGCCCTTCATAGATTCTGCATCCATGGATTCAACCAACTGCAAATTGAGACTATTTGGGGGAAAAAAATTCAAATAATAAAGTGTAACAGCTATTTACATAGTATTTACATTGTAATCTAAAGATGATTTAACCTATATGGGAGAATGGCTGGGCACAACGGTTCACGCCTGTAATCCCAGCACTTTGGGAGGCCGAGGCGGGCAGATCATTTGCGGACAGGAGTTTGAGACCAGCCTGACCAACATGGTGAAACCCCGTCTCTACTAAAAATAAGAAAATTAGCTGGATGTGGTGGTGCATGCTTGTAGTCCCAGCTACTAGGGAGGCTGAGGCAGGAGAATCACTTGAATCCGGGAGGTGGACTTTCCAGTGAGCCAAGATTGTGCCACTGCACTCCAGCCTGGGTGACAAAAAAGGTATATGGGAGAATGTATGTAGGTTATAGACAAATACTACCTTATTTTATATAAGGGACTTGAGTTTCCTTGGATTTTGGTACCTGGGAGGTATCATGGATACCAAGAGATGGATGCATTTGCATATAACCAACACTCATCTTCCCATATACTTTAAATCATCCGTAGACTACCTATAATACCTAATACAATGTAAATGCTGTGTAAGTAGTTGTCAGCTGGGTACGGTAGCCCACTCCTATAATCTTGGCACTTTGGGAGGTGGAGATGGGCGGATCACTTGAGCCTAGGAATTCAAGACCAGCCTGTGCAACATGGTGAAACCCCATCTCTACAAAAAATACAAAAATTGGCCAGGCATGGTCGTGCACCGGTCCAGCTACTTGGGAGGCTGAGGTGGAAGGACTGCTTGAGCCCAGGAGGTCGAGGCTGCAGTGAGCCACGTTCATGCCACTGCACTCTAGCCTGGGCAACAGAGCAAGACCCTGTCTAAAAAAAAAAAAAAAAAAGTTGTTATACTGGTTTTAAAGTTGTATTTTGATTGTGTTGTTATTTTTTGTTTACTCATTTTTATGTTTTCAATTTGTGCTAGGTTGAAACTGAGGCTGCAGAACCCGAGGGTACAGAGGCCGACTGTATATTCAAAGGGGTACCAAGAGCCTTCAACTAAGGGATTAATTAAAGGTGTGGGTGGGGTCGTGGGAACCTACCAGGGATGGGACCCAGCAGGGCTCACACTACAGGAAGCCATTACAACCCATAGACCTGAAAGGGCAAGAGGAGGAAGCTCTCATCATGGGAGGGGGCTGCCCAGCTAGAACTGTGGCCATGCTTAGAACAGCCCCTGCCAGAGGAGGACCCGGGGAGGTTGGGGGTGGACAGTTTTCATCCTGATGGTGCCTCCCACTGGCCAGTCCCAGCTGAAAGCCTGAAAGGAAGGCAGCCAGAGCAGGTCGGCCCTTCGTCGAATGGGGTGTGTGGATGTGGAAGGGAAACAGGAGGTCCAAGCAGGGCTATTCCTTTTACCCCTCAGCACCCACTCTTGTCCTTTGGGTGAAAAACTTGTGTCCCTATTGCTTAATGGTTGCAGAATTGCTGTTTGGGATGATGAAAAAGTTTGGGAAATAGGTTGTGGTGATGATTGTACAATATTGTGAATGTACTAGATACCACTGAAGTGTTTGCTTTAAAACGGTTAGTTTTAGGCCGGGCGCGGTGGCTCACGCTTGTAATCCCAGCACGTTGGGAGGCCGAGGCAGGCGGATCACGAGGTCAGGAGATCGAGACCACGATGAAACCCCGTCTCTACTAAAAATACAAAAAATTAGCCGGGCGTGGTGGTGGGCGCCTGTAGTCCCAGCTACTCGGAGAGGCTGAGGCAGGAGAATGGCGTGAACCCGGGAGGCGGAGCTTGCAGTGAGCCGAGATCGGGCCACTGCACTCCAGCCTGGGTGACAGAGCAAGACTCCGTCTCAAAAAAAAGGTTAGTTTTATGTTATGTGAATTTCATCTTTTTTTAATGGAAGGAACAATCTCGTCAACACCATCAACCTTGTCAGATTCACCCTGTTCTTATTAACCTTCAGTCATATTCACCTGGAGCACCTAACTTAACACATTAGTCATCAACAGGGCTTTTTTTTTTTTTTTTTTTTGAGACGGAGTCTTGCTGTGTTGCCCAGGCAGGAGTGCAGTGGCGTGATCTCAGCTCACTGCAAGCTCTGCCTCCCGGGTTCACGCCATTCTCCTGCCTCAGCCTCCCAAGTAGCTGGGACTACAGGCGCCCGCCACCACGCCCGGCTGACTTTTTGTGTTTTTAGTAGAGACGGGGTTCCACCGTGTTAGCCGTGTCAGGATGGTCTCGATCTCCTGACCTCTCGATCTGCCCGCCTCGGCCTCCCAAAGCACTGAGATTACAGGCATGAGCCACCATGCAACCGGGCTCTTTAAATAAGACAACGGGGCATGCAAATAACAGAAAATTGCTACAGCCCCCACTTTGGCAGCTGGTCACCAGGCCCAAGTTAGCAATCACAGCATCCTTCCTCCACCCCCACTTTCCTCTAACCGTGTACAGCACTGTGGCTGACTGGGGTTTTTATAGGTGGGGTGTCCTAAACCTTTACTCTTGTGCAATGCAGCCTCTTCTGGTCTTATGTTTGTTGGACTGTCACATTTCCCCTTCACTGTCAATACTGGAAGGGGGACTGGGGGGACTGAGGCACCTGGTGAATCCCCTCTTTTCTGTCATTGTCGTCTGCCCTCCCCACATTGTGTAGCAGGAACTTACTTTCCTTCTGGCAATCCTAGCTGATCACCCTGTCAGGTACAGAACAGTTGACCCTCTTCTCTGCCTTTTAGTTAAGCAACATACAGACCTCAAAATGACCAGGGGAGAACATTCTACTTCCAATTCTTTTTTTTTTTTTTGAGACAAGAATCTCGCTCTGTCACCCAGGCTGGAGTGCAGTGGCACGATCTCGGCTCACTGCAACCTCTGCCTCCTGGGTTCAAGTGATACTCGTGCCCCAGCCTCCCGAGTAGCTGGGATTACAGGCCTGCACCACCATGCCCGACTAATTTTTGTATTGTTAGTAGGGATGGAGTTTCACCATGTTGGCCAGGCTGGTCTTAAACTCCTGACCTCAAGTGACCCACCCGCCTCGGCCTCCCGAAATGCTGGGATTACAGGTGTGAGCCACCACGCCCAGCCGCTCTACTTCCAATTCTAAAGGAGTCATATCCACATTCCCTGGAGGGAGTGTTCCTCCTTTAAGCATTAAGTTCGCCCACTGAACACAAAATTGAGGGGATAGGAAGCCCAAACTCCTCCAGTAGGTAATTGAGAATAGTGGTGAGAAAAGCTACTCCTATCTCCATTCCTTGGTCCCTGGGCCTGTGTATTTCAGCTGTCAAAGAGGTAGGACCATATATTAGCCACTGATTTCAAGTGTGTGCTGCCTCCTACCCATCAACAGCTCAGCTGCGGGGGTTGTCTCTCCCCTGGCACCGTAACTATTCTGCCCAGTCAGCTTCTTCTGGTTGCAGGGCCTGTTTTAAGACCAGTGTGTTCTGAGCTGGGCGCAGTGTCTCACGCCTGTAATCCCAGCACTTTAGGCGGTCGAGGTGGGCAGATCACTTGAAGTCAGGAGTTCGAGACCAGCCTAGCCAACATGGTGAAACCCTGTTTCTAACAAAAATACAAAAATTAGCCGGGCGTGGTGGCAGGCACCTATAATCCCAGCTACTCAGGAAGCTGAGGCAGGAGAATTGCTGGAACCAGGGAGCAGGAGGTGACAGTGAGCTGAGATCACGCCACTGCACTCCAGCCTGGGCGACAGAGTGAGATTCCGAAAAAAAAAAGAAAAAAAAAAAAAAAAAAGGAAAGAAAGAAAAAAGAGAAGAAAAGAATAAAGAAAGACTGCTCTTTTCATGACAGGGGTCGGTGTAGTCAATCTGCCAGTGGGTGACTACCTTGCCCCCTTAAGTGAGTCTCACCATTTTTGGTCTCAGGAGTCTTTTACAGTCTTAGAAACTTAGAATCTTTGAGGATCCCAGTGGGTTCTTTTTTTTTTATGTGAGTTAGATCTATCAATTTTCCTGAATTAGAAATTAAAATTGTATTAATTAAAAACTAATAAGCCCATTCCATGTTAATATAAATATAAAATTTTTAATGAAAAATAACTTTTTCAAAACAAAAATTGTTAGAATGGCATTTGACATTTTGGCAGATCTCTAGAGCTGGCTTAATAGAAGATAGCAACATTCTCAGATCTTCAGCATTTGATCTGTTGTGTACTTGTCATGTAGCCTATGGGAAATTCCACTCCATTAGACTCAATGACAGTGAAGAGGGCAAATAATGTCTTAGTATTCATATGAAAATAGATTTGACCTCACAGAATTCCTGCAGGGGTCTTGGGGACCCCCAGCGAATGGTGCCATGTAGGAAACTCAGCTTGGTCTTTGCTGTTGGACAGCTTGGCACTGAACAACGCCATTGCCGTGTCAGATTTGGTGAGGGAAATGTGTTGAGTCTATGTGTATTAGTTTTCTGTGGCTGCTGTAACAAATTATCACAAGCTTAGTAGCTTGAAACACTATTTTCTTACAGCTCTAAAAGTCTGAAATGCATTTCCCTAGACTGAAATCAAGGTGTCAGCAAGTCTGCCCTCCTTTCTGGAGGTTCTGAAGAGAATCTTGTCTTGCCATTGCCAGTTTCTAGACGCCCCCTACCATCTTGAAAGCCGGTAACATCTGGTTGGGTGTTTCTCACATCACATCACTCTGCCCAACTCTTCTGGATTTAAAGACTTCTTCCGGCCAGGTGCGGTGGCTCACGCTTGTAATCCCAGCACTTTGGGAGGCCGAGGAGGGCAGATCACCTGAGGTTGGGAGTTTGAGACCAGCCTGACCAACATGGAGAAACCCCGTATCTACTAAAAATACAAAATTATGCCTGTAATCTCAGCTACTCGGGAGGCTGAGGCAGGAGAATCGCTTGAACCTGGGAGGTAGAGGTTGTGGTGAGCTGAGATCGTGCCCTTGCACTCCAGCCTGGGCAACAAGAGCAAAACTCTGTCTCAAAAAAAAAAAAAGACTTCTTCCACATTGTGATTACATTAGGCCAACCCAGATAATTCAGGGTAACCTCCAACCCCACCTTTTTTAAGATGGTCTCTCTCTGTTGCCCGAGCTGGAGTGCAGTGGCACAGTCGTAGCTCACTGCAGCTTCCATCTCCCAGGCTCAAGCGATCCTCCTGGGTCAGCCTCCCAAGTAGCTGGGACTACAGGTGCACACCACCACACCCAGCTAATTTTTTTTTTTTATTAAGTAGTAGAGATGAGATCTTCCTGTGTTGTCCAGGCTGGTCTCGGCCCCCTGAGTTCAAGCGATCCTCCTGCCTCGGCCTCCAAAAGTGCTGGGACTACAGATGGGAGCCACCGCACCCAGCCGTAATCGCCCTATTTTTAAGGTCAGCTGATTAGCAACCTTATTCCATCTTCTGCCTTAATTCACCCTTTGCAGCTGGGCACAGTGGCTCACGCCTGTAATCCCAGCACTTTGGGAGGCTGAGGTGGGTGGATCTCTTGAGGTCAGGAGTTCGAAACCAGCCTGGCCAACATGGGGAAACCCCATCTCTACTAAAAATACAAAAACTAATCGGGCATGGTGGGTATCTGTAGTACCAAGCTACTCGGGAGGCTGAGGCAGAAGAATCTTGAACCCGGGAAGCAGAGGTTGCAGTGAGCTGAGATCGCACCACTGCACTCCAGCCTGAGTGAGAGAGCAAGACACTGTCTCAGAATAAAAAATCACCCTTTGCCATGTACCATGCAACATATTTAGTTCTGAGGATTAGAACATGGACATTTTTGGAGTGCTGTTACTCTGCCTACCACACCACACATAGCCAGCCATCCCTGCCACCCCAGCATGTATATAGGCCCATTAAGCAAGAACCAGGGTAGCTGGGAATCGAAGTTGCCATCTACAGGGCGGGTCACCTTGTCCACCTGATTACTGAGGGCTTCTCTACAATAGATGCCCTCTCAGGGTACTTGCGTGTGTTAAAATTAGCTTCACCACCTATGCCCATTTCAAGCAGCCCATCCATAGTTCTCTCCCTTACACCTGCTCATCACCAATCTCTCAGTCTTGTGATTTGTAAGCCCCCAACCAGCCCCTAACTTGTTAGCCACTGCTCATGAGTCAGTGTGGATCTGCCCCTCAGGTCATCTTTCCTTCCGTGCAAGTGGATAATCCACACAGTCAGAGGTTCTGCCTGCTGGGACAGAACCGTCATCGCTGTCCTGCAGGGACACCCTGAGTGTGGCTATAATGCAGTAGCTGTCTCTTCGTAGTTGTGCTGAGTACCATGCAGACTCATTTAGAAATCAGGTCTGTGCTTTTTCCTCTGTGTTAACTGGTCATAGCAACTTCACCAAGTGTGGGTAGAGAGAGAAACAGTGAGGCAGTAAGGGTGGGTACCCAGGGAATTTGAACCACCTGCTCATGCAACTTCTTTGTACCTTGTGGACTTGCTCAGACCCGATCTTACATATACTATTCAGTAATAGAATTGCCATTCCTAGTGCTGGCAACTGGTTGACAGAGGGGGAGGAGAGAAAAATAACAGAACACTTCCATGCATGTCCAATCTTACAATCAGGTGGATCAGATCACATCTACTTCTGGTGGTGTGGGTCACTTGGTGTCCCACAGTCAGGCATTACACCTTCACCGTGTCCAGTTGTGAACCAGGAGCTGTTTTTTTATTTTTTTGAGACAGAGTCTCACTCTGTCACCCAGGCTGGAGTGCAATGGCGTGATCTTGGCTCACTGCAACCTCCGCCACCTGGGTTCAAGCGATTCTCCCGCCTCAACCTCCCGAGTAGCTGGGACTACAGGCACCCACCATCATGCCCGGCTAATTTTTGTATTTTTAGTAGACACGGGGTTTCACCACATTGGCCAGGTTGGTCTTGAACTGCTGATCTCAGGTGATCTACCCACCTCGACTTCCAAAGTGCTGGGATTTCAGGTGTGAGCCACTGCATCTGGCCGGGAACTGTTTTTTTGTTTTGTTTTGAGACAGAGTCTCGCTCTGTCACCCAGGCTGGAGTGCAGTGGCACTATCTTGGCTCACTGCAAGCTCCACCTCCCGGGTTCACGCCATTCTCCTGCCTCAGCCTCCCAAGTAGCTGGGACTACAGGTGCCCGCCACCACGCCCGGCTAATTTTTTGTATTTTTAGTAGAGACAGGGTTTCATCATGTTAACCAAGATGGTCTTGATCTCCTGACCTTGTGATCCGCCCACCTTGGCCTCCCAAAGTGCTGGGATTACAGGCGTGAGCCACCATGCCCGGCCTAATCTTATATTTTGTCTTCCTTAATCTACCACCCTTGGATGCAACCCAGACTCCTGCCAATACAAATTGTCAAGGTTCTGCAACTCCTTTAATGTATAAACTATCTCCTCCTGGGATACACCTTGTCCTTTTCTTGGCTGGGCTCTATGGGGATATAATTCTCATTATAGGCCTGGAGGAAACAAGAGGTGATGGGAGTGGATCCTGGGGTGCATCTTCCCTGGTGAGGCAGCCGCCTCAAGTGAAGTCACTGAAAGAGTTCTGTGCTGGGAAAGACCAGTTTTCTCAGACTGAAGACAAGGGGTGCTGCCTTTACCAACAGGAAAGATTCAGGAGGTGCTGGTGTTCAAAGTTCTATCCAAATGTCCCCATCTTGGGATCTGTTCCTTCTTAACCAGTGCCCTTCCCTTAGCAGAAGAGACTGAGCGAGGTTGTGCATTTAATTGGCTCTGCAACTCTGTGATCCTCACAGTCAGAGCCTGAGCTTGGTTCTCAGCCACATCTGCCCTGTGGCTGGCAGAGATCAAAGATACTTTCAGAGCCACCCTGGGGCCTTTCGGAATCTCCAGCCTTGCACTGAGTCGGGAATTCAAGGTTTGCAATCTGTTCCTTTGTGTGTGTTTCTAGGGCAGTCAAATGTACAGTCAGAAGCCCATGCCACAGTCTTTGTCACTATTTGTTAGTCATTATTGTCATCATATTGACCAAATGCCATAGCCACTTGATCTCCCAACATCAAGCCACCACTGGTCATAAAGTAACTAACTGTGATGCCACTGCGTGCCATAGATGACCATTGTCCATTACCCCATGTCGAGGAGGTTATTCACGCACTAATCAAGAAGCGTGAGCAACCCAACCCCAGCATCCCTTCCAAGGATCTGTCTCCCAGAGCTATTCTGGTACCAATTATTGCAGCAATCAGGGCCCTGGGTGGAAACAGATGGCACATTCAAAGGGGTATTGTGGGTTTGATGAAGGGACTCTTACAAAGTGCTGGGCAGAGTTAAAGGAACCAAGAAAGGCTGGTGAAGCCTGCAGGGTCTGCAGCAGCAGGAAGCTCTTACCAGCCGGAGAGCAGGGAAGGTCCTGGAATCTGGTGAGAGCTGGAGCCTGGGGAGAGGTCAGCCTCTAGGCCCAGCACAGAATGGAGAAAGGTGAAGAGAGCACCTGGACTGGCAGGAGGAACATATGACCCGACACCCATTTTACAGATAAGAAGACTGGGCGAGGTGCAGTGACTCGCCTGCAATCCCAGCACTTTGGGAGGCTGAAGCAGGCAGATGACTTGAGGTCAGGAGTTCAAAACCAGCTTGGCCAACATGGTGAAACCTGTCTTTACTAAAAATACAAAAATTAGCTGGGCGCATGCCTGTAATCCCAGCTACTCAAGAGGCTGAGGCAAGAGAATTGCTTGAACCCAGGAGGTGGAGGTTGCGGTGAGCCAACGTCGTGCCACTGCACTCCAGTCTGGGTGACAAGAGTGAGACTCTGTCTCAAAGAAAACTGAGGCTCAGCTGCCCCATGCAATTTGACAGATAGGTCCAGAGCACCTGCTGTGTGTGTGTGTGTTGTGTGGCAGGGGGTGGTGTGAGTGTGTGGTGTGAGGTATGCATGTGGTGTGTGGTTATGTGTGTGTGTGGTGTGTGTTGTCTATGGGTGTTGTGTATGGTGTGTGTGTGGATGTGGTGTGTGTGTGGTCTGGTATTATGTGGGTGTGTGGTGTGGGTGCAGTGCATGTGTGTGGTGGGTGTGGGATATGCAGTGTCTCTGTGTGATGTGTGTGGTGTGCAGGGTGTGTATGGGGTGTGTGGTGTGGTGTATGGATGTGGTGTGTGGTGTCTGTGTGGTACGTGGGGTATGTGGTGTGTGTGTGTCATCTTTGTGTGTGATGTGTGTGTGGTATGTGTGGAGGGAGTGCGTGTGTGTGTGTGGCACGTGGTTTGTGTGTGGTGTATGTGTATGGTGTGTGGGGTGTGTGTGATGTGTCAGGCGTGTGGTGTGTGTGCGATGTGTGCATGGTGTTGGTGTATATAGTGTGTGTTGCGTGTGTGGCGTTTCGTGTATATGGTGTGTGTGTGTTGTGTGTGTGGTATGTGGTGTGGTGTGTGTGGTGTGCGTGGGGGTGTGTGATATGTGTGGTGTGTATGGTGTGCGTGTTGTGTGTGTAGGGTGTGTGGTGTGTGGTGTGTTGTGTGGTGTGTGTGTGGTGTGTATGGTTTCTGTGTTGCCTGTGTGGTGTTTGTGCTATGTGGGGTATGTAGTATGTCTCGTGTGTGTGGTGTGTGGGGTATGTGTGGTGTTTGGTGTGTATGGTGGTATGTGTGGTGTGTGTGTGTGGTGTGGTATGTGGGGTGTGCGGTGTGGGTGTGGTGTGTGTGTGGTGTGTGGGTTGTGTGGTGTGTAGTGTGTGTGTCGTGGGGTGTGTGTGTGATGTGATGTGTGTGGGGAGGTGTGTGGTGTGGCATGTGTGAGGTGTGTGGGGTGTGTGGTGTATGGTGTGTGTTGTGGTTGGCAGAATTCTAAGATGGCCTCCAAGATTCCTGCCTCTTATTGTACAAGACATGTATAATCCCCTCCCCTTGAGGGTATACAGGCAGAAGCTGTATGGTGGGATATTGCTGTGATTTAGGTTACATTATATAGCAAAGGTGAATATTGCAAATATAATTAAGGCCCCTAATCAGTTGACTTTGAATTAATCAGAAGAAACTCATCTTGGTGGGCCTGATCTAATCAGGTGAGCCTTTTACAGAGCACTTTACTGCTGGCCTTGAAGGAGCAAACTGTCCTCTTATGAAGGGGGTCACACGTCAGTGAGCAACTGGTGGCCTCTAGGAGCTACGAATGGCCCCCTGTTGGCAGCCAGCAAGAAAGTGGAAACCTCAGTCCTCCAATTGCAGGAAACTGAATTCTGCAACAACCAATAAGCTTGGAAGATGACCCTGAGCCCCAGCTGGGGTCACAGTCTGGGCCAGTTCCTTGATTTCAGCCTGGTGAGATGCTAAGCAGAGGACTCAAAACATGCTGGGCTTCTGACCCACAGAAACTGACACAATAAATGTGTTTTTTGTTTGTTTTGACAGAGTCTCGCCCTGTCACCCAGGCTGGAGTGCAATGGCACAATCTCGGCTCACTGCAACTTCCACCTCCTGGGTTCAAGAGATTCTCCTGCCTCAGCCTCCCAAGTAGCTGGGATTACAGGCGCACGCCACCACACCTGGCTAATTTTTGTATTTTTAGTAGAGACAGGGTTTCGCCATGTTGACCAGGGTGGTCTCGAACTCCTGACCTCAGGTGATCCACCCACCTCATCCTCCCAAAGTGCTGAGATTATAGGCATGAGCCACCACGCCTGGCAAATGTGTGTTCTTTTAAGCCACTAAGTTTGTGGTAATGTATTACACAGCAATAGAAAACTAATACAGCCATTAGTTTACTTTTGTTTTGTTTGTGTGTGTGTTGCGGTTGGAGAGTGGATATTAGAAATGTTTTTAAAGTGGTGGGAAATGACCCAGTAGAGAAAGAAACACTTTGATAAAGTAAAAGAGGTACAGATTCAGAATCAAGACATTCTTGAGGCCAGGCACAGTGGCTCACATCTGTAATCCCAGCACTTTGGGAGGCTGAGGCAGGAGGAGCTCTTGAGCCCAGGAGTTCAAGACAAGCCTGGGCAACATAGACTGTGTCTCTACAAAAAAACAAAAGACAAAAAAACAAGCCAGGCGTGGGTGGTGGCCCATGCCTGTGGCCCCAGCTACTCAGGAGGCTGAGGTGGGTGGATCGCTTGGCCCAGGAGATTGAGGCATGATTGCACCACTGCACTCCAGTCTTGGTGACAGAGCGAGATCCTGTCTTAAAAAGAAGGAGAAGGATGAAAAGAAGGGGAAGAAGAAGGAGGAGAAGAAGAAGAAAAGAAAGAAGAGAAAAAAAAAAAAAAAGACACCCTCGAGAAAAGCAGGGACAACATCTCCAAGGTAGGAAGAAGCAGGTGGGTTTGCAGATTTTGTGGAGGAAAGATGAAAAGGTGTCTGTGTGATTGAAGGCATTAATTCTCTCAATAAATAATGAGGCAAGGTTACCAAATCAAATGAGAATGAATCTAGAAAGGGAAATAGGAAATTTGAAGAAAGAGGAAAAGAAGTGAAATACTTACCTTGAGAAAGTGGAGAAGAAACTGTTCGTATTAGAAAAACAGTAGAGTTTTCCCTGTCGAGGCCCTTCGATGTTTGAGAATAGTGGCACTGCTCAGCTCAGCTGTACGAATGTGTCAGTGATCTTCAGATACTTGAGTGCAGGCACCAAGACAGATGGGTTTTGCCGGGCAAATAAGATGAAGTCAAAGAGGGGTTACGGAGTTCCAGGTATTCGCAAAGAGATGGTGATAATGACAAACCATAGACCCTAGAAGAGACCCAAAGAGAGGTTAAGACTGGAGGAAGCTGAGAACTAGGATTAATGTACTGGACATATGCCTGGATGGGAACATTATTAAATGGATCTCTGTTAGTTGGGGATTAGGCTAAGGTGCTGTCACAAAGATGTCCCCAAATACAGCAGCTTCGCATAAGTTAGTTTTTTTCTCATGTAACGATCCTGAGATAAGTGGTCCAGGTTGTTGGGGCCACTGTGTGCCCTGCAGTCATTCAATGCCAGGTTCCTTCCATCTCATTGCTCCTCTGACATCCCCTAAGGTGTCCTCCTAATTTTCATGGTCAAACCATGGTCCATGTTTAACCCATGGGAAGGAAATGAGCATGAAGGAGAAGGCACCTAAATTCTAAAGCCTGTACTTGGAGGTGACACACGTCAATTCTGCTCACATCCATTGCCAATAACATCACGTAGCCCCACCCAGCTGCAGAGAGGCTGGGAACTGTAGTCTCTAGGTGGGCAGCTAAGTAACTCTACTGTTTATACAAAAGAAAGAATAGATTTTGGTGGACACCCAGCAGTCTTTGCCATAAAGGGTATTTTAGCAAATGAGCATGATAATTGTAATATGTTATCTCGTAAATTTATTTAATAATTCCCCTGTTTTGAACACATTTGCCTATTATAACATTTTACCTATTATAACTAGTTTGCCAATTGACATCTCAGTACATAAGCTTTAGAGAGTACAGTTTCTGGTAAACATCTTCCTAAAAACATCTTCCTGAAAAGCAATGACCAGCTAATAATGAAATCACCAGACAAATCTAAGTGAAATGAGAGTTAAGCCTGTTTTTCCTGAGATCATTTGCTAGCCAGGTATACAGGGGCTTCAGCTTGGGTGGTCTCACAAAGTCCAGAACTTAACCAAGAAGGAGAATCTGATATGAGACCCCAAAGTGTCATACTCTCAGGGTAAGGGTGAGCCAGCATAAACCAATCCCCCCCGCCAGGGGACTGCAAGGAAATATGCCCTGGTGCCACAAAGAGCAGGAAGAAGACAATCAGATATATGAGAAGTTGCATCCTGACACTATCCGTTATGCAGAATCACACATGAAACACATCACCTCCCATGCTCTACACATCTTCAAACTGTGAATTCAGTTTAAAATGACCCTGGGCTTGTAATGCCCCTAGCACCTGATAGAAGCAAATGCAACTGCTCTCTGAAGGAATGCACCATCATCCTCAGCCTCAAGATTTCAATAAATTATGTTTTTTAAAAATGCGAACTGGGCTTTTAAGAGACAGGGTCGGGGCTGGGCGTGGTGGCTCACGCCTGTAATCCGAGCACTTTGGGAGGCCGAGGCTGGTGGATCACCTGAAGTCAGGAGTTCAAGACCAGCCTGACCAACATGGAGAAACCCCGTCTCTACTAAAAATACAAAATTAGCCAGGCATGATGGCGCATGCCTGTAATCCCAGCTACTTGGGAGGCTGAGGGCAGGAGAATCGCTTGAACCTGGGAGGCGGAGGTTGCGGTGAGCCAAGGTCGCGCCACTGCACTCCAGCCTGGGCAAGAAGAGCGAAACTCGGGCGGATCACGAGGTCAGGAGATCGAGACCACGGTGAAACCCCGTCTCTACTAAAACTACAAAAAATTAGCTGGGCGTGGTGGCAGGCGCCTGTAGTCCCAGCTACTCGGAGAGGCTGAGGCAGGAGAATGGCGTGAACCTGGGAGGCGGAGCTTGCAGTGAGCCAAGATTGCGCCACTGCACTCCAGCCTGGGCGACAGAGTGAGACTCCATCTAAAAAAAAAAAAAAAAAAAAACAAAAAGAGCAAAACTCCGTCTCAAAAAAGAAAAAAAAAAGAGACAGGGTCGGCTGGGCACAGTGGCTCACGCCTGTAATCCTAGCACTCTGGGAGGCCGAGGCGAGTGGATCACAGGGTCAGGAGTTCAAGAGCAGCCTGGCCAAGATAGTGAAACCTTGTCTCTACTAAAAATACAAAAACTAGCCGGGCGTGGTGGCAGGCGCCTGGAGTCCCAGCTACTCGGGAAGCTGAGGCAGGAGAATCGCTTGAACCCGGGGGGCAGAGGTCGCAGTGAGCCAGGATCGAGCCACTGCACTCCAGCCTGGGAGACAGAGCAAGACTCTGTCTCAAAAAAAAAGAAAAGTGAACTGTTAACCATGCAAACAAGGGAATAAGGTACTATGAGAGACCATAAAAGGCAGACACTTTTAAGTATGTTAAAATTCAGAGACCCCATAAAGAGAATGAAAAAATGAGGCATAACATAGAATAATACTTGAACTCATAAAACTAATAAAGGAGTTCTATCCAGAATATATGAAGTACTCCTACAAATCAATAAGAAAAAGACAAATCCAACTGGGCGCGGTGGCTCCGGCCTATAAATCCCAGCACTTTGGGAGGCTGAGGCAGGCAAATCATGAGGTCAGGAGATCGAGACCAGTCTGGCCAACATGGTGAAACTTCATCTCTACTAAAAATATAAAAACTAGCTGGGCGTGGTGGCGCATAGCCTGTAATCCCAGCTACTCAGGAGGCTGAGGCAGGAGAATCACTTGAACCAGGGAGTCGGAGGGTGCAGTGAGCTGAGATCGCACCACTGCACTCCAGCCTGGCGACAGAGCAAGACTCCATCTCAATAAAAAAGAGAAAAAGACAAATCCACGAATAGAAAAATAGACAAACTGGCACACCTGTAATTCCCAGCAGTTTGGGAGGCTGAGGCCTACAGATCACTTGAACCTGGGAGTTCGAGACCGGCCTAGGCAAAATGGTGAGACCCCATCTCTACAAAATATACAAAGATTAGCCAGGTGTGATGGCATGAGCCTATAGTTCCAGCTACTCAGGAGGCTGAGGTGGGAGGATGGCTTGAGTCTGGGAGATCAAGGCTGCAGTGAGCCGAGATCACGCCACTGCACTCCAACCTGGGCGACAGAGCAAGATTCTGTCTCAATTTAAAAAAAGAAAAGAAAAATAAATACATATAATAGACATATGACAGAAAAAGAAAACTCAAATGGCTAATAAATATATGGAAAAGTGCTTCACTCCATAAATAATCAGGGAAATGCAAAAACTGTAACGAAATACCATGATACATGTGCCAGTTAGGAAAATGCAAAAGCCTGGTAATGTCAAATAGTGGCAAGGACGTGGTGCAGCATAGCCTCTCATATGCTGCTAGCGTATATCAGCATAACGACCGCCAGGAGAGTTTGGCATTTTCCAGTAAAGTGGTATAAATACTCATGCCCTAAGACTCAGAAACAGGACAGGAAAAATCCCCTAAGAAGTATATGCACTATGTACCAGAAAACATGTCCACAAATGTTCAGAGTAGAATTGTTCATGTACACTCAAAGTGAAATAATTCAAATGCCTGTCAATAGTAAAGTGGTCTCAGCACTTTGGGAGGCCAAGGTGAGCAGATCACTTGAGCCTAGGAGTTCGAGACCAGCCTAGGCAATATGGCAAGACCCCTGTTTCTACAAAAAATACAAAAATTAGCCAGGCGTAGTGGCACATGCCTGTAGTCCTGGCTACTCGGGAGGCTAAGTTGAGAGGATCACGAGCCCTGGAGGTTGAGGCTGCAATGAGCCAAGATCACATCCAGCCTAGGCAACAGAGTAAGACTGTCTCCACAAAAAAATAAAAAAAAAAGAAAAAAAATACATACACATATATATATATATACAGTAAAGTGGATAATTTTTATAATCATACTATGGAATATTAAACAGCAATGAAAACAAGCTAGAACTTCACAATAACATATATTGATGTTGTGAATCCAATAGTGAGCAAAAGAAGCAAAACACAAGAGATCTACAGGGAATGATTCCATTTACATAAAGTTCAAGAACAGAAAAATCTAAATTATATTGTATAGGGATGGATAAACTATAAAGAACCATAAAACTATACTGGCAGACAGAGATTATCATAAAAATACAAGGATGATTACCCTTAAGAGGAAAGGAGGGATGTGATTGAAAAGGGGCACGTGGGGATTCCTGTGGTGCTGGAATTATTTCTATTTCTTGAGTCGGGTGATGAATACACAGATGTTTATTTTATAATTACACATTATATTATGCAATTCTAATTTATGTACCTTTCTGTTCGTGAGCTATATTTTATAGTTAAGCTTTTAAACAGAAAGAAGTTATTATGAATAGCTTTATGCTAATATATTTAAAGATTCAGGCAAAATAGGCCAGATGCAGTGGCTCACGCCTGTAATCTCAACACTTTGGGAGGCTGAGGCGGGTGGATCACTTGAGGTCAGGAGCTTGAGACCAGCCTGGCCAACATGGTGAAACCCTGTCTCTACTAAAAATACAAAAATTAGCCAGGCATGGTGGTGGGCACCTGTAATCCCACCTATTGGGGAGGCTGAGGCAGGAGAATCACTTGAACCAGGGAAGTGGAGGTTGCAGCGAGCCGAGATTGCACAACTGCACTCCAGCCTGGGCAACAGAGCGAAACTCTATCTCAAAAAAAAAATAAATAAATAAATAGGCAAAATGAACAAATTTCTAGAAAACTATTACTCTCCAAAACTGAATCAAACAGAAATAAAATACCTGAATAGTTCTATTACTAGTTGCACTAGTTAGCTATTGCTGTGTAACAAATTACCACAAACTCAGCTGCTTAAAAACACACATTTGCAGCCAGGCACAGCGGCTCATGCCTGTAATCCCAGCACTTTAGGAGGCCAAGGTGGGCAGATCACGAGGTCAGGAGATCGAGACCATCCTGGCTAACACGGTGAAACCCTATCTCTACTAAAAATACAAAAAATTAGCCAGGCGTGGTGGCGGGTGCCTGTAGTACCAACTACTTGGGAGGCTGAGGCAGGAGAATCGCTTGAATCTAGGAGGAGGAGGTTGCAGTGAGCCAAGATCACACCACTATACTCCAGTCTGGGTGACAGAGTGAGACTCCATCGCAAAAAAACAAAAACAAGAAAAAGGCACACATTTACACATTTACTACCTGATGGTTTCTGTGGGTTAGGAGTCCTGGCATGGCTTAGCTGGGTGCTCTGTGTCAGTCTCTCACAGGGTTGCAGTTGTTGGCCAGGGCTGAGGTGTCATCTGCAGACTCAACTGGGGAAAGACCCATGTCCAAGTTCACACAGTTGTTGGCAGCACCCAGTTATTAAAGGGTTGTTGCACCATGGGCCTCAGTTCCTAGCTGGCTATTGGCCAGAGGACACCCTCTGTTTCTTGCGGGATGGACCTCTCCCATACAGCCACTTGCTTCATCAAAGTGTGCAATCAGAGAGGCAATAGAAGCCTGGGCAACATAGTGGGACCCCATTTCTACAACATTTTTTTTTTTTTTTTTGAGACGGAGCCTCGCTCTGTCGCCCAGGCTGGAGTGCAGTGGCATGATCTTGGCTCACTGCAAGCTCCGCCTCCTGGGTTCCCGCCATTCTCCTGTCTCAGCCTCCTGAATAGCTGGGACTACAGGCACCCGCCACCACGCCCAGCTAATTTTTTTGTATTTTTAGTAGAGATGGGGTTTCACCATGTTAGCCAGGATGGTCTCGATCTCCTGACCTCATGATCCACCCGTCTCGGCCTCCCAAAGTGCTGGGATTACAGGCGTGAGCTGCTGCATCCGGCCACAACATTTTTTTTTTAATTAGCTGGGCATGGTGGCTTGTGCCTGTAGTCCCACTCCACTCCAGCCGGAACAACAGAGGTGCTGTCAAAAAAAAAAAAGGCAATAGGGAGAGGCTGCTAGCAAGACAAAAGTTACCATCTTATGTAATCTAATCATGGAAGTGACATTGCATTACCTTTGCCATATTCTATTGGTTAGAAACAAATCACTTACCCTGCTGGGCGAGGTGGCTCATGCCTGTAATCCCAGCACTTTGGGAGGCTGAGGCGGGCAGATCACGTGAGATCAGGAGTTCGAGACCAGCCTGCCCAACATGGCGAAACCCTGTCTCCACTAAAAATACAAAAAATTAGCCGTGTGTGGTGGTGGGCGCCTGTAATCCCAGCTACTTGGGAGGCTGAGGCAAGAGAATCGCTTGAACCCAGGAGGCAGAGGTTGCAGTGAGCTGAGATCAAGCCACTGCACTCCAGCCTGGGCAATAAGAGGGAAACTGTCTCAAAAAAAAAAAGAAAAGAAAAGAAAAGAAAGAGAAAGAAAAAGAAACGAACCACTCATCCCACCCACACTCAAGGGCAGGGGATTATACAAAGGGTTGATAACAAGAGGCAGCGATCACTGGGGGTCATGGAGTCTGCCCACCTTGTGAGTAAAGGAATTGAATCAGTAGTCAAATATCTTCCCGTAAAGAAAACTCCACCCATGCCTGCTCAGTTCTGCCAAGTGTTAAAGTAACAATTCTGATCTTACATAAATCGTTGTCCTCATTTCCAATTATTCCCTTAGAACGGGGAAATTAATGAGGCAAAGCTCTTGACAAATGCTGCTGATTTCTTTTCCAGGAATGTTGTACTAATTTACACTCGTACTATGTTCTATACCTAATCTTTCCAACATTTTATTATGAAAATTTTCAAACATAAAGAAAAATGGAGATAACTGTACAGTAAATGCACATATACTCACCACCTAGATTCTATAGTTGCTAATATTTTTCTCTATTTGCTTTATCATAGAGCTATCCCTCTATTGATTCATCAACACATTTTTTTTAGTTATTTTCCAGAGATAGGTTTTGCCCCTTCTAGAACTTCATGCAATAAGTGCTCTTTCGTGTCTGCCTTTTTTTGTTGTTGTTGTTGTTGTTTTTTTTGAGACGGAGTCTTGCTCTGTCACCCAGGCTGGAGTATAGTGGCGCGATCTCGGCTCACTGTAACCTCCGCCTCCCAGGTTCAAGCGATTCTCCCTGCCTCAGCCTCCCAAGTAGCTGGAATTACAGGTGTGATCCACAGTGCCTGGCCCTGCCTTCTTTCACTCAGCCCAATGTTTCTGAGACTCATCCACACTGCTGTCTGTATAGCAGTCCCTTCTGTTTTGTTGATGAGTGGTATTCTATTGTTTGAGTACAACAAAATTATTATTTTGATGAACACTTGGGCTGTTTCCAATTTTGGACTGTAACAAAGCGGCTATGAACCTTGTACGAATTTTTTTGTGGATATATATTTTCATTTCATTTCATTGCAGGTAAATACCTGCAAGTGGAATTACTGATCATGGGGTACACAAATATTTAGTTTTATAAGAAACTGCCATTGGGAGGCTGAGGCAGGAGAATCACTTGAGCTCAGAAGTATTAAGTACAGCCTTAGCAACATAGCAAGACCCCATTTCTAAAAGAGAAAGAAAGAAAGAAGGAAGGGGAAGGGGAAGAAGGGAATGGGAAGGGAGGGGAGAAAAGAGGAGGGAAAAAAAGGAAAGGAGGGAAGGAAGGAGGAAGGAAGGAAAGAAGGAAGGAAAACTTTTCCTCTTGTCAACAATATATGAGTTTCAGTTGATCCTTGTCTTGGACACACTTGGTGTTGACAGTCTTCATTTTTAGCCATTCTGATGGGTCATTTTATTCCATAGCATCTCATTGGGGTTTTAATTTGCATTTCCTTGATGGCTAATGATATTGAACATTTTGTCTTATATTTATTGGTTATGCACATATCTTTCTTTGTCAAATGTTTGTTCAAATCTTTCACCCATTTTAAAATTGGGTGTTTGGCTTTTTATTATTGAGTTTTAGAAATTATTTATATTCTGGCCAGTCACAGTGGCTCATGCCTGTAATGCCAGCACTTTGGGAGGCCGAGGTGGGCAGATTACTTGAGGCCAGGAGTTCGAGACCAGCCTGGCCAACATGGCAAAACCCTGTCCCTACTATTACGTTACTTACAAATGACAAAAACCACAATTACTTCTGCACCAACCTAATAAAAATACAAATATTAGCCAGGCATTGCGGACCACACCTGTAATCCCAGCTGATTAGGAGGCTGAGCCATGAGAATCATTTAAACCCGGGAGACAGAGGCTGCTGTGAGCTGAGATCATGCCACTGCACTCCAGCCTGGGTGACAGAGTAAGATTGTCAAAACAAAAAAAAAGTTGTGTATATTCTGGAAACAAATCATTTGTCATGATACATGCTTTGTGAATATTTTCTTCCGAAGTGGCTTGTCTATTCATTTTCTCAGTGATGACTTTTTTTTTTTTTTTGAGCCAGAGTCTCACTCTGTCACCCAGGCTGGAGTGCAGTGGCATGATCTCAGCTCACTGCAACCTCCGCCTCCTGGGTTCAAGCAATTCCCCTGCCTCAGCCTCCCAAGTAGCTGGGATTACAAGGTGTGAGCCACCACGCCCAGCTAATTTTTGTATGTTAGCCATGTTGGCCAGGGTGGTCGCAAAATTCTGACCTCAAGTGATCCACCTGCCTCGGCCTCCCAACATGCTGGGATTACAGGCGTGAGTCACCGTGGCCGGCCTAATGATGACTTTTGATGATAGAAGTTTGAAATTATGATGAAGTCAAATTTATCATTTTTTAATGATTATTGCTGTGTCCAGTCTAAGAAACAGTTGCTGGCTGGGCTCGGTGGCTCATGCCTGTAATCCCAGCATTTTGGGAGGCTGAGGTGGGCAGATCACCTGAGATCAGGAGTTGAAGACCAGCCTGGCCAACATGGTGAAACCCTGTCTCTTCTAAAATACAAAAATTAGCTGGGTGTGGTGGCGGGCGCCTGTAATCTCAGCTACTCGGGAGGCTGAGGCAGGAGAATAGCTTGAACCCAGGAGGTGGAGGTTGCAGTGAGCTGAGATCCCACTATTGTACTCCAGCCTGGGCAACAGAGCAAGACTCCATCTCAAAAAAAAAAAAAAAAAAAAAAAAGAACAAAAGAAAGAAAATGTTGCCTACCCCCAGGTTGCTAAGATTTTCTCCCGTTTTCTTCTAGAACCTGTGTGGTTTTAGTTCGACATTTAATTTTGACAACAACTCAAGAATTTGGCAGGGTGCGGTGGCTCATGCCTGTAATCCCAGCACTTTGGGAGGCCAAGGTGGGAGGACCACCTGAGGTCAGGAGTTCAAGACCAGCCTGGCCAACATGGTGAAACCCCATCTCTACTAAAAATACAAAAATTAGCTGGGCATGGTGGTGCGTGCCTGTAATCCCAGCTACTCGGATGCTAAGGCAGGAGAATTACCTGAACTGGGAGGCAGAGGTTGCAGTGAGCCGAGATCATGCCACTGCACAGCCTGGGTCACAGAGCGAGACTCTGACTCAAATAGTAATAGTAATAATAATAATAATAATAATAATAATAATTAGATGGTGTTTTTCTTTCTTTATAGGGGAGGAAACTAAGGCCATAGAAAGGCTAAGTAACTTGCACTTGGGCACACACATGCACAGCCATGTGCACACACACAATCCTAGTAAGTGATTGTGCTGGAAGCTGGAACAGGAATCCAGGCAGTAGGCTACAGACCCAGGCTCTGACACCGCTCGGTGCCACTTCTGAAAGGGGCAGTGGGGCCTCCTCCTCAAGGTAGTAGGGTTCTCTGGAAAGAAGGAACCACACCAAACTATTCTCTAGGGCCAGTGGCCCTGTCCTTTCCTACAGAAAGAGAGAACCAGGCCCCTGGGGCTGGAGAAGGAGGAAAGAAAGGCTGGAAGGACTTGCGGTCATGGGTGACTCCAGGAGGGGCTGGAAGAGTCTGGCCAGGCTCCCTCTGACTGCTCCAGGCCAGCCCCCAAGTCCCTCCACAGGCCGCACGAAGGGGCTTCTCATCCTGTTGGTCCTGAGGGCAGTATTACTCTCCAGTTCTACCTATTTTAAGTTCCTTTTGCTTTTAGCCAGCACGGGCACTGCAGCTAGAGGATTCATTCATGACACAAACTGTTATTCAGGAAGAACCTGAACCCTTGTGTGTTTGCCCATCTAGGGTGAGGTTTCTCCATTGATTTCACCACTGGGCATGGGGGAACCAGGAGGCATCGCAGATGATCCAACCCCACCCTGGGCTCTTCAGATCCTCCCTATCTCTGCTCAACAGCAGGTTCTACTTCCCTTTGAGACTCAGGGTCAACACCATAATGACTCTTATTTTATCATCTGTTCTCTCAGTGGCGGTGACAGTCTCAGCTTCCACTTCAGAGGAATCATTTTTTAACCTCCTGATGGACCCAGTCCTCCCCTGAGGACCAAGAATGTGCCACTCCCTGCGCTGGCTCCCAGACCCATGGACGTTAACTCCAGGAGAAATAGCATCATGTGTTTTTGTGAGACAAAGCCTTGCTCTGTCACCCAGGTTGGAGTGCAGTGGTGTGATCACGGCTAACTGCAGCCTCGACCTTAAAGGCTCGGGTGATCCACCCACCTCAGCTGCCCAAGTACCTGAGACTACAGGTGTGTGCCACTATACCTGGCTAATTTTTTTTTTTTTTTTAAAGACAGGCTCACGCTTGTAATCCCAGCACTTTGGGAGGCCGAGGCGGGCGGATCACGAGGTCAGGAGATCGAGACCACGGTGAAACCCGTCTCTACTAAAATACAAAAAATTAGCCGGGCGTAGTGGCGGGCGCCTGTAGTCCCAGCTACTCGGAGAGGCTGAGGCAGGAGAATGGCGTGAGCCCGGGAGGCGGAGCTTGCAGTGAGCCGAGATCGCGCCACTGCACTCCAGCCTGGGCGACAGAGCGAGACTCCGTCTCAAAAAAAAAAAAAAAAAAAAAAAAAACACAGGGTCTCACTACATTGCTCAGGCTGGTCTTAAACTCCTGTGCTCAAGCAATCCTCCCGCCTTGGCCTCGCAAAGTGCTGGGATTTCAGTCGCGGAGTCACCGCACCCGGCCGCATCACATGTTGTTACTGGCACAGAACATATGCCCCCTCCTGCAGATCTGCAGGCTTCCAAGGTGGTGTGACTTGGCTGCCAGGGCAGTTCACCATGCAGAGACCACCTAAACCCAGGGTCATGGGTATAAGGAAAGTCCAATGAGCCCCACAGGGACCGGCCCACTGTTTTTTTTTTGTTGCTGTTGTTGGTTTGTTTGTTTTTTTTTGTTTTTGAGACAGAGTCTTACTCTGTTGCCCAGGCTGGAGTGCAGTGGCTTGATCTCGGCTCACTCCAGCCTCCACCTCCCAGGTTCAAGTGATTCTCCTGCCTCAGCCTCCTGAGTAGCTGGGACTACAGGCACCTGCCACCATGCCCAGCTAATTTTTATATTTTTAGTAGAGATGGGGTTTCACCATGTTGGCCAGGCTGGTCTTGAACCTCGGACCTCAGGTGATCCACCTGCCTCAGCCTCCCAAAGTGCTGGGATTACAGGCGTGAGCCACTGTGCCTGGCCCGGCCCACTGTTTCACACCTCTGCAGCCTTCACAGAAGCATGAGCTTCTCGGCAGGAGGCAATGCTCTGTAGGACACCCAACCGGTGGCCTTCAGTGAGACCCTGATTGGAGGTGCAGAGGGAGGATGGAAATGCAAGTCCAGCTCGACAACAAGGATCCATCGAAGGAGGACAAATTGCTGTCTTCCATGAAGGAAAATGTTTGTGTAATCAGGCAGTCACCTGAGCTGGCTCAGGTGTGGCCACTCAGAGGTGATGGCAGCCAGGTTGGCTTTGGTGAGGGAAGCTCGTACTGGAGAAGCTGGGCAAAACCTCCGTGCCTGCCCCCGTGCCTGCCCCCGTGCCTGCCCCCGTGCCTGCCCCCGTGCCTACCCCCATACCTGCGTCCATGGCCACTTTGTTCGTGGTCCCATTGATCCGTTTCTTGACCAGCCGCGGCTTATGGGAGACTCACAGAACCCAGGACATCACCACATAACAGTGTGTTCTCCTCTTGGGAAGCAGATGGAATTAACAAACGGTAACTATTAAGCAAGTTACACCAGGAGATAAATTACATATATTGCAACAAGGGGAAAGAAAACATGTGATGTTCACAAAATTCTTAAGGGAATCTATCCTTGTCCTGGAAAAAAAAAAAAAAAAAAAAAAAGCTGGCTTGCTGGTCAACATTTCTATTCGAAAATTAAGGCTCATTGTGCTTCAAGTAAGGTAAGGAAGTCTGGGATGTCACCCTGGATGCCACCTCAAATGAGATAGAGTCACAAACTAGTGGTGACCAGTTCTGTCCCCAGGGAATAATGATCAGATGTTGATTGGCATTATTACAGCAGGAAAATGGACCAGGAAAAACCCTGTAAATGGTCTGTATCTCTTTTTATTATTATTATTATTTTTTTTTTTTTTGAGGGAGTCTTGCTCTGTCACCCAGGCTGGAGTGCAATGGCACAATCTCGGCTCACTGCAACCTCTGCCTCCCGAGTTCAAGCGATTCTCCTGCTTCCACCTCCTGAGTAGCTGGGATTACAGGCGTGCATTACCACACTCGGCTAATTTTCGTATTTTTAGTAGACATGGGGTTTTGCCATGTTAGCCAGGCTGGTCTCAAACTCCTGACCTCAGGTGATCCACCCACCTTGGCCTCCCAAAGTGCTGGGATTACAGATGTGAGCCACCGTGCCCAGCCTGTATCTCTTATTCTAAAACTTAAGTCTCATTGCAATTGGAAGTATCAAAGGTAAGGCTACATGTGGTTGGGACATCTTCTTGAATTTTGTCCAAGTCCTAATAATAGAGAAAGGGAAGATGGTGACACCCACAGGTGTCACCTGTTAAAAGCCTCTTTTGAGGGGGAGGGCTTTGGTAAACAGTCACTCTGGTCAAGCATTCTCTTGTAATCTGGGCCGTTTCTGAGAGTCCTGCCACATAGTTGCTCACCCAGTGCCTGTGTTTCACCAACTTCCCCATCACGCCCTCCCAAGACTGGCCCACCCGGCAAGACCATCAGCCACTGCACCGGCTGAAGTAGAGCCAGACCTCGGGCCACATTTCCTTTCACACAAAGTGCAACTCTTCATACAGGACCTCACCTGCCTGTCAGTGCTTCTGTCCAGGAGCTCCAGTCTTCACCAGTCTTTCTGCTTGCATCTACCCTGGACTACTGCAGGCACGGGAAGGGCCTCTCCTCCCTCTTGCTGGTGGAGACAGGCAGCAGTGCCTCCGCAACTCATTTCAGGCTGGGGCTGGCTGCTGCGGAAGCCATCTGTTCCCAGGCTGTGGAGAGAGCTCAGAGTTGTCTCAGGAATGACCTCGAAGGCTCATCCTGGGTTGCCTGGCAACCAGCAAGCTGGGACCAGTGGCTCCCTGTCCCTGCAGGAGGGGCAGTGCCTGAACTCAGCTTCCCACGGAGGGAGATGGGAGCCGAGGGGTGGAGGCCTCCGTACAGGCCCGCACTCTGCCACACAGCTGGCACAAGCTCAAAATATTCATGCCCCACCCCACTGCCCAAGGTCATTCTCACACCCAGCCATGACAAGGGAGACCGTAGAGGGGCTTGCATCCCTCTGCTCCCTGATGCCTCCAGCCTCACACTGGACGCCACGTGCCTGTCACTTCTGCCCAGGAGATCCAGTCTTCACCAATCTTTCTGCTGGCATCCACCCAGGCTCTCTGCCTGGCTCAGGCTCGAGTGTTCAGTTGGTCTTAGGGACCTGTACCCAAGGTATGGGCGGAGGCAGGGGCTTTGGGAAGCTGGAGAAGGGACTCTGGGGAAGGAGCCGCCTGCTGAGAGGCTCAGCTGGGCTTTAGGACACGCCTGCACTCAGCCCTCACCCACGTGTGCTTTCTTGCCTTGATGACAGAAACTGCTGGGCACACCTGACTTTGTGGCAAGGTCAGACAGTGCTCGGCTCTGGTCACGTGGTCCCCAGGTGCCACAAGTCAGGTGTTCCATCTCCCCAGGGCCCAGCAGCTTACCAAAGGCATGAGCTGTTTCTCAGGAGAACCATGGTTTACAGAAGAGGGCAGAGCTTTGCATTAAAATCCTGGCCCCTGAGCTGAGATTGGCTTCCTGGGGCTGGTCCCAGGCTCCATAAAGGCAGCTCATTGTGCTGTAGACACTGGTGGCCTCAGATGATTCCAGCAAACTTTAGAGTGAGCGCTGTGTGTGAGGGCAGGGGTATGAAGGCTGGGTCATCCTCACCATCCAGGGCCCTGGGGACAGGCCTACCTCCTCAGGGAGGGCTGCCCAGAGCCTGCCTTAGGGGATGAACACACATGACCTGAGGCCCTGGGTGCTTGACCCCTGCCCTCCACCCTCACTGCCTCCCCCAAGTCCCCTGATCTCCATCTGCATTCAGTTCACCCAAGGGATCGGAATGGACTCCTGATTTTCTTAAGAGTTACATGAGGACACAGAATGAAGGCCTGTGGTCTCCAACTTGAGTGTGCCTCGAAGTCCTCTGCCTGGGGAACGTGGTTAAAGGAGAGCTGCTCAGGTCCCAGCTCTAGAGAGTCTAATTCAGCAGAGCTGAGTGGTATACCAGAATAGACTTATTTTATTTATTTTTTTTAGAGACAGGGTCTACTTCTGTCACCCAGGCTGGAATGCAGTGGCACTCACTTCAACCCCAAACTCCTGGGCTCAAGTGATCCTCCTGCCTCAGCCTCCTGAGTAGCTGGGACTATAGAGAGGTGTGCGTCACCACACCTGGCTAATTAAAAAATTTGTGTAGGGACTGGACATAGTGGCTCACTCCTGTAATCCCAGCACTCTGGGAGGCCAAAGCAGGCAGATCACTTGAGGTCAGGAGTTTGAGACCAGCCTGGCCAACATGGTGAAACCCCGTCTCTACTAAAAATACAAAAAAAGGCCGGGCGCAGTGGTTCACGCCTGTAATCCCAGCACTTTGGGAGACCGAGGTGGGTGGATCACGAGGTCAGGAGATTAAGACCAGCCTGGCCGAGATGGTGAAACCTCATCACTACTAAAAATACAAAAATTAGCTGGGCGTGGTGGCGGGTGTCTGTAATCCCAGCTACTTGGGAGGCTGAGGCAGAGAACTGCTTGAAACCAGGAGGTGAAGGTTGCAGTGAGCCGAGATCACGCCACTGCACTCCAGCCTGGACGACAGAGCAAGACTCCGTCTCAAAAAAAAACAAACGAACAACCACAACAAAAAGTAGCCAAGCGTGGTGGCGTGCATCTGTAATCATAGCTACTTGGGAGGCTGAGGCAGGAGAATCACTTGAACCTGGGAGGTGGAGCTTGCAGTGAGCTGAGATGGCGCCACTGCACTCCAGCCTGGGCGACAGCCAGACTTTGTCTCAAAAAAAAAAAAAAAAAAATTCTTTTGTAGAGATGGGATCTTGCTATGTTGCCCAGCCTGGTCTCAAACTGCCAGACTCAAGTGATCCTCCCTCCTCAGCCTCCCGAAGTGCTAGGATGATAGATGTAAGCCACTGCACCTGGCCTATAATCTGTGTTTTAAACATGCTTCTCACCATGATTCTGATTCAGGTAGTCACCCATCAACACTTTAAGAAACACTGGTGGAGTTTCTCAGGCTCAGGCAAGCCTCAATGTAAATCCCAGTTCTACTCCAGCATTAATCTGGATTCATTTCAGCTACGAATGATGGATACCTGAATAACAGAAGCCTAAATGTGATAGAATTTTGTTTCTCACATTTAAATTTTATTCTCTCTAGGAATACAGTCCATGCTGGCACAGTGATGCCACAATCATTGGGGACCTAGACTTTTTCTGTCTTGTTGCTCCCAAATTCTCTGCATTCGTCTTTTGTCTCATGGCCCAAAATAGCTGCTCCAGCTCGAGCCATCATGCCTACATTTCATGCAGCAGGAAAGACGAAAGGGGAGGAGAAAGACACAATGCCTCCATTTAAGGGCAATTCTTGAAAGTTGCATATGCCACTTACACGTGCCAGAACTTAGTTATTTTGGCTACAGCTACTGCAAGGGAGGTGGGAAAATGTAGAAATGTATTTAATTTTTTGTAGATAGTGATTTAAGGCACACAAAGAGTATCTAAAGAAGCTGAAACAGGCCGGGCACAGTGGCTCACACCTGTAATCGCAGCACTTTGGGAGGCCGAGGCAGGTGGATCACCTGAGGTCAGGAGTTCGAGGCCAGCTTGACTAACGGGGTGAAACCCCGTCTCTACTAAAAATACAAAAATTAGCCAGGCGTGATGGCTAATGCCTGTAATCCCAGCCACTTGGGAGGCTGAGGCAGGAGAATCGGTTGAACCTGGGAGGCGTAGGTTGCAGTGAGCCGAGATCGTGCCATTGTACTCCAGCCTGGGCAACAAGAGCGAAACTCTGTCTCAAAAAAAAAAAAAAAAAAAAAAGAAAGGCCAGGCGCAGTAACTCACGCCTGTAATCCCAGCACTTTGGGAGGCCGAGGCGGGTGGATCACGAGGTCAGGAGATCGAGACCATCCTGGCTAACACGGTGAAACCCCATCTCTACTAAAAATATTAAAAAATTAGCCGGGTGTGGTGGCGGGCACCTGTAGTCCCAGCTACTCGGAAGGCTGAGGCAGGAGAATGGCGTGAACCCAGGAGGCGGAGCTTGCAGTGAGTCGAGATCGCGCCACTGTACTCCAGCCTGGGCGACAGAGCAAGACTCCATCTCAAAAAAAAGAAGCTAAAATAGAGAGAGGGAGAAGATGGCGCAAGCTAAACATAAAATCGGCTAACCTCAATTGTGTACTTCCTGAGTGCCAGTTACAGTTCTAAGCCTAATTTCTCCCACAATTCTGTGAGGTTGGACCTACTTTTTTTTTTTTTTTTTTTTTTTTTTGAGATGGAGTCTCACTCTGTCACCCAGGCTGGAGTACAGTGGCGTGATCTCAGCTCACTGCTACCTCCGCCTCCCTGGTTCAGAGAATCGCTGGTTCAAGCGATTCTCCTGCCTCAGCCTCCTGAGTAGTTGGGATTACAGGCATGCACCACCACAACCAGCTAATTTTTTGTATTTTTAGTAAAGACGGGGTTTCACCATGTTGGTCAGGCTGGTCTCGAACTCTTGACCTCGTGATCTGCCCACCTCGGCCTCCCAAAGCGCTGGGATTACAGGCATGAGCCACCGTGCCCAGCCTGGTCCTACTATTTCTTATCTTCTGGAACAGGGACACACACAACCCACCCCTCAACCCAAACTACTCAGAAAGATGAGCTTTGCCTGCTTGCTACCTTCATGACTCTGAGCAAGTTCTTTGCTAATGAAAGGGAATGTGGTGGGGTGCGGTGGCTCACACCTGTAATCTCAGCTCTTTGGGAGGCTGAGGCGGGCAGATCACTTGAGGTCAAGAGTTCAAGACCAGCCTGGCCAACATGATGAAACCCCATCTCTACGAAAAATACAAAAATTAGCCGGGCGTGGTAGTGGGCACCTTTAATCCCAGCTACTCGGGAGGCTGAGGCGGGAGAATTGCTTGAACCCGGGAGACGGAGGTTTCAGTAAGTCAAGATCGTGCCACTGCTCTGCAACCTGGGCAACAGAGTGAGACTGTCTCAAAACAAACAAAAATAAAAAAGGAATGGAAGCCATATTTAATTAGGACCAAACAAAATTCACCCCCTCCACCTGGGGATGTCGCCCCAACACCTTCACAGAGTCAGGCCTCTGCCAGCCAGGAGGAGGGGGCACACTCTGCCATGTCTATAAACTGGGTGTCAGGGGTGCCCATGAGACTGAGGCAAGTTTTCCTCAAGCCCCATCCCATGCCCTGGGTCATGGAAGCCCTCCCTCCATCCTCTGTACACTCTAGGGATTTTTGTTCTCAGGGAACTTCTAACTCTGGCTTCTTGCTTCTGCTGAATTCTTAAGTCTGTGCGTGTTTGGAGCCTCGAGGTACAATTGCTGGGCTCTGGCACTGCCAGTGGGTCTGCTTCTGATGCAGTGCCAGGTACCACAGGGATGCTCAGTAAACGCTTGTTGAATTAATAATGACAACCATTATTTAATAAGTGCTTACCATGTGCCAGGCACCATGCTAAGGACTTTACATATATTCTGCCATTTGACCCTGACAACTGCCAAAATCTTCATTTTACCCATAAAGAAACTAAGATTCAGGCTGAATGTTGTAGCTTATGCCTATAATCCCCACACTTTGGGAAGCTGAGGTAGGAGGATCTCTTGAGACCTGGAGTTCAAGACCAGCCTGGACAACATAGGGAAACTCTGCCTCTACAAAAAAAATTTTTTCTTAATTAGCCAGGCATAGGCATGCTGGCATGAACCTATAGTGTTAGCTATTTGGGAGGCTGAGGCGGGAGGATTACTTGAGTCCAGGAGTTCTAAGTTACAGTGAGTTATGATCATGCAACTGCAATCTAGCCTGGGCAACAGAGCGAGACCCCATCTCTAAATAAAAATAAATGGAGACTCACAAAACTTAGGTACTTGCCAAAGGTCTCATAGCTGGTAAGTGTCAGAGCAGAAATTTGAATATGCAAATTTTTTTTTTTTTTTTTTTTGCCCAGGTTGGAGTGCATTGGCGCAACCTCGGCTCGCTGCAACCTCTGCCTCCCAGGGTCAAGCGATTCTCCTGCCTCAGCCTCCTGAGTAGCTGAGATTATAGGCACATGCCACCACTCCCAGCTAATTTTTGTATTTTTAGTAGAGACGGGGTTTCACCATGTTGGTCAGGCTGGTCTCGAACTCCTGACCTCGTGATCCACCCACCTCAGCCCCCCAGAGTGCTAGGATTACAGGTGTGAGCCACCGCGCCCGGCCTACAAATTCTTAACCATAATTATCAGGTGTCTACATCCCTCAAATGACCACCCCTCCCTGCCCACTCGTACCGTGACAGATCCAGGAGCCTAAGGTCCCGAGAAGGGCAGAGCCTATCTAAGGTGACGGCTCTGTGGGCTGACACCACAAGAAGAATGAGTTTGTTTTTTTTGAGATGGAGTCTCGCTGTGTCACCCAGGCTGGAGTGCAGTGGTGCGATCTCGGCTCACTGCAACCTCCGCCTCCCGGGTTCAAGTGATTCTCCTGCCTCAGCCTCCCGAGTAGCTGGGATTAGAGGCACCCACCACCACACTCGGCTAATTTTTGTATTTTTAGAATAGATGGAGTTTCGCCATGTTAGCCAGGCTGGTTTTGAACTCCTGACCTCAAGTGATCGGCCCACCTCAGCCTCCCAAAGTGCTGGCATTATAGGCATGAGCCACCGTGCCTGGCCAAGAAAGGGTTTTTGTTTAGGCTTCAAACAACTGCAGGACATTTCTGTCCAATCTCTTCTATTTCCTGCCCCCAGCTCCCCAACACCCACTTCTCCACCAGCAATTCTGCACAGCAGAGAATGGAGGGCACTTCCACTGTGGAAGGTGTGGGAAGGACAGGCCTTTCACCCACGGGGGAAGTGGAAACCATTTCCAGAAAAGCAGCCTGGTACATAGCTGAGAGTCCGGACACTAGCCTGCCACTCTTCAGCTCTGTGGCCTTGGCCAAGCCAGTGGGAATTAAATGAGTTCATACAGGTCACATAAAGCACTTAGGACGCTGCCACTGCACTATCCGCCCTCCAAGGGTTATAGCCTCCGCGATGATGACTTCCGCTACAGCCAGTACCAGCAGGAGTCAACAACCCTGGGGAGGGCGGGGTGCTGGCCCCTCATCTTTCTCTTTATAAATAATGACTTTTGGCTGGGCACAGTGGCTCATGCCTGTAATCCCAGCACTTTGGGAGGCCAAGGCAGGAGACTCACCAGAGGTCAGGAGTTTGAGACCAGCCTGGCCAACATGGTGAAACCCCGTCTCTACTAAAAATACAAAAATTATCTGGGCGTGGTGGCGCATGCCTGTAGTCCCAGCTACTCGGAGGCTGAGGCAGGAGAATCGCTTGAACCCGGGAGGCAGAGATTGCAGTGGCCCAAGATCGTGCCATTGCACTCCAGCCTGGGCAACAAGGGTGAAACTCTGTCTCAAAAAGAAAATTGTTTTTTAAATAGCAAGTGATATATGGTCACTTACTATAGAAAAATGTAAAAATTCAGATTTAAAACAAATCACCTGGCCAGAGGTGGTGGCTCACTCCTGTAATCCCAACACTTTGGGAGGCCAAGGTTGGTGGATCACTTGAGGTAAGGAGTTGGAGAACAGCCTGGCCAATATGGTGAAACCCTGTCTATACTAAAAATACAAAGATTAGCTGGGTGTGGTGGCACATGCCTGGAATCCCAGCTACTCTGGAGGCTGAGGCAGGACAGTAGCTTGAACCGGGAGGAGGAGGTTGCAGTGAGCTGAGATCATGCCACTGCACTCCAGCCTAGGTGACAGAGTGAGACTCCGTCTCAAAAAAAATAAAAAATTAAATAAAACAAATCACCTATAACTCACTCTCCAAAGATCATCTTTGTGGCTGTCTCACCCATCAGCACCTGCCATTGAGTCACCCTGGTCCCAGTCACCCAAGACGCTGGGTTTGCTAAGGGACTGATGTCTCAGGGAGGAAAAGAGGCTGAAGAACAGGCCGTGCAAGTATGGCTGGCTTGTCCCCAGCAGAGAATTTTATGAGCAAAGCATTTCAGTGACTTTTAAAAGTAAATCAGGCCAGATGTGGTGGCTCATGCCTGTAATCCCAGCACTTTGGGAGGCAGAGATGGACGGATTGCTTGAGCTCAGGAGTTCAAAACCAGCCTGGGTAACATGGTGAAACTCCGTCTCTACAAAAAATACAAAAAGGAGCCAGCCACTGTGGCATTTGCCTGTAGTCCCAGCTTCTCAGGAGGCTGAGGTGGGAGGATCGCTTGAGCCCAGGAGTTTGAGGCTGCAGTGAGCCGAGATCTCACCAGTGCGTGCCAGCCTGGGCAACAGAGTGAGACCCTGTCTCAAAAAAAAAAAAAAAAAAAAGGTAAATCAGAGGGGCCACCCCTGCTTAAAACCTTTCACCAGCTTCCCACCGTGCTGAGGAAAAGGCCAGAGTCCCTACAGTAGCCCGCAATGCCCATACCCCACGCACCTGGTCTGCATGCTGGCTCCATGTATGAGCTGTATGACTTTGAACAAGGTATTTAAACTTGTCTGTGCTTCAGTTTCCTCATTTATAAAATGGGAATAACAGAACCTACCTTAGGACTGTTTGAGGGTGAAATATGCTACATGAGGTGCTTAGAATAGGGCCTGCCATGCAGAAAGTCCTCAAGAAGCATTGCTGCTGTTACTGTTATTATTTTTGTCCCACTATCTCTTGCTCTCCCCGCACTAGGAGACACACCCCAGCTGCCTGACTGTGGAGCTCCGCCTTCTAATCCCTCTGGCAGTATCCAAAGGCAAAAGGCCACGGCAAAGCTTCTCCTCAGACGTCCTCCTTGTTTCATAAGGGGGTGGGGGACCTTTCCGGAACCCCCTTCTGTCTCATTGACTAGAATGGGATTCTATGCCTGCCCCTAAACAAACAGAGGCAGAGAGTAGGGCTGGGCGCGGTGGCTCACGCCTGTAATCCCAGCACTTTGGGAGGCCAAGGCAGATGGATCATGAGGTCAGGCGATCGAGACCATCCTGGCTAACACGGTGAAACCCTGCCTCTACTAAAAAATATAAAAAATTAGCCGGGTGTGGTGGCGAGCGCCTGTAGTCCCAGTGTAGCAGGACCAGCCGCAGACAAAACTCCTCAGACACCGAGTTAAAGAAGGAAGGGGGATGGCCGGGCGCGGTGGCTCAAGCCTGTAATCCTAGCACTTTGGGAGGCCGAGGTGGGCGGATCACGAGGTCAGGAGTTCGAGACCATCCTGGACAACATAGTGAAACCCTGTCTCTACTAAAAATACAAAAAAAAATTAGCCGGGCGTGGTGGCAGGCGCCTGTAGTCCCAGCTACTTGGGAGGCTGAGGCAGGAGAATGGCGTGAACCCGGGAGGCGGAGCTTGCAGTGAGCCGAGATGGTGCCACTGCACTCCAGCCTGGGGGACAGAGCCAGACTCTGTCTCAAAAAAAAAAGAAGGAAGGGGTTTATTCGGCCGGGAGCATATCGGCAAGACTCCTATCTTGACAGCCAGGCTCCCCGAGTGAGCAATTCCTATCCCTTTTAAGGGCTCACAACTCTAAGGGGGGGTGCGTGTGAGGGGGTCATGATTGATTGAGCAAGCAGGGGGTACGTGACTGGGGGCTGCATGCACTGGTAATTAGATCGGAACAAAACAGGATAGGGATTTTCACAGTGCATTTCTTTTTTTTTTTTTTTTTTTTTTTTGGAGACAGAGTTTTTTGCTCTTGTTGCCCAGGCTGGAGTGCAATGGCACAATCTCGGCTCACCGCAACCTCCACCTCCTAGGTTCAAGTGATTCTCCTGCCTCAGCCTCCGGAGTAGCTGGGATTACAGGCATGCATCACCACACCCAGCTAATTTTGTATTTTTAGTAGAGACAGGGTTTCTCCATGTTGGTCAGGCTGGTCTCGAACTCCTGACCTCAAGTGATCCGCCTGCCTGGGCCTCCCAAAGTGCTGGCATTACAGGCGTGAGCCACCGCACCCAGCCTCACAGTGCATTTCTATACAATGTCTGTAATCTATAGACAACATAACTGATTAGGTCAGGGGTCAATCTTTAACTACCAGGCCCAGCAGCACCGGACTGTCTGCCTGTGGATTTCATTTCTGCCTTTTAGTTTTTACTTCTTTCTTTGGAGGCAGAAATTGGGCATAAGACAATATGAGGGGTGGTCTCCTCCCTTACCAGCTACTCGGGAGGCTGAGGCAGGAGAATGGTGTGAACCCGGGAGGCGGAGATTGTAGTGAGCCGAGATTGCACCACTGCACTCCAGCCTGGGTGACAGCGAGACTCCGTTTCAAAAAAAACAAAACACAAAACAACAACAACAACAAATAGAGGCAGAAAAGAAAGGGAATACCATAGTTCTACACACCTGACCCAAAGCAGGGCTCTGTTCCCATAGACTGATGGTTCTCAGGTTCCAGGAGAGTCAGAATCACCTAAGGGTTTAAAAAAAAAAACAATTTCCAGGCCAGGCACGGTGGCTCACGCTTGTAATCCCAGCACTTTGGGAGGCCAAAGCAGGCGGATCACCTGAGGTCAGGAGTTTGAGACCAGCTTGGCCAACATGGCGAAACCCCGTCTCTACTAAAAATACAAAAATTAGCCGGGCATGGGGGTGGGCGCCTGTAATCCCAGCTACTCAGGAGGCTGAGGCAGGAGAATCGCTTGAACCTGGGAGGCAGAGGTTGCAGTGAGCCGAGATCACGCCACTGCACTCCAGCCTGGGCAACAGAGCGAGACTCTGTCTCAAAAAAAAAAAAAAAAAAAGAATCCCAGCGTGGAAGAGGGGAAAAGAAAAGATGTAACCCAGTCTGCAAATGCAGGCTCCTCCCTAGAGACTGGCATAAGGTGAGTGCCAGCCCAGACGTGGCCATCGCTGTAGCTACACGAAGCCTCCAAGGTTTCTGCCAGCTCTGGGGGCTCGTGCTCATGGCAGCTGTCTTGCTTCTGCTGATTCCTTGCAGCTGTCGCCTTTAATTCTGCCCTGGAGTTGACCCAAATGAGGGGCAAGAACTGCAGGACGCTTTCTCCTGCTCCCAGAGCAACTGCGGGGATAAGGCTGTTGGGCTGTCGTGTGAGGGGGATTTTCCTAAAGACACAGCGCACAGGGAGAATAACAGAAGTCACCTTCCTGACGCCGCCCCGCACTTGGGTTCTGAGGACCTTCGCTCCCTCCCCTCCTCCTCTTCTCCTCCCTCCTCTCTCCCCTGCGGCAACCTGAACTACTCGGCTCTCTCCCCGCTCCTCCTCCTCCTCTGCCACTCAGCTCTAGTCCTGCCCGAGGCCAAACCCTTGAACAGGCGCCAGGGCTGGCAAGTTGTGGAAATGCCGCTGTGGGAAGCCCTGCTGAGGATGCTGAGGCTGAGCCCCAGCCTGGGGGAGGGGGTGCCCTGATCTGAGCAGACCCTGAGGGCAGACAGAAGGCAGCCAAGGTCTGGAGCTGGTGCCTCTAACCACCTCTCCCCCAGAGGCTGTGGGATGCATGGGAGCCAGGATAGGGCTGGGCTTCGGGTCTGCATTACCTTGGTCCTGAGATGAAGTCTAGGAACATTGGTGGGGGTGCCAAGGATTCTGTAGAAGTAGGATGGGGTGGGTCCCTCTCACTTCTTCAGCTCTCAAGATTGCATACAACAGGCTCCTAAGAAATCCCTGAGGCTGGCCTGCATGGTGGCTCACAGGTGGCTGAGGCGGGAAAATCCCTTGAACCCGGCAGGCAGACGTTGCAGTGAGCCGAGACCGTGCCACTGCGCTCCAGTCCGGGCGACAGAGCGAGACTCCGTCTCAAAAACAAAACAAAACAAAACAAAAATCACTGAGGCTGGTTGGGCGTGGGCTTTGGGAGGCCGAGGCAGGTGGATCTCTTGAGTCCAGGAGTTCCAGACCAGCCTGGCCAACATGGCGAAACCCCTTCTCTACAAAAAATACAAAAATCAGCCAGATGTGGTGATGTGCGCCTGTAGTCCCAGCTATGTGGGAGGGTGAGGTAGGAGGATGGCTTGAGCCTGGGAGGTTGAGACTGCAGGGGAGCCAAGATCACACCACTGCACTCCAGCCTGGGTAACAGAGCAAGACCCTGTCTCAAAAAAAGACAGACAGACAGACAGAAAGAAAGAAATCCCTGAGGCTTTTAAGCCTCGGAGGCAGAGCCTGCTGACTCCTTGAGGTGTACAGAGGCACCAGTTTTTAGGAGGACAGTATCTTTCTAAGGCAGTTTGATTTTTACCTTCTCAGGTGCAGGAAAAGTGACCGTTTCCTTCTCTGTGAATTTCCCACGGACTAAGGGGCTCAGACAGGTCCCAACACGGGGAGGGCCCTCTTGGCAGTCAGCTTATTCTGAAATTTGAATTTCCAATGCACCTGGAGGAATCCAGAGGGGAAGGGTTGTTATTTATAATCAAAGCTTCCTTCTAAGGAAAGTAGATCCTGCTGCATTAACTAAAAGGCCCTTTTGTTCTTAAAGGGCCCTGACTGGGTTTGGCTTGGCAGCCTGGTTTGGGAAGAGCAGGAGGGGCTAGGGAGAGCTGAAATGCAGGGTCTCCTGTGTGAGAATTGGAAGCCCCTGGGGCATCCAGGTGTCCCGCAGGGGCTGAAGGAGGGAGGCGGGTAGATGGGCACCAGCAGATGGGAGCAGCAGCCCTGCGCGGGCGGGGCTGGAGGATGCCTGAGGAACCAGCTTGGAAGAGCAGAGACGTCCCGGTGCCACTTTCAGTCGTGTGCTGAGCCACTCTGTAACTCTTCCAGGGACCCACAAATCTTCAGTGAAATTCTGCTTACAGAGCAGTCTGGTATCCACGGTTTCTTGGGAGAAGAAACGGGCTGCATCCTACATTTGAGTCAATTCCAGGGCAGAAATAAAGGGAACAGCTGCTAGAATTCAGCAGAAGCCGGAAATCAGAGGCACACAATTGTAAGCCTGAGAAATTGCAGAAGCCTTGTGGAAAGTAAGGGATACGGTCTGAGCCAGCCTTATTTCAATCCCAGTGGGCTGGCGGACCCCAGCTACCAACCATGGGTTCTGCCTACGGGCAGATATTTGCCCCCTGCTTCCTTGCTAAAAGAAGCTTGTTTTGTTCTGGTGGGAGGACAATGTACTAATTACCCCCAGGTGGATGGTGACTGGGGTATTTACATTTGATCACTCCCCTCTGCTGGTAATTGGGTTGGGGAGAACCATGGGACCCTGTTCTGGCCAATGAGATAGGAGGGGGACGCTGCTGGGGGCTTCTGGGAGGAATTTTCCTCCTCTAATAAAAAGAGATGTTTTAGGGGGACCCCTGTCCAAGCCTCCCTTTCTGAGATGCTGCCCATGGCAAATGCAGCCACACAAAAGTGCAGGCTCCAGGGTCAAACCATCTGGGCTAAAAGCGTGGCTCTGCCTCTGATTGGCTTAATCAGATTACTCGACCTTTCTGTACCTTGTGTTTCTCATCTGCAAAATGAAAATAATTGGACTTTCTTCACAGGGTGCTGTGAAAATCAAATGAGTGAATACACTTAAAATGCCCACACAGTTCTAGCACATGATAAGTACTCAATATATAATAGCCGTCATTTAGTTGTTCTCTGTGGATATGATGCTTGGAGCCACTGTAGTCATCTTTCAACCATGAAGCGCTTGACTCAAAAATGGTCTACCCCAAGATATCTTAAGATAAAACTCCTGACTCTTTTTTTTTTTTTTTTTTTTTTTTTTTTTTGAGACACTCTCACTCCGTTGCAGAGGCTGGAGGCTGGACTGCAGTGATGTGATCATGGCTCACTGCGGCCTTGGCCTCCCAGGCTCAGATGATCCTCCTGCCTCAGCCTCCTGAGTAGGGACCACAGTCACATACCACCACACCTGGCTCATTTTTAAAAATTATTTAGAGAAGGTCGGGCGCAGTGGCTCACTCCTGTAATCCCAGCACTTTGGGAGGCTGAGGCGGGCAGATCACGAGTTCAGGAGTTCAAGACCAGCCTGGCCAATATGAGGAAACCCCGTCTCTCCTAAAAATACAAAAATTACCCAGGCGTGGTGGTGTGTGCCTGCAGTCCCAGCTACTCGGGAGGCTGAGGCAGAAGAATCACTTGAACCCAGGAGGTGGAGGTTGCAGTGAGCCGAGATTGCACCACTACACTCCAGCCTGGGCAACAGAGCGAGCCTCTGTCTCAAAAAAAAAAAAAAAAAAAAAAAAAAAAAAAAATTTGTAAAGATAGAGGTCTTCTCTTATGTTGCCTAAGCTAGGAAACTCCCAACTCTTTAGGCAACTTTTAGTTTAGTATTCTATTCCTTGCAGCCTAAGTCTCCCTAACCAATTCATAGACAAAAACTTGATACTTATGATTGTTTTATGATAAGAAATTAAACCACCTAATCCGTGGGATACTCATATTTAGTGAGAACACTGCTGAGAACCCTGGAGGCAGATTACACAGCATTGACTGCTAGTCATCCTCAAATGCGTAGTTTCTCCTTCTCTCTTTAATAAATAGAATGGCCATATTTTAGATGGGCACATGCCGCTTGGCTAGAAAGTACATTTCCCAGGCCAGGCACGGTGGCTCACATCTGTAATCCCAGCACTTTGGGAGGCAGAGGAGGGTGGATCACTTGAGGTCAGGAGTTCAAGACTAGCCTGCCGAACATGATGAAACCCCGTCTCTACAAAAAATACAAAAAATTGGCCGGGTGTGGTGGCAGGTGCCTGTAATCCCAGCTACTTGGGAGGGTGAGGCAGGAGAATTGCTTAATCACAGGAGGCGGAGGTTGCAGTGAGCCGAGATCACGCCATTGCACTCCAGTCTGGGGCGACAGAGCCAACGAGACTTCATCTCAAAAAAAACAAAAAGAAGAAGAAGAAAGAAAGTACATTTCCCAGTCTCCCTTGCAACTAGGTGAAGCCATGGGCCCAAGCTTTAGCAAAGAAATATGAATCGAAGTGATATGTGCCAAAGGATTGGGTATTTTCCCACCTCACTCCTCTCTCTCTCTTTTTTTTTTTTTTTTTTTTTTGAGACAGGGTCTCACTCTGTCACCCAGGCTGGAGTGCAATGGTGTGATCATAGCTCACTGCAACCTCCACCTCCTGGGCTCAAGCAATCCTCCTACCTCAGCCTCCGGAGTAGCTGGGACTAGAGGTGTGGGCCACCATACCCAGCTTATTTTATTTTATTTTTTTTCAGATGGAGTCTCACTCTGTTGCCCAGGCTGGAGTGCAGTGGTGCAATCTCGGCTCACTGCAACCTCTGCCTCCCAGGTTCAAGCAATTCTCTGCCTCAGCCTCCAGAGTAGCTGGTATTACAGGCCCCCACTACCACACCCGGCTAATTCTTGTATTTTTAGTAGAATCAGGGTTTCACCATCTTGGCCAGGCTAGTCTTAAACTCCTGCCCTCGTGATCCACCCGCCTCAGCCTCCCAAAGTGCTGGGATTACAGGCGTGAGCCACTGTGCCCAGCCGCCCATTTTATTTTTTGTATTTTTAGTAGAGACGGGATCTCACTGTGTTGCCCCGACTGGTCTCAAATTCCTGAGCTCAAGTGATATGCCCACCTCGGCCTCCCAAGGTACTGAGATTACAGGCATGAGCCACCACGCCCAGCCAGAAGGGTCATTTTGAAGGTGGGCACAGTTGCCCCACCAGACATGAACCACCTAACTCCGACCTCTTACACAGAAGAAAACAAACGATCTTGTTTAAGCCACTGTATTGCTTTATTGCTTCACTGCAACAGATCTACAGGAAGCTCCAGAATATCAAGTGGAAATAGTAGCACAGAAATACTGTCCTGTGAGTGTTACTGTGACCCATTATATCAGTTAGCTATTGCTGCATAACAAACAACCCAAGACTTAGGCTTAAAACAGTAATTTTTTTTTATTTCTCATGAAAATATGGGTTGGCTGCATTCTTCTACTGATTTTTCCAGGGCTTACTTGCGCAGCTACGTTCAGCTGGAAGAATGGCTGTGGGCTAGGTTCAGCTGTGGGCTAGGTTCAGCTGTGGGCTAGGTTCAGCTGGGAAGGTGGGGATGGTTAAGCCTCACTCTTCATGAGATCTTTCATCCTCAAGGATGACCACGTAGCCTAGCTTTCCTCACATGGTGGTTCCAGGACAGTGCTAACAGAGTAAGCCCCAAATCACAAGCACCTATCTGGCCTCTCTGTCGTAGTCACTGATGTCCCACTAGCCAAAGCAAGTCACGTGGCCAATCCCAGAGTCACCATGGGAGGGGCCTATCCAAGGGCGTAGATACCAGGAGGCTTGACTCATTGGGCCATTTGATTAACAATCAACCTCATTCTATCATGCCCCATGAATTCTAGAAGCTCATTTTTTTTTTTTTTTGAGACGGAGTCTCACTCTGTCGCCCAGGCTGGAGTGCAGTGGCGCAATCTCGGCTCACTGCAAGCTCCGCCTCCCGGGTTCACGTTATTCTCCTGCCTCAGCCTCTCCGAGTAGCTGGGACTACAGGCGCCCGCCACCATGCCCGGCTAATTTTTTTGTATTTTTAGTAGAGACGGGGTTTCACCGTGGTCTCGATCTCCTGACCTCGTGATCCGCCCGCCTCAGCCTCCCAAAGTGCTGGGATTACAAGCGTGAGCCACCGCGCCCGGCCTGAAGCTTATTAAAGATAATTAGAAGTCCCGGTGCAGTACTCATTAGGCCCATCTGCACAGGGACTAAAACAGGATTAGGGGCAATTGAAATTCCTTCCCCTGTTTGGTTATTCATCACCTAGCTCCAGAAAAAAGTTTGAGGTTGTACATAACTATAAAAGATTTTTAAATGATAAAATTAAAAATGAACATTGGTGAGAATCAGAACAGAAAGAAAAAGAAAGAGAAAAAAAAAAGAAAAGGTGGTATCAGGAGCAGGGTTAGAACAAAAATTGCCTATCCCAGGGGTCCAGGCTCCTGCTAGGAGAGGGACTGAGGTCTCGATAGACAGTGCTGGGACAAGATCAAGGAGATGGTCAGGGCATGGTGGAGAGGATGGGCTTCCAGTGAGCACCAGCACTTTGTGCAATTTGTGGCACTTTGGGAGCTGGGATGAAGCTACATCTGAAACACTTCTCAACCTTTGCTGTGCATCTGGATCGCTTATAGAGCAGGTTTAAATATAGATTCCTAGGCCTGACGTCTAGAACCTGTTTTTTTGTTTGTTTGTTTTGAGACGGAGTCTGGCTCTGTCGCCCAGGCTGGAGTGCAGTGGCGTGATCTCGGCTCACTGCAACTGCAACCTCTGCTTCCTGGGTTCAAGCGATTCTCTTGCCTCAGCCTCCCAAATAGCTGGGATTACAGGCATGCGTCACCATGCCTGGCTAATTTTTTTTTTTTTTTTTTTTTGGAGACAGGGTCTCACTCTGTCATCCAGGCTGGAGTGCAGTGGTGCAAACATGGCTCACTGCAGCCTCGACCTCCTGGGCTCAGGTGATCCTCTCGCCTCAGCCCTGCAAGTAGCTAGGATCACAGGCGCTTGCCACCAGGCCTGGCTAATTTTTTCGTGTTTTTTGTAGTGATGGGGTTTTGCCATGTTGCCCAGGCTGGTCTCGAACTTCTGAGCTCAAGCAATCCACCTGCCTTGGCCTCCCAAAGTGCTGGGATTGCAGGCGTGAGTCATGGCACCGGGCCTGGAACCTGTATTTTTAACATGCTTCCCAGGTGATTCTAAAACAAGTGGTCTTTGAACCACGTTTTAAGTGACTCTGAAGCCCGTAACTGGGTGCCAGAATCTGGGAAGGATATTCACAGGGGAAGAATAGGTGAGAGGAAAGGTTCTTTTTCTTTTTTTTTTTTCTTTTTGTTTTTTGAGACAGAGTTTGGCTCTTGTTGCCCAGGCTGGAGTGCAATGGCGTGGTCTTGGCTCACCACAACCTCTGCTTCCCGGGTTCAAGTGATTCTCCTGCCTCAGCCTCCGGAGTAGCTGGGACTACAGGCATGCGCCACCAGGCCCAGCTAATTTTGTATTTTTAGTGGAGACGGAGTTTCACCATGTTGACCAGGCTGATCTCGAACTCCTGACCTCAGGTGATCCGCCCACCTCGGCCTCCCAAAGTGCTGGGATTATAGGCGTGAGCCACCACGGCCGGCCGAGAGCCAAGTTTCTTAGTGAGTGGTTCTCAGAATCTCAGGAAGATCCTAGAAAAGGGAGGGGGGTGCCGTGGGCTCTTGGACCTCCCTAATATCTCAGATCCTTTTTTTCTGCACAGAGCAAACCTCTTCCTTGAGTAGCTGTCCTCCTAGTAAGTTTCTTGGCCCTCAGCTGTTAACTGCCCTGGGACCTGCCCCACCCCTACGCCATCATGGTTGGGAGTCCACCCCTTCCTTCCCCGCCATTGCTGATTGGACCAGGGGTGGGCACCTGACATGGCTGAGCCAATTAGATTCTGTCTGCCAAGAAATTGGAGCAGAGACGAGTCTCTGGTACCAAGTCTGGCTGTGCTGCACAGTGACAGCCCATGAACCCCCGCTGTTAACATCCACTGGACTGCCCTGGGCCCTGCCCTTCCTGGCTCTTGGCTCTTCAATTTCCCTTTGTACTGTGACACACTCTGGCACCCTCCCACTGGATTCCACTTTTTTTTTTTTTTTTTTTTTTGGAGGTGGAGTCTCGCTCTGTCGCCCAGGCTGGAGAGCAATAGCGCCGTGTCGGCTCACTGCAAGCTCCGCCTCCTGGGTTCAAGCACTTCTGCCTCAGCCTCCCAGGTAGCTGGGACTACAGGTGAGGCAGCTGGGACTACAGGCGCACGCTGCCACGCCCGGCTTATTTTTTGTATTTTAGTAGAGACGGGTTTTCGCCGTGTTGCTCAGGCTGCTCTTGAACTCTTGAGCTCAGGTAATACGCCCGCCTCGGCCTCCCAAAGTGCTAGAATTACAGGCGTGAGCCACCGCGCCCAGCCTTGGATTCCACTTTTGGCTGAGTTGGCTTCTGTCACTGGCCTCCAAAAGAACCTCCACTATAGCAGGCTGGTAGAGTGAGATGGGGACAGAGTTAGTGGGTTCAAGGTTGTCCCTGTGGTCTCAAACGGCTGTCCCTAAGAAATGGGCTCATCTAGTCAGTTTCCTGAGGAAACCATGAAGTGCCAAAGGCTGGGGCTGTTGTTGGAACAGTGTGGCAGTCCCTGGAGGACCCCTTTTTGCTATGGCCAGAACAGGCTGCTGAGACACAGAAAGTGCCAGTGAGTGAGGGGGCAAAGCAGGAAGTGAGCCACTGGGAAGTTAGTGGGGCCTGCACAGGGCATCTTCCTCATCCCTCTTCAGACACAGAGGCCCTCATGGATAGAAGATGCTTACACCCATTTATGCCTAGTGTTCCATTATTGGAACACTAAGCATGTGAGAATTATTTATATCCTACTGCTCAAGGGCACCGCCAAGGTCTCATTGCAAAAATTCAAAAAAATTGCAACCTCAGGCATAAATGGGTTCTCTTAGATAGTTCTCGGAGGCATGGGAACCACTGTGTATAAAGTTTGAAGACTTACCTGAAGATTAACCCAAAGCCTGGTGAGGTAGCCAGGCTTCGGGATGGCCCCAGCAACCCTCCTGCTAGTTATAACCTTGTATGGTCTCCTCTCACATTAAATAGCGTTGGCCTCGGTGACCAAGGGAGTACAGCAGGAGTGATAGCGTGTGATTTTCAAGGCTAGGCCATAAAAGAGATTGGTGGCTTCAACCCTGCCATATTGGAACGCTTCCTCTGGGGGAGGGCAGCCACCATGTTGTGAGGATGTACAAGCAGCCCTGTGGAGAAGCCCATGCGTGAGGAACCAAGGCCGCCTGTCATCGATCAGCACCAACTTGCCAACTACGTGAGCTGCCTTGGGAGCAGGTCCTCCGGCCCCAGTCAGGCCTTCAGGAGTCGGTCATCCCAGCTGACATCTTTTTTTTTTTCTGAGATGGAGTCTCGCTCTGTTACCCAGGCTGGAGTATAATGGCACGATCTTGGCCCACTGCAACCTCCACCTCCCGGGTTCAAATGATTCTCCTGCCTCAGCCTTCCGAGTAGCTGGAATTACAGGTGTGTGCCACCATGCCTGGCTAATTTTTGTATTTTTAGTTGAGACGGTGTTTCACCATGTTGTCCAGGCTGGTCTCAAACTCCTGACCTGAAATGATCTGCCCGCCTCGGCCTCCCAAAGTGCTGGGATTACAGGCGTGAGCCCCCACGCCCAGTCCCAGCTGACATCTTGACCACAACTTCAAGACAGACCCTGAGTCAGGGCCACCCAGCTAAGCTGCTCCTGGATTCCTGACCCTCAGAAGCTCAAGTGAGAGGATAAATGTATATAAATGTATATTGGTTTTGGGTTTTTTGTTTGTTTGTTTGTTTGTTTTTGAGATGGGGTTTCACTCTTGTTGCCCAGGCTGGAGTGCAAGGGCACAATCTCGGCTCACTGCAACCTCCGCCTCCCGGGTTCAAATGATTCTCCTGCCTCAGCCTCCAGAATAGCTGGAATTACAGGCATGCACCACCATGCCCGACTAATTTTTTGTATTTTTAGTAGAGACGGGGTTTCTCCATGTTGGTCAGGCTGATCTCAAACTCCCGACCTCAGGTGATCCGCCCGCCTTGGCCTCCCAAAGTAGTGGGATTACAGGCGTGAGCCATCATGCCTGGCCAAATGTATATAGTTTTAAGCTGCTAAGTTTGGGGATGATTTGTGCCCTAGGAATAGATCGCTAAAATACCTGAGGATGAGAATGTGCTGGGCTCGGAATATCTCCAGAAATCACTCATAAAGGGGGTAATGGGGGTGAGGCTGTGTGGCCCAGATTTGCCTCAGTGGGACTTCAGGCACCAAAGGCAGCTGTGCAGAGCCCTCCTCCTTCTCCTGTATCCGCCCCTTTGGAAACGGAGGGAGGGAGCCCACGCCATAGGACACAGCTGCTAACATTCCTGACCCTCTCAGGTGCGCCCTGCTTCATCCGCATGAGAGCCAAATTAAAAACACAGTTCCTCTGATACTCAGAATACTAGTGTTGTAGGAGTTATTAAGAAATTATTTTAGGCAGATAGAGAGGAAAAGGAATCCTTGGAAAAGTTTTCGTTTTTTAAAGCATCTCCAGAAAAGCCTTTAATATGCAAATGCAGGTCATTAGAAACTGGGTCCACCCTACATGGCGATTCTGCAGCCTTCTTGCCCTTGCCCCACATGTTCCTGGCAACATGGCTGCCCCCACAGATCCCCACGTGTGTAAAACATCCTGGTACCTGCATTTGCATATTAAAAGGCTAAGGTGGGAAGGCCAGCTTTTTTGCGGGCTAAGTGAATGACATGCCTGGTCAAACCAATCCCCTGAGCCCTATGCAAATCAGACACCGCCTCCTCCAGCCTCTGTATATATACCTGGCTGGTTTGCACCCCACTTGGGGTTCCCTCTCTCGGCTTTGGAGCCCTCCTCTTTCTGTCTCTGTATGGGGGAGCTTCTTCCTTCTGCCTTTTCTCTTCTTGCCTATTAAACTCTCCACTCCTTAAAACAACTCTACGTGTCTGTGTCGTTTTATCTAAACCAGCATGAGGACCAAGAATCCTGGTGTTCCTCCACTCATCAGAGCCATATCACCAGGATTTCTGAGTGCCCTTCCTATTGGTGGTAGAAGGTCCAAATTTTCTTCTCCTGAGGGAGGTCCAAGGATCCTAGAGTGTCTGACAGTCTAAACGAGGCCATCCTGATGCATTTTTCCCAGCAAAGGAAGAAACCAGAAAATCTCATCTAGACCTCTGAGGGGCTCAGCCTTCCCCAAACCAGAAATTCCAGCAGTTTCTCAAAGTACATCTGAGGAAATGAAATACTGCCTTTACAGAACCCCCAGGGACCCATCCTAATGGAATAACTCTGGGATATTGTTGTGGTTGGGCTATTTGTCCCCTCCAAAACTCATGTTGAAATACTTTTTTCTTTTATATATATGTGTATATATATGTGTGTGTGTTTGTGTGTGTATACATATGTGTGTGTGTGTGTGTGTGTATATATATATATATATTTTTTTTTTTTTTTGAGATGGAGTCCTGCTCTGTGGCCCAAGCTGGAGTGCAGTGGCGTGATCTCGGCTCACTGCAAGCTCCGCCTCCCGGGTTCACACCATTCTCCTGCCTCAGCCTCCCGAGTAGCTGGGACTACAGGCGCCCACCACCAAGCCCGGCTAATTTTGTTTGTATATTTAGTAGAGACGGGGTTTCACCGTGTTAGCCAAGATGGTCTCGATCTCCTGACCTCGTGATCTGCCCGCCTTGGCCTCCCAAAGTGCTGGGATTACAGGCGTGAGCCACCGCGCCCGGCTCTTTTATATTTTTGAGACAAGGCCTCACTCTGTTGCCCAAGCTGGAGTCACAGCTCACTGCAGCGTCAACTTCCCTGGGCTCAGGCAATCTTCCCACCTCAGCCCCTGGAGTAGCTAGGACTACACGTGCGTACCACCATGCCTGGCTAATTTTTTTATTTTTTGTCAAGATGGGGTTTCACCATGTTGCCCAGACTGGTCTGGAACTCTTGGGCTCAAGCAATCCGCCCACCTTGGCCTCTCAAAGTGCTGGGATTGCAGGCATGAGCCAGTGCACCCAGCCTATGCTGAAATGTAATCCCCAATGTGGCCGTATTGAGAGGTAGGACCTCTAAGAGGTGATTGGATCATGAAGGCTCTGCCCTCATGAATGGATTAATCTTGTGGGTTAATGGATTAATGAGTTAATTGGTGATTATAGGAGTGGGACTGGGGACTTCATAAGAAGAGGAAGGGACACTGAGGGACACCCCTCAGCCCCCTCACCGTGCAATGTCATGCCCTCCCACAGGACTCTGCAGAGAGCTCCCACCAGCAAGAAGGCTCCCACCAGATGTGGCCCCTCGACCTTGGACTTCCCAGCCTCCAGAACTTTAAAAATACATTCATTTCCTTTAGAAATTACCCAGTTTCAGTATTCTGTTGTAAGCAACAGAAAACAAACTAAGACAGATGTCTGAATCTGTCAGAGCAGAGAAGTCCAGGCCCCAGCACAAGCTGTCATCCTGGAAGCTATCAGACCACATGCTTCCCAGGAAAGAAAGGGAGATGCAAGGTCGTGCAAATTGCAGGGAGTCCGCTGGCATGTCCGGGCCCTGGGAGTCTGGTGCTGCTTCTCCCCTACCTGCCTTCAAATTTATGCCACCATCCACTTCATTCCCAGCAGATCTCACTGCCCACAGGCCCCAGGTGGCCAGAGACCAGGGACCTTTCTGCTCAGGATCTGCTTCCCAAGGACTCCTACTCTTTTCTCTCAGATTCTCCTTTCAGGGAATCCCTGAGATGCAAGAGCACTGTGGTGACCTCTTTCCTGCTGCTGTCACAGTCACAGGGTGGAGGGCAGAGACCCTAACCTAGAGGAGGAAGGTTTTCTCCCTGATGCCCCACAATTCTGCACCCAGCATACAGGGAAGAGCCAAGGAGCCAGGGAAACACTGCCCAGCCTGCACCCAGTGGGACAGATGTGCGCCCTGGCCCCGGTACAGACCTCACTACCATGATGGCCTGCAGACCCTGCCTGCCCACCTCCGTCCCCTTGGCCTGCTGCCCCTACCCCAGGGCAGGGTCTCAGCTGAGGAGGGAGCTGTGGTCACCCCAGCACTCCTTCCTTGCTGAGCTGGGATGGGACTGTGCTTGTAGTTATTCCCACTACATTCTGGAGAACTTTCCAGGCCCTTGGGAAGCGCATAGGAGGTGCTTCTTATGCTGCAGTCCTCCATGAATGTGAGTTTATGGGAAGGCCAGGGAAACAGTGAGGCCTGGGGGCAGGCAGCTCTTCAGCCATCCTCTGGCCTGAGTAAAGCGGAGTATAGCAAAGAGACAACCTTCCCCCACGGCCAGGACAGACCCAGAGGAGCAGTAGCCACTTTCTCACCTGTAAAATGGGAATGAAGCCGGGTGCGGTGGCTCACACCTGTAATCCCAGCACATTGGGAGGCTGAGGCAGGCGTATCACCAGAGGTCAGGAGTTCGAGACCAGCCTGGCCAAAATGGTGAAACCCCACCTGTACTAAAAATACAAAAATTAGCTGGGCGCGGTGGTGTGCACCTGTAACTCCAGCTACTCAGGAGGCTGAGGCATGAGAGTCACTTGAATCCAGAAGACAGAGGTTGCAATGAGCCGAGATCGCGCCCCTGCACTCCAGCCTGGGTGACAGAATAAGATTCTGTCTCCAAAAAAAAGCGGGGGTGGGGGGGTTAATGAGAGCTTGAAAGGAGACAAAGAAGTAAAGCTTTTTATTCAACCTCTGCTGAGGTGACTTTTCCAGGTTTCCAGCGGGGTGTGGATACACCCAAAGGCAGGGCAGGGGTGGGGCAGTGTGGGATGGAGCCCTGAGATGGCAGAATTCATCCTCAAAGGTGAGTGAGGCCTTGCTCCTTCTGGGAGCAGCAAAGCCGGACAAGCAGAGACAAGGGCTGCTTCTTGGACACAAAGAATTCCTGGAGAGCCTCAGGAATACGACTTTGGGCCTGGACACTTTGTCAAATCAAAGATTGATTGAATCAGTGAATGGCTGAATTTATGGCTCGAGATGAGCTCACTTGGAAACGGCCCTGTGATCATGAGAAAACTTGAACCAAAAGAGGGGGAATGAAACTTGAACCAAAAGAGGGGGAATGGCCTGGCGCGGTGGCTCACGCCTGTGATCCCTGCACCTTGGAAGGCTGAAGCAGGTGAATCACTTGAGCCCAGGAGTTCAAGACCAGCTTGGGCAACATAGCGAGACCACGTCTCAAAAAACTAAACAACAACAACCAAAAAAAAAAAAAGAAGGAAGGAGGAGGAGGAGAAGAAGGATAAGGAGAAAGAGGAGAAGAAGGAGAAGGAGAAAGAGGGGAAGAAGGAGAAGGTGGGGAGGGGGTGGGGAGAAAGGGTCCCGGGAAATCCTTAAGTCAGGAAACCTGACTCCTGCTGGGCCGCAAGGGTCAAAGAATTCCCCACGTGCCTCAGCGCCACCTGCTGGCGATTACTGACCCTGGCTGCAGCTAGAAGTTACCGCCTGAATGGGGAAGATTTTGCAAAGAGGAGGACCAAGCTCTAACATGGCCCTGCCTGCTCAGCAAGGGCTGCTACCTGATTCATCCTGATCCTTCCAGGAATCGGCCAAGAAAATATATCAAAGCCTGGGAAAAGGCAAGAGATTTCTGGGTGTGTTCCTTTCAGAGGAGTGCCGGGTGTTGGCTGTGACCCTCTAGTGATGATCTGATTCTTTAGGGGTGTGTGCTTGTGTGCCTTTGATTGTCTTTGATTAGCTTTATAGCTCTGTAGGGATAGAGGCAATTTGAGGAAAACAGATCACAAAGCAAATGATTCCTGCTCATAACCGTGCAAAGGAATTTTGTCCAGTAGATAATATAAATACCCGTAAGTCAAATTCTCAGTTGAACTCATTTTAACATCTTGCTGATTCCATGTCAATTAATAAGTCAAAGAAAATCTTTGACACATGTTCATTTTAATTTGTATGGGAGTCATGATATTGCCTCTTTGAAAGTTATACTGGCGCAGGTCCTTTGCACATAAGAAATCTACAAAGTCTCTCACACATTTCCACCCTTCTTTCCCCCAACCGGTTCAGATGGGACCAACAACTGCATCCTCTGGGTCCCCAGACGCAGCCTCACCCTCCAGACTGCCAGCTCCCAAGGGCAGGGGCAGGTCTGATCCTTGCGGGAACTGCAGCACTCTTGTAGATGCTGTTGAATGAGTCTACGGATATATTTAGATATAACTCACCTTATTACTGGCAACGGAGCACCAATGGGAAAGACAATGCATGCACGTGGCCAAACGCTTCTGAGCCTCAGTTTCTGCATCTGCAAAATGAGGATAACGGGTTCAGCCTACAGATGGAGAAGTCTTAAGCCAATCTCCCTGTTTTCCATTTCTTTCTTTTGGTTTCTATTCCTACCTCCCATCCCACCCCCAGGATGCTAAGAACAGGAACCAGGTCATTTCCTCTGGCTCCCCACCCTGCAAGGCCCACAGGAAGTGTTCCGTTAAGTCCTCCTACCTGGTTCATGAATGACAAGGGGAGGCGGGGTTGGTTTAAGAAGCCTGGGCGTGGAGGGAGAGGGGCCTGCTCAGCGGGAGACTTGGGCTCCAGTGCTGGAGGGAAAGGGGTACGTACAGGGAACCCCGAGGAGCCAAACCGAAGGGAGAGGCTGAAGTGGCTGGACTTTAAGCAAATCTAGTGCCAAGCCCCACTCCATCCAAGCTTGAGGAGCCTACCTGCTTCTCTGGCCCCTTTTCCCCCCAACCAGCTTCCTCTGCTAAGAAGCGCCGCTGAGTCCCTCATAACTGGGATTCGGGCGCCATCGCGTGGCCATTCCTGGAACTGCCAAGGCTGCGCGGAGCCGGAACCTGTCCAAGGACAGAGGAAACCAGGCCAACCGTTCTCCAACTTTCTGGCCCCGCATCCTCCTCATCTCCATCTTCTCCTTTCCATTTATTGAGCACTGACTATGCCAGCCTCTGTGCTCAGCCCTTTACAGGCCCTTAGCACATTTATTTATTGAATAGCCTTAAAAGGAAGTTATATTTAAGGTCTGCTTATTATCATTTTACAGCTGGGCGCGGTGGCTCCCGCCTGTAATCCCAGCACTTTGGGAGACCCAGGCAGGCGGATCACCTGAGGTCAGTAGTTCGAGACCAGCCTGGCCAACATGGTGAAATCCCGTCTCTACTAAAAATACAAAAATTAGCCGAACGTGGTGGTGGATGCCTGTAATCCCAGCTACTCTGGAGGCTGAGGCAGGAGAATCTCTTGAACCGGGCGGCAGAGGTTACAGTGGGCCGAGATTATGCCAGTGCACTCCAGCCTGGGCAAAAGAGCGAGACTACGTTTCAAAAAAAAAAATCCGGGTGTGGTGGCTTATGCCCGTAATCCTAGCATTTTGGGAGGCTGAGGCAGGCGGATCACCTGAAGTCAGCAATTCAAGACCAGCCTGGTCAACATGGTGAAACCCCGTCTCTACTGAAAATACAAAAAATTAGCCGGTCATGGTGGCAGGTACCTGTAATCCAGCTACTCAGGAGGCTGAGGCAGGAGAATCACTTGAACCTGGGAGGCGGAGGTTGCAGTTAGCTAAGATTGTGGCTTTGCACTCCAGCCTTGGCAACAAGAGCAAGATTCTGTCTCAAAAAAAAAAAAAAAAAACCATTTTACAGATGAAGAAACTGAGGCACAGAGAGATGAAAGAGTTTTCTCAAAGCCACGCAGCTAGGAATTGGACCAGAATAGCTTTTCTCTGTGAAGGAGAGTGACAGTGAGGCAGCTGGTCCTGCCCCTCAACAGCCATTTGGCCCTGGAGCCCTTCAACTCTAATTCAAATATGGTCTGGGACTGGGCACAGTGGCTCACACCTGTAATCCCAGCACTTTGGGAGACCAAGGCGGGTGGATCTCTTGAGGTCGGAGTTCGAGACCAGCCTGCCAACACGATGAAACCCCGTCTCTACTAAAAATACAAAAATTAGCCCAGCGTGGTGGCGAGCGCCTGTAATCCCAGCTGCTCGGGAGGCTGAGACAGGAGAATCACTTGAACTGAACCCGAGAGGCAGAGGTTGCAGTGAGCTGAGATAGCACTACTGTACTCTAGCCTGGGCGACAAAGCAAGACTCCGTCTCAAAAATAAATAAATAAATAAAATAAAAATACAAAAATTAGCCAGGCATGGTGGCAGACCCCTGTAATCCCAGCTCACAAGTGTGAGCCACTGCAGCCAGCCGGTCTCCTGTAATTCTATCTCAGTTCCTGTTAATGCCCTTCACAGCCCCTATCCCTGTTTATATGGCCTGATTTACTTAAGTGTCTGTCTCCCACCCAAGACTGGGGGCTTCCCGAGAGCAGGGACCTCGTCTGTTTTCTCTTTTTCTTTTTTTTTTTTTTTTGAGACGGAGTCTCGCTCTGTCGCCCAGGCTGGAGTGCAGTGGCGCAATCTCGGCTCACTGCAAGCTCTGCCTCCCGGGTTCACCCCATTCTCCTGCCTCAGCCTCTCCGAGTAGCTGGGACTACAGGCGCCCGCCACCACGCCCGGCTAATTTTTTTTGTATTTTTAGTAGAGACGGGGTTTCACCGTGGTCTCGATCTCCTGACCTGGTGATCCGCCCGCCTCGGACTCCCAAAGTGCTGGGATTACAAGCATGAGCCACCGTGCCCGGCCCTCCTCTGTTTTCTTCACTGCCATGTCCCCAGAGCAAAATATGGATTCCAGAATACAAAATAGGAGCTCAATAAACATCTGTGAGTGAACTGATACATGGATTAATTAATGGAAGATTAACCAAAGACTTGTCCCTGCCCTGTGTCTCAAAAAAAGACGCTGTCTCAAAAAAAAAAAAGCCAGAGAGGGGGCCGAGTGTGGGGAGATAACTCGAGGCAGAGGCCAGATGAAGGTCTCTTGGCCACCGGCATGCCCAAATGAGGATGTAACATGTAGTAACAAAGGGACACAATGGGAGGAACACAGGAGCTGCTCGCCAGGCCACTGTGCACTTGCATCTCATTACCCAGCCACACCTCCCACTGTGCACTATGAATTCATATTTTCTGTAAATCCTCTAATTATCTTGTGAATAGCACAATTACATGGCATTGCATTGTGTGTGTGTTTTTAAAAAGTTCGTTTGTTAAACATAAACCTTTAAAATGCATGATGTTTTCCGCGGCCTTTTTATTTTTTAATTTAATAACACTGGAAGCCTTAAAATTGGAAGCAGCAGGGGCTTTTTCTTTTTTTTTTGAATCGGAGTTTCTCTCTTGTCACCCAGGCTCGGGTGCAATGGCGCAAACTCGGCTCACTGCAACCTCTGCCTCCTGAGGTTCAAGCAATTCTCCTGCCTCTGCTTCTGAGTAGCTGGGATTACAGGTGCCCACCACCACGCTGGGCTAATATTTGTGTTTTTAGTCGAGACGGGATTTCACCCTGTTGGCCAGGCTGGTCTCGAACTCCTGACCTCAGATGATCCACCCGCCTCGGCCTCCCAAACTGTTGGGATTACAGGCGTGAGCCACCATGCCCAGCCTGCAACAGGAGCTTTTCTTGACCTTCAAGAGGTCGGTCCTGGGGTAGTCTACACGCACAGTCACACTCACACAGCCACTCACCCTCACACTCACTTGCCCATGGTGCCCAGCCAGAGGGCAGAGACTTGTTCCCCTGCCACCACAGGGTGACCTTGGGCAGGACACTGCAGCATCTTCACTACCTCAGCTCCACCCCACTCAGCCCTTTTACACAGAACATGTTTACATGTTTTACAAAAAACATTCCCATCCTCGTGGACCTTCATTACAAAACAGTCAGAGATGTGTGTGTCCATTTTACAGACAGGTAAAATGAGGATCTGAGAGGTGCCTGCTCAAAGCTACTGGGGAGAGCAAGGGACTCTGGAGGAGACAAGATGGGGACGGGTGGCCTGGCAATAAGGCTCATGCCTGTAATCCCAGCACTTTAGGAGGCTGAGGTCGGCAGATCACTTGAGATCAAGAGTTCGAGACCAGCCTGGCCAACATGGTGAAACCCCATCTCTACTAAAAATACACAAATTAGCCAGGTGTGGTGGGGGGCACCTGTAGTCCCATCTACTCTGGAGGCTGAGGCACAAGAATTGTTTGAACCCAAGAGGTGGGGGTTGCAGTGGGCAGAGATCACACCACTGCACTCCAGCCTGGGTGACAGAGCAAGACTCCGTCTCAAAAAAAAAAAAAGATGAGGATGAAGAGATTGAAAGGTTTTTTTTTTTTTTTTTTTTTTTTTTTTTTTTTTTGAAGAGTTGTTATGCCAGGTGGATGCAATGGCAATCTCGCTCACTGCAAGTCGCTCCGGTTCACCATTCCTGCTCACCTCCGAGTAGTGGACACAGGGGCCAGGCAATTGATTAGTAGAACGGGTTCACTGTGGTCGATCTCGACCTGTGATCCCCGCCTCGGCCTCCAAGTGCTGGGATTAAGCGTGAGCCCCGGCCGGATTGAAAGGTTTAAAGGTGACCAGAGGGGCAGGAGAGTGTCAACATGAACCCCTGGATGGACTATGACCTTCGATAGACCTGTGTTTGAATCCCAGCCCCACCACTCATTTATCTTGGGTAAATTACTGAAGCTCCCTGATCCCCAGTTTCCAAATCTTCATAGTGGGAATAATGATAGCATCACCTCAAGATCCTCTCGTGCAGGTTAAATGAGGCAGTATGGGTGAAATACCTGTTGTTATTTTCAGACTTACCAAGCCTGTGACCCTGGAGTGTAGGGTGAGGTGTGGTGGGGAAGAGGCCACTCAGGGTACAGCCTGCCCAGCCACAGGCTAGGGAGACTCCTGCTGTGTTGCTGCCTCTGCCTGCTAGACAGTAGTTATTTTACAATTACTATCGTCCGTCCTTTCCCATCACTCCTGCTTTAGAGTTTACAAAGTGCTTTCCATTCATTCATCCCTCCATTCACTCATTCAGCTTTTACGGAGTGCCTGTTATGTAAGCCAGGCATGGTGCTGGGCTTCCAGTATATCCTGGTGAACGAGGTAAGTACTGTCCTTGCACCCGGACGGCTTACAGACATCCAGTAGTTAATCATACAAATAAATATGTAGTTAGAAATTGGATTGCCGGGCATGGTGGCTCACACCTGTAATCCCAGGACTTTGGGAGGCCGAATCGGGCAGATCACAAGGTCAGAAGATCGAGACCATCCTGGCTAACACGGTGAAACCCTGTGTCTACTAAAAACACAAAAAAATTAGCCAGGCGTGGTGGCGGGCGCCTATAGTCCCAGCTACTCAGGCGGCTGAGACAGGAGAATGGCGTGAACCCGGGAGGCGAAGGTTGCAGTGAGCCGAGATCGCACCACTGCACTCCAGCCTGGGCGACAGAGGGAGACTCTGTCTCAAAAAAAAAAAAAAAAAAAAAGAAATTGGGTTAAGGGTGAGGAGAGAAAAATATAGGGGTCCCAGGTGAGAGAATCACAAGGTGCCCCAACTTAATCTCAGCGAACCTTCACAGTAGTGTCCAAGGCTAACTCTCACCCCCAATGCCTCAGATAGAGCCCCTGAAGATCAGTAGAGGTCCAGCACTTGCCCACGGGCACCGATAAGGTGGGATGAAGGACCCTGACTGTTTCTCCAGCTGAGCCGGAGGAAGGCGAGCCCCGTGGGTTTCCCCTGCCCTGGAGAGAGGCTTGCAAGAGCAGCCAGGGAAGGGGGGAGCCTGCCTGGAGTCCTATGTCCCTGTCACATCTCCTCTGTGTCTCCTGAGAGGCGGGGGAGTTGGCTCAGACCCCAGGGGTCTGAAGCGCAGAGTGGGCACCAGCCTGGGCACCTGTGCCTACCCTTTGGGCATAGCCGTTCCAAGTTGGGCCCCTCTAGACTCCAAGGGGCCAGATTGTGAGTGGGAGGAGGGTTGCTCCCAGGGGAGGCTATGCCAGGCTGGCTTGGCAGCATGCCCACCTTGTGGCCAGAGCGAGCTGGAGGCTATGCTATCTATCTATCTATCTATCTATCTATCTATCTATCTATCTATCTATCTATCTTCTTTGATCTGCATATGCCACGTCTTTCGTTCAGTCACTCAGCAAACATTCATGAAGCATCTACTTTGTTCCAGGTAATAGGCTAAATTCCGTGCCAACAGACACACCAGACCAATGTCCCTGTTCTCCTGAACAGAAAGGAAGACAGAGAGTAGTGAAGTCATCACACAAAAGCCAGGGGTTCCCTTCACAGGTGTCACCCTTGCAGTCTCTCTCTCCCTCCCGTCTCAGCCAACCCGCAGGCACATGCTGTGGGTGCTGCCTTCTGTATCCCAAGGCCAGATGCTTCTCACCTCAACGATGCCCTCCGTCTCTTTCAGGATGAGCACACTGTCCTACGAGCAAGGCCCCAGCGTCCTTCTTTGGACAGTTCCCCACCCCGGCCACAGTGAGCTTCCTGTGCACTCTCCCTCTGAACTCTCCATGGACCCCACTCAGAGTAAAACCCAAACTCCTTCTGGTGACCTACGAGGTCCCACATGACGGGGCATCCTGTCACCTCTCCCACCTCATCTCTGGCCACTGCCCCTCGCTCCCTTCCCCCAACACACTGGCCTCCCCGTGTCTCAAGTTCACAGGCACATCCCTGCCTCTGGGCCTCTGCCTGGAATGTTCCACAACTAGACGTCCCCATGTCTTCCTCTCCCATTCCACAACAGCCTCTGTTCAAATGTCACCATCTCAAGAAAGCACCTTCCTTCGTGCCTCCCCTTGCCCTGCCTCACTTTCTTCCAGAACACTGGCCTAGAAAAATAGAACTCACATTCTTTTTTTTTTTTTTTTGAGATGGAGTTTCACTCTTATCACCCAGGCTGGAGTGCAATGGCGCGACCTCGGCTCACCGCAACCTCCGCCTCCCGGGTTCAAGCGATTCTCCTGCCTCAGCCTCCTGAATACCTGGGATTACAGGCAGGCACCACCACGCCTGGCTGATTTTGTATTTTCAGTAGAGACAGGGTTTCTCCATGTTGGTCAGGCTGGTCTTGAACTCCTGACCTCAGGTGATCCGCCCACCTCCGTCTCCCAAAGTGCTGGCATTACAGGCATGAGCTACCGTGCCCAGCCAGAACTCACATTCTATTTTGTATTTGTTCGTTATCGTCTATTTCCTCGTCCGGGGCAGGCATTCTTGTCTCTCTTGTCCACTGCTGCATCAGAGCCTAGAACATGCCTGGTACATAAGAGGTGCTCAATAAATATTTGTTAAAAACAAATGAAGACAATTGCAAAGTGTGGGTAAGGGCTGAGAACAAAAACCACAGGAAGTCAGTGCAGGATGGAGTGGGGGCTGCACCCACCTGGTGGAGGTGGCAGGTGGGGGTCAGAAGTGGTTTCCCTAAAAGTTAGCCCAGTGTGGTGGTGCGTGCCTGTAGTTCTAGTGACTTGGGAGGCTGAGGCAGAAGAATCACTTGAACTCAGGAGGCAGAGGTTGCAGTGAGCCGAGATTATGCCACTGCACTCCAGCCTGGGTGACAGAGTGAGACTCGATCTCAAAAAAAAAAAAAAAAAAAAAAAAGAAGTGGTTTCCCTGAGAAACTGGGAAGGCCCTTCAGGGTGGACCCAAACTGAGGCAAGGTGGCCAGGCCTTTGAGCCTCCCCATTAACCAGTAACAGGCTGCCCCTGGAGAGCAGACATGCCCTTGTCCCTGAGGATGGGACATTTGACTGAAATCTGAAGGCTGGAAGGGAGCTGAGGGAAACGGAAAAGAGCCCTGCCACGGAGGGAGGCGTGGGGAACAGGGAGGCAGCCTTGAGGCAGCTGCGGCAGCTGACAGGAGGTGTGCAGAGCTGGGAGGTAACCCCTGAGGTCAGGAGCTCAATTTATCATCAAAGCAATGGGTAGCCTTGAAGGGCTTAAGCTGGAGATTGGCTGGATCTGCTTGGATCCTTCTGGCTGCCCTGGGCAGAAGGGGTCAGAAGAGGCAAGAGAGGAGAGGGAAACCACTTAAGAAGCTGTGGAGATTTAGACGTGCCATGACCTTGGCCTCAGATGGTGGCTGCAGAAATGGAGAAAGAAGGAGGCAGGAAAGTCTGACCTTTGGGGGACTCCAGTGGGTGCCAAGCCAGAGCCTCCGCTATGGCTGGTTGGTTGTCTCAGGGACAGTCACCTCTGGGCTCCGGGACCCTGAAACAGACTCAGAGGAGATCCTCACTCAGCAGCTTACAGGGGGCTGCTCTCAGGGACCACCCCAAAAGGGAGTGAGAAGCAGAAGTTACAGCCAAGGCCTCAGCCTATTCCAGGGAATTCTGGGGCTGAAAGGGCCCTTTAGAGGTGACCCAAACTGAGGCAAGGCGGCCGCATCTTTGAACCTCCCTGTTGACTGTTAAAAATCTAGACTTATTACAGAGCTCTCCCCCATCCCTCCCATTTGTGGAACTTCACAGGTGTTTACATACATCCAGGAGCCCACCCTGGGTCAGCCTCAACTCTGGGTGCTGCTCGGCCCAGTATACAGTAGGTGCTCACTGAATGTTAGAAGGCCCAGAGTGGAGGGAGGGAAGAGGCTCAAGTTCTAAGGAGGCGCCCAGCTTTCTTTGTGGTTTGGGCCCCAGGCTAAGACAGAGGCCAAACTGGGGAGAGAAGACCATGCAATGAGTTTGGGACATGTGAGGCTGTGGTGTCCAGCCTCCCGAGGAGCCCCACCATGAAGGAGGAAGAGGAAGAGACTGAGAGGAGAGGACTCGGGGACGGGGAGCCTGGCAGGTAGAGTTTCAGAACGCATGGAGGTGGCAATGATGACGCCAAGGAAGGAGCAGCAGAGATGAGGACCCAGAAGCAGGGACGCAGAGAATGTGGCAGGGTCTGGTGAGGGCAGGGTCAATGCAGGAAACAGAAACCCCTCTTGGTGTTTTTAGCAGCAAGGTATTTGATACAGAGCAGTAAGTCATTGCACAACCATCAGATAGGCTCAATAAGCCAAGCCTCCAGGAATGATTCCAGACCTTTCCATACTCGACCCACTGAGAAAGCCAACGCCAGAGCTATGAATTCAAGAACTTACCCCTGAAGCTTAAATGCAGGGATCAGAACGCTGGATTTAAGAAGCTGCTACCCCTGCTTTCATCCCTGCGACTATCTCTGAGCAAGCACGAGGCTGGAGCCTTAAATGCTGGAGACCTGACAGCAGATCATCACCAGTGCAGAAAAACCTCGTGTTCCTGCGACCTTGCAGGCTAGCAGAAACAGCCAAAAGGGGGCACAAAATAACTTAAAATTAATAAAATGACAATTTAGCAACAACAACCAACACTTACATAGTGCCTATTATGTGCCAGGCACTGTTCTATTATTATTTCTATTTTATTTTTATTTATTTATTTATTTATTTTTATTTTTTTGAGACGCAGTTTCACTCTTGTCACCCAGGCTGGAGTGCAATGGTGTGGTATCGGCTCACTGAAATCTCCGCCTCCAGGGTTCAAGCAATTCTCCTGCCTCAGCCTCCCAAGTAGCTGGGATTACAGGTGCCCACCACAACACCCAGCTAAGTTTTGTATTTTTAGTAGAGATGGGGTTTCACCATGTTGCTCAGACTAGTCTCGAACTCCTGACCTCAGGTGATCCGCCGCTTCGGCCTCCCAAAGTGCTGAGATTACAGGCGAGAGCCACCACGCCTGGCCTATTCCTATTTTGTACATGAGGAAACTGAAGCACAGAGAGGACTGAGCCTCACTTCTGCCTTCCAAACCCTGCTGCAGTGAGTATCTTGGTGGAGCCTGTCCCTCACGCAGGCACCGCAGGGAAGGGACAGGCAGTGCTTTGCTGTCCAGCCGCCCCAGCTAGGAGGGGGCAATGGACTTGAGAGAGCCAAGCCACAGCGTCTACCCCACAAATCGCCACTACCACTGTCACCTCTCCACCAAGACTATGATCTGCCACCGCTATTAGCAATCACTTGAACTACCCTCAAGTCATTACCAGCCCCCTCACTTCCTCCGCCAACATCGAGATCTAATAGAGCCATCACCTTTTCGTCACTCAGCGTCACCATCAATGTCACTGTCACCGCTGCCATGATTACCCCCATTACTCCCACCCTGGCGGCAGGGTGGTGTCGAGATGGCAGTGAGATCACTTCCTTGCCTTGGTGCTCCCTGCGGTAATTGCTTAATGAGATGTTTGCGGCTCTGAGCATACTACTTACCCTGCACAACTAGGAACCCTTCCCAGGTTCTGACGAGGCCGGGATGGTTTGTGAGCGGAGGGCTCTGTGGCTGTAGTGTGGCTGGGAGGGTCCAAGAGCACCTCTGGAAGGCCCATTTTGTCTGTCCCCCTGCCTCATCAATGCTTTGCCTTTGTGGTGGAGAAAAGCAAGAGTGTGATAATGTAGGGAACTCGAAGAATCCATCTAGGTCAACTTAGACAACTGACTTCCCCTCTCTGGGCCTCAGTTTCCTCATCTGCAGGATAGGAGCAAGAAGAATTATCTTAATGAGTAATGTGGGGATTCGAGGTAATGCAAATAAAGAATCTGGCATGGTACCCAGCGCCCAGGTGGCTCTCAAATGGAAGCTGCTAATATCTTTTCTTTATTTTATTAAACATTTATGGCTGGGCGCCGTGGCTCACGCCTGTAATCCCAGCACTTTGGGAGGCCGAGGCGGGCAGATCACCCGCAGTTGGGAGTTGGAGACCAGCCTGCAACATGGAGAAACCCCGTCTTTACTAAAAATACAAAATTAGCCGTGCATGGTGGTGCACGCCTGTAATCCCAGCTACTCGGGAGGCTGAGGCAGGAGAATCGCTTGAACCCGGGAGGCAGAGGTTGTAGTGAGCTGAGATCGCGCCATTGCACTCCAGCCTGGGAGACAGAGCGAGACTCCGTCTCAAACAAACAAACAATAAATAAATAAATAATTTATATAATGGTCACTTTGTGCCAGGCACTGCTCTGACACTTTACAAATTTCTTTTTTTTTTTTTTTTTGAGACGGAGTCTCGCTCTGTCGCCCAGGCTGGAGTGCAGTGGCGCAATCTCAGCTCACTGCAAGCTCCGCCTCCCGGGTTCACGCCATTCTCCCGCCTCAGCCTCTCCGAGTAGCTGGGACTACAGGCGCCCGTCACCATGCCCGGCTAATTTTTTTGTATTTTTAGTAGAGACGGGGTTTCACCGTGGTCTCAATCTCCTGACCTCGTGATCCGCCCGCCTCGGCCTCCCAAAGTGCTGGGATTACAAGCGTGAGCCACCGTGCCAGGCCAACTTTACAAATTTCAACTCACTCATTTAAACCTCCTGAGATAGGTACTACTATTGCTCCCATTTTACAGATAAAAAAACTGAAGCAGAGTTAAGTAGCTTACCCAAGATGACACAACTAGTTAGTGACAGAGCTGGGATGTAACACAGGGAGTCTGATGTCTTAACCCTGGTGCTCTTTGGCCCTAAGTGCTTCGCCCTGTTCTAAAAACCTTCCCTCCCTGCCCTGGCCAGGCTGAAGAAGACTCTGCTCTTTTTGTCTGTCATTTGGAAAAGGGCCTCCAGAAGTCAGTCCCTTGTCTTGGGATAGAAATGCTCCCATTGACCTTGTCCAGGGCCTCCCATCCCCTCCAGTCAGGAAGTCCTTCCTGTTGTCTGACTTGAATCTGGGCTGAGGCAGCAGTTCCCAGGGAAGAGCCTCTTCAGCTGGGATACTTGGTGGGAGGGGCCTCAGGAGATGTGGTGGAGGAGGGAGGGGGCTCAACCCTGAACTCTCAGAGAGTGGAATTTGGGGGATGGGTTCTGGGCATCTGAGTGGCGGCAGAGCTCTGGGGCAGGAAACCCTGTTAGCTCCTCTCCAAAGGGATCTTGGTTTCCCCACCCCTCCACAACTGCACCGGCGACTTCTCAAACTACCTCCCAAGCTCAGATAAAAGCAGGAACGAAGGAAGTGACAGCATTGGACAGGCCAAGCCTGCTGCAAGACACCTGGACATCACTGTCACCATCAGACACCACATTGGTACCTGCTACCAAAGACCACCTTTCTTTCTTTCTTTTTTTTTTTTTGAGACAGAGTCTCCCTTTGTCACCCAGGCTGGAGTGCAGTGGTGCGATCTCAGCTCACTGCAACCTCAGCCTCCCGGGTTCAAGCAATTATCCTGCCTCAGCCTCCCGAGTAGCTGGGATTACAGGCATGCGCCACCATGCCGGGCGAATTTTTTTTTTTTTTTTGTATTTTCATTAGAGACAGGGTTTCACCATATTGGCCAGGCTGGCAAAAGCCTCCTTTCCAAGTGAATTCTCACCCTTCTGTCTTGGCATCACTCACTCCAAGCCCTGGGCTAAGCCCCTTGGCTGCCCCAGGTTGTGTGCCCATGTCCTCTCTGCCGGGGAGCAGGAAGAGGGGTCTGTGGTCCCCTCCAGCTTCTATAGTGGGCGATAGGGCCCAGATGTCCATCAAGACTCATGCAGTGGGGGCTCCTCCCCAAGGAGAAAGGGGCTTTGAATGTAATGGGAAGATAGGAAGGGCTGTCCTTTGATAAGAGGAGGAGTTCGTCCTCAGGAGTGAGGGAGGAAGGAGGAAATGGGCACAGGGCAGACAGAAAACAATGAAAGTCCTGCTCAGAGAGGAAGCCCGGGGGCCGGGATGCACACAGAAGCTGGAGGAAATGCTGCCCTCTGTACCAAAAGCAAATCAAAGTTGGAGGCGCCCGGACCTCTCAACCCCAGGAGGCTGAAAGCCCCTTGAGCTCACCCAGCAACCTCTGCTGCCCCCACCACAGGGACGCCTGCAGAGCGCTATCCCCTCTTTCATACTCTGGCCCAAATGTGGGGGGGAAACTTGGCCCATTCCCTTTAGAACGCAGTGGAGAGAAGAAACCAGGCTTGGACCTGCAAACAAGGTGTTAGCAATGGCCCAGGGACAACAAAGGGGAAATAAACACAGACATGTACTTATATATTCCACGTGCATTTATCTGGTACCAGCCAGATTCCAGGTACCCAGAGAATGAGCGGGCTGCCCTCATGGAGCTTACACTCTAGTGGGGAATACCCTGAAACATGTCACACTGCAGTAAACAAGGTGACCCATCAGTGCTGGGCCGACCACAACAAAGGTGAAAAGATGGAGAGTAACTGGGGAGCCCCCTTTAGAGTGGAAGGTCAGGGAAGGGCTCTTTGGGCCAAGACTGGGAGGATGAGTAACCAGACATGCAGAGGCCGGGAGGCAACTGTGGGCTCCAAGTCCCTGAGGTAGGAACAAGCTTGTTGTGCTTGTAGAACAGCAAAGGGGCCAGTCGAAGCTGGAACACAGGGGTGGAAGGGGGAGATGAGGCTAAAGTCATCCCACAAAGAATCAGCATTTTATTCCAGCCAGTGGGAAGCCACTAAGGACTGTCCTTTAGGCCTGGCGTGGTAGCTCATGCCTGTAATCCCAGCACTTTGGGAGGCCGAGGTGGGCAGATCACTTGAGGTCAGGAGTTTGAGACTAGCCTGGCCAACATGGTGAAACCCCATCTTTACTAAAAATACAAAAAGATTAGCTGGGAGTGGTGGTGCACACCTGTAATCCCAGCTACTCAAGAGGCTGAGGCAGGAGAATTGCTCAAACTTGGGAGGCAGAAGTTGCAGTGAGCTGAGATCGTGTCACTGCACTCCAGCCTGAGCGAGAGAGCAAGACTCCGTATCAAAAAAAAAAAAAAAAAAAAAAAACAAAAAGGCCGGGCACGGTGGCTCACGCCTGTAATCCTAGCACTTTGGGAGGCCGAGGCGGGTGGCTCACGAGGTCAGGAGATCGAGACCATCCTGGCTAACACGGTGAAACCCCATCTCTACTAAAAATACAAAAAATTAACCAGGCGTGGTGGCGGGCGCCTGTAGTCCCAGCTACTCGGGAGGCTGAGGCAGGAGAATGGCGTGAACCCAGGAGGCGGAGCTTGCAGTGAGCCGAGATGGTGCCACTTCACTCCAGCCTGGGCCACAGAGCATGACTCTGTCTCCAAAAAAAAAAAAAAAAAAAAGACTGTCCTTTGATAAGAGGAGGGACTTAACCTCAGATGAGAGTCAGGAAGGAGAAGACAGGCACATCGCAGTGGGAATACAGATTACACCATGGAAAGGTGAGAGCGTCCCACAGCTGGGCTGTCTCCTCAGTGCAGCATGAGGCCAGGTCATCACTGCACAGTGGAGGGAGGGGAGAGTGGCAGGAGATGTGTTCATTAGGTCACATCAGGTTTCCAGTTTCCTGCATAGAGCCACAACACAGCCCTGAGGACCCTGGGCCCTAATTGGCCCTCATACTCCTGGGGACCTGGCAGTGTCCCTTGACTGGCCTCTTCTCCCTGTCACTGAAAAGACACCACTAACTGAAGCTTCAACCATCACAATCACAATGTCGGCTATAGCCACAATCATAATCACAGTCACCTCACACCAAAAGGCACAAGGGCAGGACAGGAAGTCCTCAAGGGTACCCTAACTTGGCAAGCCAGCAGGACCCCAGCCCCTTTCTGGGCCCCGTGGAAGGCAACGGGACTGTCCTGGGACAGGGACAGGGACAGGGGGGTACTGGAGCCAATTCTGCACATCTCTTCACAACTTCACGTGTAGTGGCGTCCTGTGGGTAGCCTGAAATTGACCATGGTGGAGGGCTTTTGGTTATTCTTTCCAGCTAGCCAGTTTACCAGAATCCATACCTCTGGACAGGGCCCTGAGGACAGTTAGAGAAGCTGCGCCCCCCGCCCCCACAAGTCCAGCTGCCACTAGAAAGAGCTGGTTGTGGTACCACTTTCCTGTGTAAGCACCAGGACCTTAAGTAGGAACAGTGGAAGCAGATGGCCAGTCATGTTCACAGAGTCCTGGTGGCTGAGCTGTAAGCTGGGGAATGTGGGTAGAGATGAGGGGTTCATCTGTCCTGAAAACCCACCCAGTGGTGAGCCAGAGAGCCTGGGCCTCAGCTCGAGGACATCACCTTCCCTCAGAGCCTCTGCTCCAGCCCAAGAGCCTAAGACCTATGAGCTCCAAGATGCCTGCCTGACTCACCCTCTTAGAGCAAGAATCCTGGGCTGGTTCTGTCCTGGGAGAAGCTAAGAGCTGCTTCTCCCTGTTCCCTGATCCCAGGATGGGCCCTGACCTTGGTCATAAACTGAGCCTGTGCCCAGTGACAAAGATCTCCACCCAGGCCCAGACAGAGCCCCACCTGTTCTGGGCTAGGCCTCAATGGGGTCACTCACAGAAAACGCACTCACCTCTATCTGATCCTGCCACAGGCCCCAGCTTGGCCCTAGACTGGAGGCAGAGCCTGGCCCTTGAGCCCAAACATGCCCAGAGCAGGGCTGGCACAGCCTCTCTCACCTCTGTTGTCAGGGCTTGGGCCTCCTGCCTGGGAAGCAAAATAGTGAAAAACAAAATCAAGTTAAACCCACTATCATCTCCTTGCTTTAGTGACACATCTCTGTCTTAGGAAATAAAGCCTAAAGGCAAAGAGTATTTTCAGAGGCATAAATCTTCTCCCCTTCCCTGCTGGGCGCATGCTTTGATTTGGAGGATTCTTGCCTTAACCCCTCCCTCCCACAGTACCCAAACACAGGCCCCAGTTGCTCAAGCAGGAAAGACAGGGAGCTGTGAAAGGCTCAGAAACTTCATCTGAGACCCTAAGGAGTGGGGGTCAGAACCTTATCTGGCTTCTGAGCTCGGGCAAGACCCTTCCCCTCCATGGGCCTGAGTTTCCCCCTCTGTAAATGGTTTAGCCTTCCAGCTCTGGTATTCAAAGTTAAGAATCCTGATGGTGGCCAGGTGGGGTGGCTCATGCCTGTAATCTCAGCACTTTGGGAGGCCGAGGCAGGCGGATCACCTGAGGTCAGGAGTTTGAGACCAGCCTGGCCAACATGGTGAAACCCCGTCTCTACTAAAATATACAAAAATTAGCTGGGCGTGGTGGCAGACGACTTAATCCCAGCTACTTGGGAGGCAGAGGCAGGAGAATCGTTTGAACCCGGGAGGCAGAGGTTGCAGTTAGCCGAGATCAAGCCATTGCACTCAAACCTGGGGGATAAGAGCCAGACTTCTCTCAAAAAAAAAAAAAAAAACAAAAAAACAAAAGCAGCCGGGTGAGGTGGTGCACGCCTGTTATCCCAGCTACTCCAGACTCTGAGGCAGGAGAATCTCTTAGAACCTGGGAGGCGGAGGTTGCCATGAGCTGAGATCGCGCCACTGCACTCCAGCCTGGGCAACAAAGAGAGACTGTCTCAAAAAAAAAAAAAAAAAAAAAAACGGATTCTGATGGAAATTTAGAGCCCCACGTTCAAGGGTTGGAATGGTATTCCTGGATAATCCAGGCCCAGAAGACCCAGAAAGCTTCTCCTAAAACATGTATGTCATGCCAGGTTCAGGTCCTGGAATGTCCTCTGAGCTCTGGCACCTTGTCCTAGTGACTTAGTGACTCGGCCTCTCTGGACCTCAGTTTTGCCATCTGTCAAATGGCAAGAACACCGAGTTTATGAGGATAAACCATTACAGTGGCAAGAAAAGTGTCCTGTAAACTGTAGAGTGCAGTCCTCCTGGGAGGGAAGGACAGTTGTTGTTGTTAGGGGCTCATGTTTTGCCTTCCAGCAGAGCCAGGAGAGCAGATTAGCCTGGCCTCATTCTCACGGTGGGAGACCTCCGCCGTCCTCCCCAGGAACCACGGCCCCTGCCCTGCCCAGACCAGCAATAGCCCTCCATAAGCCTCCCGCCTGGAGGGAGGTGGCGGGCAGGGAACAGCCGGGTCACCGTGGGCTCCTCACTGCAAGGGCCCAGCTCAGACTGAAGGCAGAGGGAACGAGCGAGCGAGGAGGAAGTGGGGAGGGACGGAAGGAGGGGCAAGCGAATCAAAGCACTAGGGATTTACTCACCCAAGCAGGTACGGGGAAGGAGATGGGGCTAGCAGGGCGGGGGACGCCCATGCCCCGCCCCTTCAGTGGACAATTCCCTGGGCGGGGCGGGGCCTCCCTCGGGCGGGGCGGGGCGGGGAGGGGAGGGGAGGGGCTTCCCTCCCTCCCCCCGCGGCCCATTCCCGGTGCGACTCCTCCCGTGGGAACTGCTGTCGCTGCAGCGGGCGCCCAGCCACGTGGATGCCAGGAATCAGACTGGGCGGCTGCGGCAGGGCGGGTGCTTCCGTGGGCAGCGGTCGGGGCAGGCCTGGGAGAGGGCTGACCCTCACTGGGGTCTGGGGAGGGGGCGGCTCTGGGCGGAAGGGCACCTCGGGAACTGGACGCCCTGAGCTTCGCAGCCCCTCAGATCTGCAGCCAAGGTCATCTTTTGCCAGCCTGCGGAGCAACAACTGGGCACCACCTGGGAGCAGGTTAGAAATGCAGGCTCTCAGGTCTAGCCCCAGACTTGCTGACTCAGAACCTGCACATTCCGAGGAATGTGCCCCAGGTGGCTCCCGGGCACTTTCAAATTTGAGAAGCCTTTTTTCTACAGAGTAGGCCTGAGTATTTACAGGTTTAAAAAGACAGACGCGGTGGCTCACGACTGTAATCCCAGCACTTTGGGAGGCCGAGGCCGGCGGATCACGAGGTCAAGAGATGGAGACCACCCTGGCCAACGTGGTGAAACCCCGTCTCTACTAAAAATACAAAAAAAAAAAAAAAAAAGTTAGCTGGGCGTGGTGGCAGGCGCCTGTAGTCCTAGCTACTCGGGAGGCTGAGGCAGGGAGGATCGCTTGAACCCGGGAGGCGGAGGTTGCAGTGAGCCGAGATCGCGCCACTGCACTCCAGCCTGGTGACACAGAGAGACTACACCTTAAAAAAAAAAAAAAAAAATAGACAGACAAGGCCAGGCATGGTGTCTCATGCTTGTAATCCCAGCACTTTGGGATTTTTGTACTAAAAATACAAAATTAGCCAGGCGTGGTGGCATATGCCTATAATCCCAGCTACTTGGGAGGCTGAGGCAGGAGAATCGCTTGAACCCTGGAGGCAGAAGTTGCGGTATGCCGAGATCACGCCATTGCACTCCAGCCTGGGCAACAAGAGAGAAATTCTGTTTCAAAAAAAAAGAAGAAGAACTGGAGCTGTGACTGGGCACGGTGGCTTATGTCTGTAATCCCGGATCGCTTGAGCCTAGGAGTTCAAGACCAGCCTGGGCAACATCTCTACAAAAAATACAAAAATTAGCTGGGTGTGGTGGCGAGTGCCTGTAGTCCCAGCTACTCAGGAGGCTGACATGGGAGGACGGCTTGAGCCTGGAGGTTGAGGCTGCAGTGAGCTGTGATTGTGCCACTGCACTCCCAGCCTGGGCTACAGAGTGAAACCCTGTCTCAAAAAAATTTAAAAAAATGTTTTAAAAGTACACACACTCGAGAGGGGCGTGCGGGTGTTCTCAAGAAAGTCACACAAGGGGCTTTGCGGTTTCTTTTTTTTTTTGAGGCAGAGTTTCGCTCTTGTTGCCCAGGCTGGAGTGCAATGGTATGATCTCGGCTCACTGCAACTTCCGCCTCCCGGGTTCAAGTGATTCTCCTGCCTCAGCCTCCCAAGTAGCTGGGATTACAGGCACGTGCCACCAGGCCCGGCTAATTTTTTATTTTTAGTAGAAACAGGGTTTCACCATGTTGGCCCGGCTGGTCTCAAACTCCTGATCTCATGTGATCCGCCCACCTTGGCCTCCTAAAGTGTTGGGATTACAGGCATGAGCCACCGTGCCCAGCTGTGGTTTCTATTTTTATAGGTTTCTTTAACCAAGGGGTGGAATATTTATGAAAGTTACTGGAAAAAGGTGGAGATTTCTTGGAACTGTGGTGCCACCCATTTTTACATCAAATATGGGAACTATAGTGGTGCTGGTGGGTGTGTGATTTTTAGTATGTTAATGAGTGTATAATGAGGTCCTAGGAGAAACCCGGGTCAAATCCAGCGCCATGCTGTGTCCAGTTGGTCTCAGCCAGCTTGCCCCATGCCCTGCTTTTTCAGGGTCTTATGAGCCCCTAGCTTCTGCAGTTATTTCAACAGCTTCCTTTTGCTAGTCATGTGAAACTGCTGCCTGGAATTTTCCATTCTTCTGCGACCCATGTTGGTCCTGTCTCACCTTCACTCATCCCATGGATATTTACTGAGCATACACAGGTTTCCAGGTGCTGGATTGCATAGAAAACAAAATCCCTGCTCTCCTGGAGCTTTGGTTCCAGGGGCGGGGAAATGGGGCAATAAATAGGTAAATACGCAGCATGGTAGATGGTGTTAGGTGCTTTGGAAATAGAGAAGAGGCTAGCAGGTGTGGGGAGCGAGGGTGCCATTCTAATTGGATAGTCAGAGAAGGCCTCCCTGAGAACAGGAGACATGGAGAAAACGACCTGGAGGAACTGAGAAAGCAGCCATGTGGGGATCAAAGGAGACCGTGCCAGGCGGATGGAAGAGCAATCGCAAGGCCCTGAGGTGGGAGCGTGCCTGGCATGGTTGAGGAACATCAGGGAGGCCAGTGTGGCTGCCCCCGATAAGGGAAGGGGTGTGGGAGGAGATTGCGGCTTTTACTCCAAATGAGAAGGAGGCATTAAAATGACATGATCTGACTTGTGTTTAGAAAGGACCACACTGGCTTGCTGGGATGAAAACACTGTAGGCGACAAGCACAAAGGCAGAAAGCTCCAAAAATCCTGGAGAGTGGGGCGTGGCTTAGACCGCAGAGATGTCAGTAAGCTGGAGGTGGGGCCGAGATGTGGTCAGGGCCTGTCTGGCTTCTGAAGGCGGAGCCGACAGGGCTTGCTGACAAATCAGAAAGTGCAGCGTGAGAGAAAAAGCAGTGGAAAGTGGCTTCAGAGTTTGGGGCCAAGAACTGGAGTTTGCCATTTGCTAGCACTTCAGTTCGAGAAGTCAACACTGAACGTGCAAAAGCTGAGATGACTACAAACGTAAAGGTAGAGATGTTGACTAACATTCAATAAATGAGCCTGGAGTGCCAGACAGAGCTCTGGACTGGAATATATAGATTTGGGATTTCGGGAGAGAGAGGTTGCAGTGAGCCGAGATCACACCACTGTACTCCAGCCCGGGTGACAGAGTGAGTGAGATGTCGTCTCAATCAATCAATCAATCAATCAATCTGGGATTTGCCAGCACAGAGATGGTATTTCAAGCTTGAGACTGGTGAGATCACCAAGGGAATGAGTGTACACAGAAAAGAGAAGACCAGGCAGTAAGTCCTGGGCATTTCATTCTTTAGAGGCTGAGTGGATTCGGAGGAAACCACAGCAGTCAGTGAAACAGAAGGAAAACTAGGACACTGTGGTGTCTTTGAAGCCAAGGGAAGGTCCGTGCACGGCGGCTCACACCTGTAATCCCAGCACTTTGGGAGGCTGGGGCGGGTGGATCACTTGAGGCCAAGAGTTCGAGACCAGCCTGGCCAACATGGAGAAACCCACATCTCTACCAAAAAATACAAAAATTAGCCAAGCATGGTGGCCTGCGCGTGTAGTCCCAGCTATTCCAGAGGCTGAGGCACCAGAATCACTTGAATATCAGAGACGGAGGTTGCAGTGAGCAGAGATCACGCCACTGCACTCCAGCCTAGGTGACACAGCAAGACTCTGTCTCAAAAAAAAAAAAAAAAGCCAAAGGTAGAAAGTATTACAAGGGGCCAGGCATGTTGGCTCACGACTGTAATCCCAGAACTTTGGAAGGCCAAGGTGGGCGGATCACCTGAAGTCAGGAATTCAAGACCAGCCTGGTCAACATGGTGAAACCCCGTCTCTACTAAAAATACAACAATTAGCTGGGCGTGGTGGCGGGCACCTGTAATCCCAGCTACTTGGGAGGCTGAGCAAGAGAATCACTTGAACCTGGGAAGCAGAAGTGGCAGTGAGCAGAGATCACACCGCTGCACTCCACCCTGGGTGACAAAGTGAGAATCCATCTCAAAAAAAAAAAAAAAAGAGAGAGAGAAAGGAAGTATTACAAAAAAGGAATGATTAGCTGTGTCTTGGGCAATTTAGAGGTTAAATAAAATATGAGGATTAATAATTAATAATTAAAATGGGAGAAAATTTTGCAAATCATATAAGGGACTGTATCTAGAATAAATAAAGAACCCTTACAACTCAATGATAATAAATAGCACAATTTAAAAATGGGCAAAGGTACTGAATTGACATTTCTCCAAAGATACAGATGATCGATAAGCACATGAAAAGATGCTTACCGCGGGCCGGGCGCGGTGGCTCACGCTTGTAATCCCAGCACTTTGGGAGGCCGAGGCAGGCGGATCACGAGTTCAGGAGATCGAGACCACAGTGAAACCCCGTCTCTACTAAAAAATACAAAAAATTAGCCGGGCGTGGTGGCGGGCGCCTGTAGTCCCAGCTACTCGGAGAGGCTGAGGCAGGAGAATGGCGTGAACCCGGGAGGCGGAGCTTGCAGTGAGCCAAGATCGCGCCACTGCACTCCAGCCTGGGCGACAGAGCGAGACTCCGTCTCAAAAAAAAAAAAAAGAAAAAAAAGAAAAGATGCCCACCGCATTTGCCATCAGGAAAATGCAATCAAAACCACAATGAGACACCATTTCAGACCCATCAGGATGGCTATAGTCAAAAAGGACAGTAATCAACAAGTGTTGGTGAGGACATGGAGAAACTGGAGTCCTCAAACACTGCTAGTGAGAATGAAAAATGGTGCAGCTGCTTTGGAAAACAGTCTGGAAGTTCCTCAAATGGCTAAACAAAAAAATTACCTTACGACCAACATTTCTACTCCTGAGTATATACTGAAGAGAAATGAAAACATATAGGCTGGTCTCAGACTCCTGACCTCAGGTGATCCGCCCACCTGTGCCTCCCAAAGTGCTGGGATTATAGGCATGAGCCACCGCACCCAGCCTGAAGTTATTATTATTATTATTATTTGAGACAGGGTCTCACCCTCACCCAGGCTAGAGTACAGTGGCGCGATCATAGCTCATGGCAGCCTTGAACTCTCATGCTCAAGTAATCCTTCTGCCTCAGCCTCCCGAGTAGCTAGGACTACAAGTGTGAGCCATCACACTCAGCTAATTTTTTTTCATTATTTTATTTTAGAGACAGGGTCTTGCTATGTTGCCTAGGCTGGTCTTGAACTTCTGGCCTCAAGCAATCCTTCCTGCCTAGGCCTCCCAAAGTGCTAGGAATACAGGTGTGAGCCACTACTCCTGGCCAAGAGATCATATTTTAATGGTGACTGGAATGATCTAGTCAGGGAGAGAGGGACACTTGCTGGTGTGAAGGCCTTGGGCAGGTGAGAAGGATGGGATGTGGTGTATAAATGAAGGTGTAGCCTTGGAAAGGAGCAAGCACGGTTCATTCCCAGGGGCAGAAGGGGAGGCTGAAAATGAGGCACAGCCCCAGGTGAATGGATAGAGGTGTTCAGTCCAAGGAAATTGTCTTCTTGATACTGGTGGGCTGGGGAAGGTCCCCCGAAGCCGGCGGAACCTCAACCCCAGCCAGTGTCCAGGTCCTTGATGCCATCACGAGAAGGAATTCATGAATGAGTCAGAAAGTAGTGAAAGTACCGAGATTTATTGCAAAGCAAAAAGTACACACTGAACAGGAGTGTGGGCAGACTCGAGAGAGTCGCACAAGAGGGTTTGGAGCTGCTACCTTTATGGCTTTCTTTTTTTTGAGATGGAGTCTCATTCCCACCGCACAGGCTGGGGTGCAGTGGTGCAATATTGGCTCACTGCAACCTCCACCTCCCGGGTTCAAGTAATTCTCCTTCCTCAGCCTCCCGAGTAGCTGGGATTACAGGCATGCGCCACCACGCCCAGTTAATTTTTGTATTTTTAGTAGAGACGGGGTTTCGCCATGTTGGCCAGGCTGGTCTCGAACTCCTGACCTCAGGTGATCCGCCTGCCTCAGCCTCCCAAAGTGCTAAGATTACAGGCATGAGCCACTACGCCCAGCCATTTTATGGGTTTCTTTCACCAAGTGGTGGAATATCATGAAAACTCCTGGAGAAAGGTGGAGATTTCTCGGAACTGTGGTGCCACTCATTTTTACACCAAATATGGGTGTTCTCAGAACTGTTGTGGTGCTGGTGGGTGTGTGATTTTTGGTATGTTAATGGGCATGTAATTGTTGTAGGAAAAAACGGGTTCTTCTCACAGGGCCAGGAAGAGTTAGGCATGCAGACACTGAAGAGTGAGGACGAACAGAATTTATCGGGCGAAAAGGAAAAAAAAAACTCAGCATAGCAAGAGGGGTTCCTGCTTACAGGCCCCCACCTCACAGATTGAATCCCAGGTCCCCACCCAGGAACAGGAGAGGCCACGCTCCTCCCCCTCGCAAATGGCGTGAACTTCCTGAGTCTCCACCCTATCTTCCCAGTGGGCAGGCTGGTGGGAGATTCTCCGGGGACCCTCCCCCTTATCTTCCTTCTGCATCTATCATGAGGTCCGAGGAAAAACCTGTGTCAAACCCAGCTGCATGTTGTGTCCAGTCAGTCTCAGCCAGCTTGGTCCACATCCTGTTTTTCAGAGTCTTATCAGCCCCTCGCCTCTAGTCATATGAAACTGCTGTCTGGAATTTTTATTCTCTTCTGACCACCCCATACTATTCCTCTTACTCTGAGTGCCTCTGTTTTTCTTAGTGAAGTAGGAGGCAGGGACACCAGATGAGAGGACGATGGGGGAGGAGCTGTCGGGGACAGAAGAGAGAGGAGAAGTTATATCCTTGTCCTACAGGACTGCGGGAGGGTGAAAAGCCTGGGTCACGTGGTGGGATTGCCCGCCAGCAAGTGCTAAGGGCCCCTGGAGGATAATGGGCATGATGTTCGAAGGAGACCAGTGGGCAGGGCTGTGTCTTTCACTAGCCTCAGTCACCTGTGTGGAATTAACCAGGGTGTGGCCTTGCCAGGTGGATGCAGTTTAATGAGAGTGGGCAAGGGGGTTGAGGGAAGTAATTATAAGGGGTTGCTAGGATGTAATTATAGCAATGTGCCATGGAGTCTAGCTGGTAAAAGAGGAAAGTCAAGACATGAGGGAAGCAAGGAACAGTGACCAAAAACAGTTAGTATCAGTGGACTGGAGGTTCTGGCAGGTCAAAGAATGACTGGACTCCCAGCTGTACAAGGAGTGAGCTGGAAAGATAGGAGGTGGTGTTAGGAGGATAGGATACTTGGTGTTCAAATTACCTGGGGTAGGGGTACAATTATTGTTAATGACAAGTTCCATTACCTTGGTAGGACCTGAGGTAGGGTGGAGGACAAAAACCACAGAAGGAGGGGATGGGTGATCCTGCCTTCAGTGTGTGTAGCTGAACTCATGGTGTCATCTTCAGAGGCAGAGCCCTGGATAGGGAATAGGCCTGGGATTCAGTCAGAGCTGGCTATAAACTCCCTCTTTCCAACTGTGGGGCCCTAAACAAATTACTTAGCCTCTCTGAGCTTCAGTTTCCACTTCTGCAAAATAAGAGTGTGCTCCTTTTCATAAGATCATGTTCTGAAAATTAAATGAGGCCAGGTGCGGTGACTCACGCCTGTAATCCCAGCTTTTTGGGAGGCTGACACGGGCAGATCACTTGAGGTCAGGAGTTCGAGACCAGCCTGGACAACATGGTGAAACCCCGTCTCTACCAAAAAATACAAAAATTACCTGGGCATGGTAGCGCACACCTGTAATCCCAGCTACTCGGGAGGCTGAGATGGGAGAATCGCTTGAACCTGGGAGGCAGAGGTTGCAGTGAGCCAAGGTTGTGCCATTGCATTGCAGCCTGGGAGACAGAGCAAGACTCTGTCTCAAAAAAAAAAACCAGAAGGCCGGGTTCAGTGGCTTACGCCTATAATCCCAGCACTTTGGGAGGCTGAGTTGAGTGGATCACGAGGTCAGGAGTTCGAGACCAGCCTGGCCAACATAGTGAAACTCTGTCTCTACTAAAAATGCAAAAAATTAGCCGGGTGTGGTGGCACGTGCCTATAATCCCAGCTACTTGGGAGGCTAAGGCAGGAGAATCACTTGAACCTGGGAGGCGGAGGTTGTAGTAAGCCAAGATTGTGCCATTGCATTCCAGCCCAGGCGACAGTGTGAAACTCCAGCTCAAAAAAAAAGAAAAAAAAAAGAAAAAGAAAATTAAATGAGAGACTGGAAACACGTAGTGCAGTTCCAGGCACAGAGGGCACTCAGTAACCTGGGCTGATAATACAGCACTTCCCAGAATACTTTTGTCTGGGGTCCCAAAGCTGAGGAGGGGCCAATGTATGAAACAAGAATCTCCTCAGGACCCTTTCTCCCTTCCCAAATCATAGCAGATATGAATGGAAGAGCGTGACTCCTATTTCACTCCCATTTTACAGAATCGGAAACTGAGATCCAGAGAGGGAAAGTGATTATGTCACTAAGACTCAATTATCATACAGAGTAAGTTTCCTTTTAAAATCCATTGAGGCCTGGCCTGGGCAACAGAGCAAGACCCCATCTCAAAAATAATCAGTTGGCCAGGCACGGTGGCTCACGCCTGTAATACTAGCACTTTGGGAGGCCGAGGCGGGCAGATCACTTGAGGTCAGGAGTTCGAGACCAGCCTGGCCAACATGATGAAACCTTGTGTCTACTAAAAATACAAAAATTAGCCAGGTTGGTGGTGCACGCCTGTAGTCCCAGCTACTCTGGAGGCTGAGACAGGAGAATCGTTTAAACCCAGGAGGCAGAGGTTGCAGTGAGCCGAGATCATGCCACTGCACTCCAGCCTGGACAACAAAGTGAGACTCCATCTCAAAAAAAAAAAAAAAAGGATCAGTTGGAGTTCAGGTGCGGGCTCTCATGCCTATTATTGAAGTGCTTTGAGAGGCAGAGACAGGAGGATCACTTGAGGCGAGGACACATCACCCTGAGTAATATAGTAAGACCCCATCTCTGCAAAAAATTTTACAAAATTAGCTGGGCATAGTCTTAGCTACTCAGGAGGCTGAGGTGAAAGGATCACTTGAGCCCAGATGTTTGAAGCTGCAGTTGAGCTATGATCACACCACTGCATTCCGGTCTGAGTGACAGGAGAAGCAAGACCATGTCTCTAAAAAAATAAGAATAGGCTAGGCCCGGTGGCTCTTGCCTGTAATCCAGCACTTTGGGAGACTGAAGTGGACAGATCACCTGAGGTCAGGAGTTTGAGACCAGCCTGGCCAACATCGCAAAACCCTGTCTCTACTAAAAATACAAAAATTAGCTGGGCGTGGTGACGGGCACCTGTAATTCCAGCTACTCAGGAGGCTGAGGTGGGAGAATTGCTTGAACCCAGGAGGCGGAGGTTGCAGTGAGCCGAGATCACACTACTGCACTCCAGCCTGACGACAGAGCGAGACTCCATCTCGGAAAAATAAATAAATAAATAGGAATAAAATAATAAAATCAGGTGGAATAATAATTAAGATGGAAAAATTATGTAGGAGGAGGAGGGAAGGCTCATATATAATATCTGAAAGCCAACTGGACTCTTCAGAATGTACCCCAGTCAACGTTCCCCTCCATTCACTGGAACAATTAAAAGCTGGTCTTGGTGAAAATGAAAAGTCCTACTGGATATACCCCTTCTCTCTCAGGTTCCTACATCCCCCATCATCTCCAGCCCCATCACAGTGATGTTCAGGTCTTGTTCACATTGGGCAGACATTGAAACAATCAGCTTTGCGAATGAAAGTGTCAACAGAAAGGTGATTCATAAAGCATGAATTTGCTAATTGTTCTTTCTAGCTCAGATGGAAGGAAAAAGGGAGGGAAGAGAGAGGAAAAAGATCTCAGAGTTTCCTTCCTTAGAAAACTTGATTCGGCCAGGCGCAGTGGCTCATGCCTGTAATACCAGCACTTTGGGAGGCCAAGGCGGGTGGATCACGAGGTCAGGAGTTCGAGACAAGCCCGGCCAATATGGTGAAACCCCGTTTCTACTAAAAAATATATAAAAATTAGCTGGGCATGGTGGCACGTGCCTGTAGTCCCAGCTACTCAGAAGGCAGAGGCAGGAGAATCGCTTGACCCTGGGAGACTGAGTTGTAGTGAGCCGAGATCGCACCACTGCACTCCAGCCTGGGCGACAGAGTGAGACTCGGTCTCAAAAAAAAAAAGAAAAGAAAAGGAAAAGTTGATTCAAGTGTTTAGGATGGGCATAGTACCAGCCAGTCACCGCAAGGCCCTGCCCCCTGCCTGGTTTCCAGCATAGCTACTCCCCCTGGGGTAAATCCCTCCTGCTTTCTGTACCCGTTTCCACATCTATAAAGTGAGAAGATTAACGGGCTGGGCGTGGTGGCTCATGCCTGTAATCCCAGCACTTTGGGAGGCCGAGGTGGGCGGATTGCCTGAGCTCAGGGGTTCAAGACCAGCCTGGCCAACATGGTGAAACCCCTACTCTACTAAAAATACAAAAAAAAAATTAGCCAGGCATGGTGGCGGAGCACCTGTAATCCCAGCTACTCAGGAGGCTGAGGCAGGAGAATTGCTTGAAACCAGGAGGTAGAGGTTGCAGTGAACCAAGACTGTGCCACTACACTCCAGCCTGGGTGACAGAGCGAGACTCTGTCTCAAAAAAAAAAAAAAGGTTGACAAAGGCCCTCCTTTGGGCCTTCAGTTCTGGCCTTCAGGGTTCTAGGAATATGTGTCCTGGTACCTTCTCTGTTGCCCTGGCTGTCCAGGCACAGGGAGATGGGGCAAACTTGGATCCAACAGATCCAATGGAGATGTCACCTCATTATTGGAGGACTTCCATAACCACACCATCTCATGACATCTCTAGTTCTCGCTCTTGCTGTATCTCTGTCTCACACTCACACATGCATGGTTGTTCTCTCTCCCATGACCCTGTTTTATTTTCTTTTTAGCACTATCAGAAATGTCTTCTTTATTTGTTTACTTGACTACTGTCTTTTGACATTAGAAAGTTCTAGGGCTGGGAGCGGTAGCTCACACCTGTAATCCTAGCACTTTGGGAGCCTGTGGCAGGTGGATCACTTGAGGTCAGGAGTTAGACTAGCTGGGGCAACATGGTGAAACCCAATCTCTAAAACAAAAAAAGGGAGAAAGAACGAAAGTTCTAGAAGGGATGGGCATGGTGTCTCATGCCTGTAATCCCAGCACTTTGGGAGGCCAAGGTGGGCAGATCTCTTGAGATCAGGAGTTCGAAACCAGCCTGGGCAACATGGTGAAACCCTTTACTAAAAATACAAAAATTAGCCAGGTGTGGGCCTGTAATCCCAGGTACTTGGGAGGCTGAGGCAGGAGAATCACTTGAACCTGGGAGGTGGAGGTTGCAGTGAGCTGAGATTGTGCCACTGCACTCCAGCCTGGAAACACAGTGAGGCTCTGTCTCAAAAAAAAAAAAAGTTCTAGAAGGGCAGGGACCTTGCCTATTATTTCTCAGGGCCCAGCCCAGCACCTGGTACACAGATAGGTGCTCAGTATGGATGTTGGCTGATGAATGAATGAATGTATAGATCTTGTGGGTGGTGCCAGGACTGTGCCAAGCATGACTGATCTGTGCTGAGTCTTCTTGGAGGAGCGGTTGAACAATAGGGCTCTGGGGTCAGGAGACCTGGATTTGAGTTCCAAACTGCCAATTAGTGACTGTATAACCTTGGGCATATCACTTAACCTCTCTAAACCTCGGTGTCTTCATCTGTAAATTGGGGATAATGATCCCACATCATGCGGTGTATCTTTAGGAATTAGAGCTTTATGTAAAATAATCTAGTGCATAGTAGGTGTTCAGTAAATGTTAGTTTCCTTTCCCCACCCCTCCTTCCTCTGCTGGGGTATGGAGGTGGGGGTAAGAGACAGTGCTGTGTCTGAGCCTCAAGCTCTTTCATCAGTAGCCTCAGAGAGACTTGGTAGTTCAAGGGTTTGGAGACTCTGGACTCAGCCAAAGGCGATTTCTATCTATTTCTTTTCTTTTCTGAGACAGGGTCTCTTTTTGTCACCCAGGCTGGAGTGCAGTGGTGTAAACATGGCTCACTGCAGCCTTGACCTCCCCACCTCAAGCGATTCTCCCACTTCAGCTTCCCGACTAGCTGGGACCACAGGAACGTGCCACCATGCCAGGCTACTTTCTTTTAATTTTTATAGAGATGAGGTCTCGCTGTGAAGGCTGGTCTCAAACTCCTGGGCTCAGATGACTTTCCCACCTGAGCCTCCCAAAGTGCTGGGATTACAGGCATGAGCCACCACTTCTGGCTGCTATCTTTTTTTTTAAATTTATTTTTATTTATTTATTTATTTTGAGATGGAGTCTCGCTCTGTCACCCAGGGTGGAGTGCAGTGGCACGATCTCGGCTTACTGCAACTTCCGCCTCCTGGGTTCAAGCAATTCTCCTGCCTCAGCCTCGCAAGTAGCTGGGACTACAGGCACGCACCACCACACCGGGCTAATTTTTTGTATTTTTAGTAGAGACAGGGGTTCACCATGTTGGTCAGGCTGGTCTTGAACTCCTGACCTCATGATCCGCCCACTTCAGCCTCCCAAAGTGGTGAGATTACAGGCGTGAACCACTGCACCTGGCCTTTTTAAAATTTTTATATAGAGATGAGGTCTCCCTATGTTTTGATATAGAAATGAGGTCTCCCTGGTCTTACAGGCATGAACCACGGGGCCCCCCCATTTCTTAGCTTTCAAGAAAAGGTAAAACAAAGCAAGCACTTGCCTTGAGGATGATGAAAGGGACTTCCCTAAGGTCAGGTGGTCAAGCAGTAGCACAAGTAGTGGGTCCCCTCCCTGAGGGCCAGAGGAAGCCCCTGATCCTAGACAAGATGGAGTGAAGCGAGATGGGCAGCCTCTTGACTGGGCTGGCCTCCAGAAAGAGGAAGTGGCTGCTCTGGTGTGAGAGTCAGGCTCCTGGGTTTTAGTCCCAGGTCTGTCAGAGTCAACCTGATGGCATTGGGATGAAGTTTACTGTCTCTAGGTCATGATTTCTCCTGTAAATTTGGTGTATTACTCCTTCCCAACCTGCCTGACAGGCGAATGGGAGAATATTACGAGAATGAAATTTAATTTAATATATTGTTAGGAGAACTTTTTTTTTTTTTGAGACAGAGTATCACTCTTGTTGCCTAGGCTGGAGTGCAATGGCATGGATCTCGGCTCACTGCAACCTCCGCCTCCCAGGTTCAAGCGATTCTCCTGCCTCAGCCTCCCGAGTAGCTGGGAATACAGGTGCTACATACAGGTGCCCACCACCACACCCAGCTAATTTTTTGTATTTTTAGTAGAAATGGGGTTTCACCATGTTAGCCAGGCTGGTCTCAAACTCTTGACCTCAGGTGATCTGCCCGCCTCAGCCTCCCAAGTGCTGGGATTACAAGCATGAGCCACCATGCCTTGCCAGGAGAACAATATTTAAGAAAAAAAAAATTGCAGCAACGAATCAGATAGACTCAATTTCAGAATTTTTGCTACAGCACATATGTTTAAAATCAGAAAAAAAAAATTAAAAGTAACAGGTGAGGTTGGGGAAAAATAAAAGTAACAACAGGCAAGGCACAGTAGTTGACACCTGTAATCCCTGCACTTCAGGAGGCTGAGGTGGGCAGATCACTTGAGCCCAGGAGTTCAAGACCAGCCTGGGCAACATGGCCAGACCCTTATCTCTAAAAAAAAAAACAGAGAAATTAGCTGCGTGCTATGGCGTGTGCCTGTAGTCCTAGCTACTCAGGAGGCTGGGATTGGGAGGATTGCTTGAGCCAGGGTGGTTGAGGCTGTGGTGAGCCATGATTATGACAGTCAGCTCCAGTCCAGGCAACAGAGTGAGACCCTGTCTCAAAAATAAATAAATAAAAATAAAAAATAAAAGTAACGACAATCATAAGCCTCATCCCCTAGATCCTGTAAAGTGTGAGAGCAAAACATGTAAACATACATTTTTTAAAATTATATTTTGTCTAGACCTGCAGAAAAACATGTAAACACATTATGCATTCTGTAGCTCCAGAAAGGTGCTGGGTCTGCATAGGTACAGTGGAAAAAACATGCACCACAGATTCTATAGCCCTGGTTCAGGACCAGGGCCTGACTAGTTTGCTGTGTCACAGCTGGGTAATCACAAAGCCTCTCCGAGCAGATCTCTCCTTCCCTAAATTGGCTATGCTGTACATCGACGCTCATCATGCTGTGGTTTGCAAGGCCAATCAACAGAGTGTCTTAGAAAGCCTTTACCTTAGGCCTGGGCGCAGTGGCTCACGCCTGTAATCCCAGCACTTTGGGAGGTCGAGGTGGGTGGATCACAAGGTCAGGAGTTCGAGACCAGCCTGGCCAATATGGTGAAACCCCCGTGTGTGCTAAAAAATACAAAAGATTTAGCCGGGCTTCGTGGCGAATGCCTGTAATCCCAGCTACTCGGGAGGCTGAGGCAGGAGAATTGCTTGAACCCGGGAGGCGGAGCTTGCAGTGAGCCGAGATCGCACCACTACACTCCAGCCTGGGTGACAGAGCGAGACTCCGTCTCGAGAAAAAAAAAAAAAAAAAAAGCCTTTACCTTGGTATGCACAAAGTTTATTATTATTAATTTTTTTTTTGAGATGGAGTCTCGCTCTGTCGCCCAGGCTGGGGTGCAGTGGCGCAATCTCGGCTCACTGCAAGCTCCACCTCCCGGGTTCACGCCATTCTCCTGCCTCAGCCTCCCGAGTAGCTGGGCCTACAGGCGCCCACCACCACGCCCGGCTAATTTTTTGTATTTTTAGTAGAGACGGGGTTTCACCGTGTTAGCCAGGATGGTCTCGATCTCCTGATTTTGTGATCCTCCCGCCCCGGCCTCCCAAAGTGCTGGGATTACAGGCGTGAGCCACCGCGCCGGGCCCAGAGTTTATTATTATACCTTTCCTAGGCTCTGGAAAACTGCCAGAGCATGAGCAGTGCAGTGCAGAGTTGATCACGTGGCGCAATCTCTTTGGGCTTCTGAAAATAGCAGGAGGACAAGGCTAGGTGACTTCTCAATTTCTTCCAGCGCTAAAAAACAAAAAACAGAAACCTGGAATTTCTCAGTGGTCTGACTCTGCTACAGACTCCGCAGGTCACTTCCCTCCCTCCTGACCCTGGCGGGGCGGGGTGGGGTGGGCGCTGTCCCTTTAAGTCCAGGCCCGGGCCAATCACAGTGAACAGAAGTTCTTTAAGGACCAAAGGAGGGAATTCAGCCTGAGAAGGAGGGCGGGGCAGGGGCGTGCCCTCTAGCCAATCGGAATCTCCCTAGAGAACAGTGACTCACATGCAGAGCTCTGCAGACCACTGTCCGGAGCGTTCAGAGGCGGGGAGGCTCTCGCTGTGTGGCAGCGGCCCGGACCAATGGGCACGTCGCCCGCGGCCTATAAGAGTCCTCTGGGCCTCGGGCTGCAGGCGCTAGGGTCGGTTAGTCGTCGCCGTCCGAGGTGTCCCCTGGCTTTGTCTCGCCGTCGCTGCCGTCCCGTCCCTGCCTCCGTGCCCCCCGCCTTGGCCCCTGCCCAGCCGCTCTCCCTGTCCTCCTCCCCTTAACCACCCCCACGGTTTCTGCCGTCGGGGCCCGGGGACCGGGCGGATGATGCCGTCGGAGAGCGGAGCTGAGCGCAGGGACCGGGCGGCTGCTCAGGTGGGGACAGCTGCGGCCACGGCGGTGGCCACGGCAGCCCCGGCAGGCGGCGGCCCCGACCCGGAGGCCTTGACGGCCTCCCCCGGACGGCACCTGAGCGGGCTGAGCTGGCCACAGGTGAAGCGACTGGACGCTCTCCTGAGCGAGCCGATTCCCATTCACGGGCGCGGCAACTTCCCCACGCTGAGCGTGCAGCCCCGGCAGATCGTGCAGGTGAGAGGACGCCAGGCGGGGGATGTGGGGGAATCCCTTCTGAGGCTTTCGTGGTTGGAAGGCATTTGTAGTCTGTTTGACTTTCTAGACAGCTAGGGAAACTGAGGAACGGGGACATGGCTGTAACAATTGCACAGCATTATGAATGGTAGACCAGACCTCCCCCTGCATCTACTAATCCTTCCCCACCTGGTTTTTCCATCTCGACTCCTGGAGAACCCTGATTCCCCACGGATCACTCACCCAGGGCCTGGCGGGGAGAGGGGAGGAGGATGTCGAGGGCATTGGGGGAAGAATTTGTCTCTGCCTGCAAGGACAAAAGACGCCAGGCGGCCCTGGGTGGATAAGTGTGCATGCTTGAGTCCAAAGTAGCTTTTCCTTCCCTATCTGGGCATCCCTGGACCTCACCCTCCTTTCCTCTCTCCAGGTTCTAGGAGCAGCCTCTGCCTTTGTGCTCCTACAGCCCTTTGCTGGAGAAACCCCCCCTTCCCCCTCCACCCCGTGGAAAAGCCAAGAAAGCTTGTCAGGGACCCCCTCTCTCTTAGCTGGGGTTGTGGCCCAATATTTATTAAGCCGAAGGTCAGACCTGATACCCCACCCCCAAGGACAACATTAAGTGACCAATTTAGGTGTTTCTTCTCCTTCCCAAGATTGGAAATGAAGGCCAACCCAGGCCTCAGGCCCCATGTCCCCTCTCTCCTGAGGAAAGGGAGAAGAGAATTCTGACAGCCCCTCCCTCCTCCAACTCTTCGTTTTATCTGAACCTCAACGACCCCAAGACTGCTTTTTCATCTGTACAGCCCAGACGCTGTCATGTTCTGAAATACCAGTGTGGTAATTATTGTACCCATTTTATAGCTGGGGCAGTTTGCCACCCAAAACCTAGGGAATCTTGGGTCTTCCCAGGAGCAGATTACAGTAGGTTCAATGTTTTCCCACCCCTTCCCCGGCTCCCAAGGTCAACTTCTAGGTGTTGGGGGAGGGTCCTTTGATAAAAGAAACCAAGAAACCCAGCGAGGACTCCTGTGCGTTCCTGCCAGCCGATGGCTTCCTTTGGATGAAACAGGCCTTTCCCCTGCCTCCTACCACCTTGGCTTCCCACAGAGGGGGAGGGGTGCCTGCTGGGGGATTACCTCCCCCACCCTCCCAAGGAACTAGGAACTGGAGGGGGTGGGGGCAGATTCTCCTTGGCTGACTCACACGCGGCCCAGTGGAGTTCGCCGAGGCTGCTCGCTGTCACCTGGGTGATTAGGAAACCAGTTGAGGCTTTTCTCCCCAGGACAGTCAAGTCATTCCTAGGGCCCCAGCTCCTGCACCTCCAGGATTGTGGCCCCAGGGATGGCGGGGAGGGGAAGGTGGAGCCCAGTGTGGCAGCCCCCCTCTGCAAGAACAAGGGGTACCCTGGAGGGAGGGGAAGTCCTTGCCCTGTCAGTATGGCTCAGATTGCCTCTTGGTGTCTGCTCTGTGCCAAGCCCTGTTTAGGAAACCAAGGGCACAGATGTGACTAGGACTCAGCCTCCATCCTTTCAGGTGCTCCTAGCCAGATGGGGGAGACCTCCAGGTCAACAGAAACTAACTTTACAATGCAATGGTGTCCTTCTAGACCCGGGTCAGAGATAGCACAGAACAGGGAGCTGTTGGCGACGGTGAGGAAGGGCGGCAGAAACTTCACAGCTGGGCTGGGAAGTTGGACTTGTGGATTCAGGCCCTGGACTGTTTGTTGTCAATTCTCTTTGCTGGGCTCAGTGTCCCTGTCTGTTCATCTGGGATGGATGGGTTAGGCTGCTGCTCTCCAACACCCTCTCTGGTTCCAGACTCCAAAGGGCACAGGTGCCTTCACCTGGCCTGTACAGCTGCCTCCACAGGAAAGAAAGTTTCTTGGAAGAAATCCACAGCTGGCAGCTTCTAAAGCTGTTGGGATGTGTGCAGGGATGGGGGCAGGGGAGAGGGGGAGGGTGGTGTCGGTTTTTGCCTTGGGGCTTTTCACTGCTGCTGAGTTGTCCTATGGCTCAAAAATTGGAACCTTTCTCCCTCTCTCCCCACCACAAGGCTTTGCCTGTACTGGCAATCTGAGTGGCTAGAGATTCTGTTCTTGCTTGTACCTGTGCTAAAGGGACCCACCCTACTGTAAGGAGGCTTCCGAGAGCTACAGGCAGGGAGGCCTTTTATTGGTTGTGTAACCTTGGACAAGTCCTTTGCCTTCTCTGGGCCCAGAGGATTGAACTAGACAATCTGATCTCTCCAGCTGCAGCCAGAGGGCCTGCATCAGGCGGCACAGCATGTGAGTTTTGTAAGCCTGCTGGCTGACGGCGTCTGTCAGCCTCCCTGCAGGTCTCAGCAGCAGCCTGGAGCAGAGTGGTTGTTGGGAGGGCCTTGGCATGGGAGAAAGGAGGGTGCAGCCACTGCCCCCTCCATGGCTGGAAAGTCTGATTCAGGAGGCACCAAGCTGCCCTGCAGTACTTGGGTGTGGTGGTATCTGGTGACCGTCTGCCAAACTGGCTGTAGTCACACCTGGGAAGGAGACAACAGCGACTGGCTGGCTGACACAGCTGGCCCCATGGCCCTGACACAGGGGATTTAACGAGAGTACTCCTACCTACTCACTAGGCCTGATGCCAAGCCCTGGGGTGGGCACCAGCCTGGGAGCAGGAGCTGGCACTGAGGAAGGCTCAGTCAGCCCTAATGGGACCTGAGGAAGGGGCTGGTCTTCTCTGCAGGTTTGGTAGGGTCTTTGGCCCATGCAGGCACAGCTGCCAGCTGACAGGGTGTGGCTTAGAAGTCTCACAGGCTGGACTGCAGCAACTGGCCTTGTCTGGCCAAGGCATCTCTCAACCCCCACCTTCCTGTTCCCCAACTACTCTGGCTCTGGGCTTCAGTAGCTTGAGGGTTGCCTTTGCTTTGAAATTGAGAAAGGGAAGGTGGATTAGAACGCTAGTCCCTCCTTCTGCACCCTGGGACTGTAATGTGATAGAAACAGGATAGGCTTTGGAGTCGGCCATACCTGGGTTTGAAGGCATCTCCACGTGATCTTGTGCAAGTGACATCACTCCTGTGAGCTTCAGTTTCCCAGGAGACCTGTCCTGGGCCGGGCACAGTGTCTCACGCCTATAATCCCAGCACTTTGGGAGGCTGAAGCAGGGGAATAGCTTGAGTCTGGGAGTTCGAGACCAGCCTGGGCAATCCAGCAGGATTCCATCACTGCAAACAATAAACAATTGCTGGGTGTGGTGGCACGCACCTGTAGTCCCACCTACTTGGGAGGCTGAGGTTGCAGTGAGCTGAGATTGTGCCACTGCATTCACTGCATTCCACCCTCAGCTACAAAATCAGGACTCTCTCAAAAAAAAAAAAAAAAAAAGGGTGGAGGAAAGGAAGGTAGAGAAGCCTTTGGAAAGGCAGAAAAAAATTCCATATTAAAAAAAAAAGACTTGGCCTGGCATGGTGGCTTATGCGTGTAATCCCAGTACTTTGGGAAGCTGCGGCAGGTGGATCACCTGAAGTCAGGAGTTCAAGACCAGCTTGGCCAACATGGTGAAACCCTGTCTCTACTAAAAATACAAAAATTAGCTGAGTGTGGTGATGGGTACCTGTAATCCCAGCTACTCAGGAGGCTGAGGCAGAAGAATCACTTGAACCTGGGAGGCAGAGGTTGCAGTGAGCTGAGACCGCACCGCTGCACTCTAGCCTGGATGACAGACTCCGACTCAAAAAAAAAAAGAGACCTGTCCCCATAGATTCTGGCAACAAGGTCCAGTGCTCGGCACTCATTAGAATGCCTAGCCTCCTGCCACCCTCTGTGTTCCTGATGGCCAGCTGCTTACTCCCCATTCTCCGTGTTCCTTATGGCCAGTTGCTTACCCTCCCATTGCCATGACAATATCTTCCCCTGGTAAAGGTGCTCCTCCCGGAAGTCTTCCTGGAGGGCGCCGCCCGGCTCGGATTGCCCCACCACAGCTTGCCTTCTCAGCACTTAGGTGCATTCTTTGTAGTAATTCCCTGGGAGGCACGGAGAACAGCCTGGTCTGGAGCTGGGTGCTGACTTGGCAGCAAGGCAGGGTTGCAGAATCACTCAGGACAGGAATGCTGCCTGGTCACTTTCAGGACAACTTCGGGTTACTGAGAAAACTGAATGTCCCCAACCCCCAGCTTCACTCTTCTCCCTACCTGGTACCTCAGCGGAGGGACCACTTATAGGTTTATCTGTCCTATGCCATCAGGCCTGGGGACTGCCTGAAGGCTGAGAGTTTTCATTGAGGCTTAGCTGTTTCACCACTGTAAACCTCAGTTTCCTCATTCGAGAGCAAAAAAAGTATATATTTGCCTCACTCGGTCCTTGTAAGGATGAATTAGGATGAGTGTATTGTAGTCAAAAGGACATACATGAACTTGAGAATCCAACTAACCTGGGTTCTGGTCTCAGCCTGACCGCTCTGTGACCTTGATTGACTTAAACCTCTCTGCACCTGAGGTCCTCCATCTATCAGTCAAAATAATACTCAAATGTAGGATTATGGGGAGGTTTAATGTGGTCATGAATGTGAACTGCTAACCATATTCCCAACACACTTGAGCAGTTAGCGCAGTGCCTGGTACAGAACTGTTTTACTAGCAGTTTGAGAGGCAGAATAGCATGGTTAAGACTTGGACCACCAAGCACGGTGGCTCACGCCTATAATCCCAGCACTTTGGGAGGCGGAGGCGGGTGGATCACGAGGTCAGGAGTTCAAAACCAGCCTGGCCAAGATGGTGAAACCCTGTCTCTACTAAAAATACAAAAATTTGCCAGGCACAGTGGCAGGCACCTGTAATCCCAACTACTCGGGAGGCTGAGGCAGGAGAATCACTTGAACTCCGGGGATGGAGGTTGCAGTGGGCCAAGATCATGCCACTGCACTCCAACCTGAGTGGCAAAGTGAGACTCCGTCTCAAAAAAAAAAGAAAAAGAAGACTTGGACTCAGAGTTTTATTCCCAGCTCTGCATTCACCAGCTGTTTGCCTTTGGGCTAGTTACTTGGCCCCTCTGTACTTCCATTTTTGCATCCGTAAAGTGTGAATAATAGTATCCACCTCACAGGGTTATTGTGAGGATAAAGTGACCTGCTGTTTAGTAAATTCTATGCAGATGTGTGCTATTATCATTGCTATTCTTGCTGAGTTACTCCTCCAGATGGGCCATTCTCAAATTAGGTTTAAAGAGTTAAATGACTCCCCCCACGCGCCCCCCCCCCCCACAGAAAAAAAAAAAGTTAAATGATTTTCCAAAGGCATAACAGCTGGTTAGGGGCCAGTAGTGGTTGAAGTTACTGTGATAAGTAAACGGAAGTCCTTGGCGGACCCCTGGGGCTCGCTCCTGACACCTCTCCTTCCTGCTCTCCCCTGCAGGTGGTCCGCGGCAGCCTGGAGGAGCAGGGCCTGCATGTGCACAGTGTCCGGCTGCATGGTTCAGCTGCCAGCCACGTGCTGCACCCTGAGAGTGGCCTGGGCTACAAGGATCTGGACCTGGTGTTCCGGGTGGACCTGCGCAGTGAGGCATCCTTCCAGCTGACCAAGGCAGTGGTGCTGGCCTGCCTGCTAGACTTCCTGCCTGCCGGTGTGAGCCGGGCCAAGATCACGCCACTGACACTCAAGGAGGCATACGTGCAGAAGCTGGTGAAAGTGTGCACTGACTCGGACCGCTGGAGCCTCATCTCACTGTCCAACAAGAGCGGCAAGAACGTGGAGCTCAAGTTTGTGGACTCGGTGAGACGCCAGTTTGAATTCAGCATAGACTCCTTCCAGATCATCCTGGACTCCCTGTTGCTCTTTGGCCAGTGCTCGTCTACTCCCATGTCTGAGGCCTTCCACCCAACGGTCACAGGCGAAAGCCTGTACGGGGACTTCACCGAGGCCCTGGAGCACCTGCGGCACCGTGTCATCGCCACGCGCAGTCCCGAGGAGATCCGAGGTGGTGGCCTCCTCAAGTACTGCCACCTCCTGGTGCGGGGCTTCCGGCCCCGGCCCAGCACCGATGTGCGCGCCCTGCAGCGCTACATGTGCTCCCGCTTCTTCATCGACTTTCCAGACTTGGTGGAGCAGCGGCGCACCCTAGAGCGCTACCTGGAGGCCCACTTCGGTGGGGCAGATGCAGCCCGCCGTTACGCCTGCCTGGTGACACTGCACCGGGTGGTCAACGAGAGCACCGTGTGCCTCATGAACCACGAGCGCCGCCAGACGCTGGACCTCATTGCCGCACTGGCTCTGCAAGCACTGGCTGAGCAGGGCCCGGCTGCCACTGCCGCCCTGGCCTGGCGCCCTCCAGGCACCGACGGGGTTGTGCCAGCCACTGTCAATTACTACGTGACCCCTGTGCAGCCTCTCCTGGCTCGTGCCTATCCCACCTGGCTGCCTTGTAACTGACTCAGACCCTGGCCAGAAGGGAAGGGACTGGGCCTCACGGGGTGGGGTGGGGCCTCCAAGAGTGTGTGGAGGACTTGACCAGAGAGGCAGTATATGCCAGGAGGCCCAGCACTGCAGGGTTGGGCCTTCGATTGAACAGACCAGACTTCCCCGAGCACAAGGCCCCTGTGGGCTTAATGCCAGCCTGGGGCTCTCAGCAGGAGGACCCTTTGGTTATTGCATCACACTTTTGGACCAGCTTGACGGTGGGGTGCAGGAGCCATTTGTCTTGGAAGTCAGTTGCCTTCAGGAGACAAAGCAAGTTTGGGGTGGTAGGGTAGCCTTAATGCCCAGCACCTTGGATTGATTCCCATGGCCTAAGAGGGTCTTTTTGACTAAGACCAGCCTGTGATGATCCCAGCAGCTTTGGAGGGCCTGCAGCCCACACACTGACTGATACATGGTATGTTACGGGGACTTGTCGCTTTGGATCAGGCTGGGCCATTACAGGGCCTGATGGTCCAACTTGGGTAATCACTGGGAGGAGGGAAACTGAGGCCTGAGGCAGATACCTGGGTTAGGGGAGGGCTGGGTTTAGCCCGGTTCTCTGAACTACATACCCCAAGCTGTGAAGCCTTCCTCTTGAGGGGTTGAGGTGGGCAGTGTACAGGAGCCAAGCAGCCCAGGGTGGGTCGAAGCCCAGGCCCCTTCCAGGGTGCCACTCCTTTCCCCCTTGTGTTGCAAGGAGCCTTCCTGCCTGGGAGCTTGTTCTTTGGAGGGTGCTGAGCCTGAATTTGCCACGGTCAACGTTCCCACCCCACTGGCTTGGTTACAGGGCTCTCACATGGGGTAGGGGAGTCATACTCCCACCCCCTTGCATATTCCCCTGGGTTTGTTGATATTTTGCACTCTTAACACCTGCCAATAAAGACAGTCTACACTAAACCTTAGTGCCATGCTTTCTCTGGGGAAAGAAGGACCTTCCATAGCTGTGGGGGTTGCAGCTGCCTCCCCCAGTTGGAGTCTGGCTTGTACTGTGGAAGGGAGCATTTGGGGGGGGCGGGGTTTGAAGCCTGGGGGACTGCCCCTCCTTCTCCCAACCCCAGCCCCAGCCTGACCAGCTGTATATTGAGAGCTGCTGTCTACATGTGTGACCTGCACCTGCACATTGCCTTAGCAGGTCTAGGGCTCTTGTTAAGGTGTAAATATTTTTATGTTTCCTACCTGGAATCCTCCAAATAGCTCTGGGCCTAGACTCAGACTCTGGTGCTCAGGGGTACTTGTTCCCAGCTCTGTCTACCCCGTCTCTCCAAGGGAGCAGCTAGAGAACAGGCTGGGTGAATCTGGACTGGAGGCCCCTCCAGTAAAGGTGGCTGAGACTGGGGAACTTCTAGGGTCCCTCCTAAGCCTGAGCCCAGGTAGGGCCTCTACTTGGGAGAGGCTCCCTCAGTCCTCCAGCTCCTTCCCTTGCCCCGAGCACTGATGGGTGTGCTCTGGCTCGCTCTAATCAGATCCCCTGGATGGGGAGGGTCTCCCCTTCCCAAACCCATATGGGGCCATGCCAGGCTGTCTAGGAGTGTCAACCGCAAGCTCCTAGCATGCTGCGCCCTCAGGGCATCAGCCAGTCAGTCATGGGCCTGGACGCTGCCCGCTGTTTGCCCAGCCTCTTTGATCCAGGGATTGCAAAGCCCTTAACATATTCAGCCTCATTAGGGGCCTCTGAAGTGGTGACTTTGATGGTTCCAGCCAGGGCGGACAAAACAATGCTGCAGAGGAGGCCCCAGGTCACCAGGGTGAGTCCAGCCACCTCACCTGCTCAGACAGGTGACCAGAGAGGTCAAAGAGGTTTGTCCCTTCTGCTGCTGGGCTGAAAATGGCTGGAAAGTGAGCAGAAAGGCTTTCTTTGCTTGGTGACTAAAACCAGCTCCCACCTCTATCCCAGCTGTGACCACCCAACTATGGTGATGGGAAGGACTAAGTTTGTCCCACCTCCCGAGTTGGCCATTTCAGCCTTGGCATGAGAGGCTCACAGTGTAAACACAACAGACTTACCTTTTTGGGCTGGGGTGTGGAGTTCACCTGGATGTGCTTGTGTTAAGGGCTGAAAAAGCCAGAAACCCGTTTGGTACGTGTGTATATACACTGCATTCAGGCCACCATGTGCCAGACACCGTTCTGGGTGCTGGGAATACATCAGCAAACAAAACCCCTGTCCTTGTGAAGGCTACATTCTAACAGAGTTGCCAGAAAATAAACTGAACCGTATGGTCTTAGATGATCAGTGATATGTAAAAATACAGCAGGGTAAAGAACTGGAAATGCTGGGTTTTGCAAATTGAAAAATAAGTCAGTAGCCTGGCACAGTGGCTCATGCCTGTAATCCCAGCACTTTGGGAGGCTGAGGTGGGCAGATCACCCGAGGTCAGGAGTTTGAGATCGACCTGGCCAACGTGGTGAAACCCCATCTCTACTAAAAACACAAAAATTAGCTGGGTATGGTGGCGTGTGCCTGTAATTCCAGCTGGTCAGGAGGCTGAGGCAGGAGAATCGCTTGAACCTGGGAGGCGGAGGTTGCAGTGAGCTGAGATCATACCACTGCACTCCAGCCTGGACAACAGAGTGAGACTCCATCTCAAAAAAAAAAAAAAAAAAAAAGAAGTCAGGGTGCAACTCATTGAAAGGTGACATTTGATTGAACAAAGACATAAAGGTGGTGGGAGGTGGGCATGAAGATGTTTAGAGAAAGAGCATTCCGGGCAGAGAGCTTGCCTGTGAATGTGCATGCGCTCTGGCACATGCACCTGAGGGTGTCTGGCTGGCCTCGTCCAGGTGCTGGTACTGTACACACGCACGGACGTGAGGCAGTGGGTGTGTGTGAGACAGGTGTTCACAGTAGCAGCCACCATTCCTGGTGGGCTTCACTCCGGCAGGCACTATGCTGAGGTCTTCCCAATCATGATCTCCCATATCATCCTTGCAACAACTCCACAAGGGGAAAGAAAGCATTCTTTCCATTTGGCAGACACAGAAACTGAGACCAGAGAGGTCAAAGAGGTTTGTCTGGATCCAGAGCCGTTGCCGTTAACCTCTATTCCATCCTGCTCCTGCACTGAGATTTCACATGATTGTGACAGTTGTCTCCTGTATGTATGTGACAGGGCATAATTTGACATTACTGTGACATTTGTCATTTTATATGTGACTATGGCACAGTGTAGCAGTGTGGCAAGATGTACGTTTTCTTTTTTTTTTTTTTGAGATGGAGTCTCGCTCTGTCGCCCAGGCTGGAGTGCAGTGGCGCGATCTCAGCTCACTGCAACCTCTGCCTCCCGGGTTCAAGTGATTCTCCTGCCTCAGCCTCCTGAGTAGCTGGGATTACAGGCGCCAACCACCACACCCAGCTAATTTTTGTATTTTTAGTAGAGACAGGGTTTCACCATGTTGGTCAGGCTGGTCTCGAACTCCCGACCTTGTGATCTGCCCACCTCGGCCTCCCAAAGTGCTGGGATTACAGGCGTAAGCCACCGCACCTGGCTAAGATGTACGTTTTCTTGATATACATGTGACACTAATTATGGCTTGTGATGACTGTCCAGGGCTCATGATGGCAGCAGCATGCCTGTGGTTTTGTTTGGGAGTGGTGCAGTGTTTCTGAGTGAGAAAAACACCGTCTCAGTGGCTGACATGGTTCCTCCTGTGGACAGTTCCTGCGGCTACCTAAGACACCAGGACAGGCTGGAATCAGGAACTGGGACTCAGAGCCAGCAAGGCAAAGGCTGAGAGGGAGAAGCCCTGTCCTCTACTTTCCAACCTCACTGTGCTCTCCAAGCAACAGTCCACCCACCCCTTCAGACCCGAGGGTGGTGGGAGCTCCAGCTGGGGAAGGAGCGTTGCTGTGGACTTTGAGGAACAAGGCATAGCCTCAGACAGTTACATGATATGCTGCCCTTCCGCTTTCACTCGCCACACTTCTGCTCTGTGCCCTGGGGCCTGGCATCTGTGGACTGCATCAATGGCTCCCTTGTTCCCCGGCTTCCTGTTGGGTTGCCAATGAGACATCCCAGCGTCTTAAGGAGACTTAAGGGAGGAGTAGAAGATGTTTATTCTCTTTGTTCCCTCTCTACCAGGTTGCCATGGTTGGCCACATCCCTCAACCAAAGGTCACTGCTCTTGTCAGGGGGCCCACTCCACACAGTGACCTCTCCTCACCCTCAGACTCAGGAGTTGCAAAGCCTTCTCACTGTTGCTGGCCCCAGAGAGCTGCATCATCCCATTACATTTTTTTGGGGTGGGGGGGGGGCACTCACCCAGGCTGGCATGCAGTGACGCGATCTCAGCTCACTGCAACCTCCGCCTCCCAGGTTCAAGCCATTCTCATGCCTCAGCCTTCCAAGGAGCTTGGACTACAGGTGCACACGACGATGCCCGGCTAATTTTTGTATTTTTAATAGGATGGGGTTTTGCCATGTTAGCCACACAGGTCCCAAACTCCTGACCTCAGGTGATCCGCCCGCCTCGGCCTCCCAAAGTACTGGGATTACAAATGTGAGCCACCAAACCCAGCCCCTTGTTAGTTTCTTAAGCCCAGCCCACGCCTTAGGAAATAGTCTTTCTGTTTTATTTCTTGAGATAGGGTCTTGCTCTGTTGCCCAGGCTGGAGCACAGTGGTAGGATCACAGCTCAGTGCAGCCTTGACCTCCTGGGCTCAAGCAATCCTCCCACCTCAGCCTCCTAAGTAGCTGGTACCACAGGCATGCCCCATCCCACCTGGCTAATTTTTTCATTTTTATAGAGCAGGGATCTCCCAGGCTGGTCTTGAACTCCTGAGCTCAAGCAACCCTCCTGCCTCAGCCTCCCAAAGTGCTGGGATTACAGGTGTTAGCCACCATGCCAGGCCAGAATAGCCTATTTTTAAAACTTCCCAGTTTGAGTGTGCTGTCTCCTGCTTAGACAGCGACTGACAAACAGGTCCATATGGTTGCCAGCAGTCACACAGTCACACAACCCCCACAGGCCATTGTGCTGCCATGTTGTCACCAATTCACACAACCCCCCCCTTGGTGTCACACAGTCTCACATGTGCATTCTCATCCGTGAGCTCCCTCATCACATCCTTTAATGAGGAAGACTTCCTGAGGAGGGGGGGTAAGAGCAGGTGGCTGTGAGTCAGGTCAAGGACAATTGGTCTGCAAATCAAAGTCAACAGGGCCAGACTGCCAAACGAAATTAAATAGAAGCTGCTCCAGGAACTGTCAACTTAAAGAGCCATAATAGACAGAGGAAAGGCAACAAGGACACTTGCAAAGTAAACCTCAGAACCCCATGCATTCGCCTTACATTATGGAAATTTATTCTTCCTGAATGTATAAGGCAGGAGACTAATTCAATATACATTCACTTTACAGAATTCTACAAGTTCTGGGCTATGTGTAAATGTGCCCCCCTTCCCTCCATTATCAGGATGTTTAAATGTGCTTCCTTTTTTTCATTTAAAACTTTGCTTAGATGTTTTACATTGCCACCACCTCTTCCTGAGAAAAAGGTGTGTCCCCCACCCCAACCCCTAGGAGCCACCAGACTATCTTTCTGAGGGGCCACAGGCACACTCCCACGTGGAGAACAAGGGCAGTGGATGAAGGGAACAGGGATTTTTCAAACTAATGTTTTCCCTCAAACAGGCCTCCCCGCACCGTTAGACTTGAAGCAATGACATCTACTAAAATGGGGACCCCAGCTGGGGGTTAAGAATGTTGTTTAAGAATGATGACGATATCTTTAAAAGAAATTCTTGGCCGGGGATGGGGTAGGGGGAAAGAGAAAAAAATTATTTTGAGTTTCCCACTGGCAATGCTTGCTATGCTTAATCTGATTGCATCTCAGGGGCCTGTAGCAACATCTCCAATTGTACAGTGTAAGCCAAAGTCAAATGTGGGGTATATGAAGAAATTCAGAGCGTCAGCCAGTTCCCCAGAACCAGCCCCTTGCCACTGTGAAGTGAAAGGCTCCTGTGAGGAGGGCGCTGGGATTGTGTAAGGTCAATTCTCAACGTCTTCCTGAAGGAAGTGCCCAGGGAGAAAGCCGAATCCAGAGGTCCAGATCCATAGAGTGGAGGCTCTGAGGAGTTGGAAGGAGCTGGAAAGAATAATTCCAAGAGCTTTAATGGCCTCTTTCCCACAGCCACCCAGCCCCACCCAAGTCCTTCAACTTGAAATCTGCCTGAAGGGGGCGGGGGCATTGTGGAGAGAAGATGCAGGAGGCAATAGTATGGAATGGAGCTCCTGGGGAAGCAGAGGTTCCCTTGGGCCTTTGTCCTTGGCTGGGATCCCCTAGCCTGAGCACTTAGAATGGAATGTTCCTGGGATGAAAAGCCTGCCCCTCCTCCACTTCTCCCCTTATGGAGTTCCCCAGGGCCCATTCCAGGGATTCCTGATATGGTGATGCTCTAGAGAAGCAGAGGCCCACACCGCCTGGGGGGTTCTGTCCTGGCGGCCTCTCCAGGGCTGGGCAAATTGGTTCCATCATTTATGGATCTCTACTATGTGCCAGGTACTTAGTATGACTTCTCATTTAATACTCAAGTTTTCTTTTTCTTTTTTTTTGAGATGAAGTTTTGCTCTTGTTGCCCAGCCTGGAGTGAAATGGTGCAATCTCGGCTCACTGCAACCTCTGCCTCCCGGGTTCAAGCGACTCTCCTGTCTCAGCTTTCCGAGTAGCTGGGATTACAGGCGCATGCCACCACGCCCGGCTAATTTTTGTATTTTTAGGAGAGACGGGATTTCACCCGTTAGCCAGCCCAGATCTACAGGGAGAGGAGGCAGCCCTCCAAGGCAAGCCCTTGGGAGGCTTGAGCCCTGAGCATCCTTGGCCCACTCTCGTCAGAAGCCAGGTTGCTGACTCAGCCTGATTCACCCCCAGGGCCCAGCCAGGTTGGGGTATGCCCAGACTCTGGGAAAGGCACCTTCTGCCACCCCTCCAGCATCTCATGTCCCTTCCAATACCCAAGGACCAAGGGTCACTATACACAGCCTTGAATGTGGGAGCCCAGATATCCCCCTAAACGGACCTCTCTTTAGCCTGATAAATGAATCACCATATAGCCTAATGTTTAAAGGATCCCTCACTTATAGCTCCTATGTCTTTGGGCAAGTCACCCGCTGTCCCTCTCTGTTTCTTCACCTGTGGAAATGGGAATAATAACCTTTACTTTGGGAGGATCGGAACAGATTAATGGGTGTAAAGTGCTCAGGGGCCTGGCATAGAGGAGATGGTTAAGATAATATTCCAGAACCAAGGCCAGGCGCGGTGGCTCACGCTTGTAATCCCAGCACTTTGGGAGGCCGAGGCGGGCGGACCACGAAGTCAGGAGATCGAGACCACGATGAAACCCTGTCTCTACTAAAAATACAAAAAATTAGCCAGGTGTGGTGGCGGGCGCCTGTAGTCTCAGCTACTCAGAGAGGCTGAGGCAGGAGAATGGCGTGAACCCGGGAGGTGGAGCTTGCAGTGAGCCGAGATTGCGCCACTGCACTCCAGCCTGGGCGACAGAGCGAGACTCCGTCTCAAAAAAAAAAAAAAAAAAAAAAAAGTTCCAGAACCAAAGGTTCCCTTCCCCCATCGCCCCTGGCCAGGGTGCAGTCAAGGACCAATGGGGGAAGAAGTAGGTTGGGGACCTCCAAGCTTTCCCAAATACCTCCTCCTGCACTGCTCTCATGACAGCAGGCCTCTCCTTCAGCTCTGAGAAGCCTAAGCACCCGAATTGTTCTTGAAGAAGCCACCAACAGGGGAGCGGCTGCAGGCTTGGACCACCTCGGCCACGTACTGTGCCTCCAGCCTCATCTCTAAGAGGCAACCCTGGCCACCACTGGCCGTGGGACCCTGGATTCTGATCATTTAATGTAACAAATCTGTGAATACAAAATGACTCTGGTCTTTCATCCTGATAGTGACCCCAACAAGGGCTACCTGTCTTTCCTGGAAGTCTTTCCTAATAGGTCTCCCTGGGGTTCCAGGTTCAGCCCAGCCAAAGGAGCTTCCTTTGCTCCCCTTTCAAAGAGGGTTCCCGCCCCTAGGGAGCCGCTGATGGGCACAGCTCTGGCCTCTAGTCCCACTCCACCCAGGAAGCTATCCCCAGAACTACACTCCCGCTCTAGGGCTGCGCCGACCGTGACTACCCTGCTCGTTCTCCCAGACCCCTGCAGCTCAAGGTCTAGGAAGCCCGGGGACTACCAGGGAAAGGGATGATTGGGGGCAGGAACAATAAAGGACTGAACCTCCTCCAGGCCGCGCCCCCTTCGTCTCGAGAAAGCAGCCCCACACTGCCCTCTGGTGGCACCGCCCACGTGGTTATCCAGTTGAGGGGCAAGTCCCAGATTAGAACGTTGAACTGGTCTCCCAGCCCCAAGCACCAGCCTGAAGAAAGGCTCCTGTTCCCTTCATTTCCCTTTGCTGAGATATAAATTCATTGGTGGCCGTCAGTGTCCTCAATGCACAGGTCCCCCAAGATCACTGTACTCAGTCCTGTCCCCAGAGCTGGGGGCCATCAAGAAAGTGTTCTGAAAGTCATGTGGGGAAAAGGGGTGGGTCAGCCTTCTGTCCGAGGCTAGAGCTGGCCTCCAACAAACTGTTCAGCCCCCAAGGGGTCCCCTGGGGTGGTGACAGCCAGGAAAGGCTGCCTGGAAAAGAGCCAGGAGACATAAGCCCTTAAAAGTAGAGACCCTCCTCTGATTTGGCTCTGCTTTCTGAGCCCCTATCAATATTTGCTGATGAAGAAGAAAATGGAGCCAGATGGGTGAGCTTTTTTTTTGAGACAGAGTCTTGCTCTCTTGCCCAGGCTGGAGTGCGGTGGCATGATCTCGGCTCACTGCAACCTCCATCTCCCAGGTTCAAGCAATTATCCTGTCTCAGCCTCCCGAGTAGCTGGGATTACAGGCACCTGCCACCACACTCGGCTAATTTTTGTTATTTTTAGTAGAGATGGGGTTTCACTATGTTGGCCAGCCTGGTCTTGAACTCCTGACCTCAAGTGATCGGCCCTCGTGGGCCTTCCAAAGTGCTGGGATTACAGGCATGAGCCACCGCACCCAGCCTGAATAAAGCCAGACGGGTGAGTGTCTAGAGGGGGCCCTGGAGGGTCAGGCAGGTGTGGGAAGGTGCCTTTTGTTGGTTGGCTATGTGATAATGGACATAGCACTAACTAGGAGCTGGGGTTCCAGTCTGCATGTGTGTGCCCTGGCCAGGAAGCTTGATGAGGAGCAGTGGGACATCTGGAAGTGGAGGGAGGGGGCAGAGCTGCCTGTGACACCAGGACCAATCTCCATTTACTACCCTCTCCTTCACACACACACACTAGCCAGTGTCATCTCTAATTCTCTACTCACCCACCCCACCCCCAAATCAGGACAAGCTGATTACAAATAAATCCTGGAGAAAGCCAAAACTGTGATGGCACCAAGCACTTTACACCATTAGCTAAAAGCTTCTCCGGACCAAGTGCCCCCTCCCATGCAACCCAGAAAACAAACGGTCCTGGCTGCAACCCAGCACCAAGGCCTGAGCTGAGCTCCTTCCAAGATGTCCTGTCCTCTCTAAGCCTCTAGACCCCAAATGACCCAAGTGGCTTTGCAAGGTGTTCCCTGTCTGGAAAGACCAGAGGATGGCATTGCCCCCTTCATTACTTCCCTGGGGTTCCCCACCTTTGTCAGAGGCTCTGAGACCCCCTCCTGAACCTCCCTTCCCCAGCTAAGAAAGGGTTCAGGAAAGCCTTGCTGTTAGCCGAGAAACCAGCCAAAAAGTTTGGTATCCAGGGAGAAGGGCTGATGAGGGAGGGTCCCATAAGGGCCCCAAGCCTCAGCCTGTCAGAGCAGTCCACCTGACCCTCCCAGATTCCTGTGGAAGGAAGCATCCTCCCCACTTCACCCCATTCCCAAGCCCTGAATCAAGGAGGGACTGAGGAAAGAGGCCCAGAGACGGGGCAGAGTTGTTCTAAGTCACAGAGCAGACAGGATCCAGAGGACAACTCTCCCTAGCCCCTGCCCAGGGTACTGTGGGAGGTGCACACACAGGCCAGGAACCTTGGTTCTTCCCTCACTGGCATATGACCTTGAGAAATCCCTTCTCCACTCTGCAAAAGTAGGACTTTAAATTAGCTCATGGCTCTATCAGCAAAAGCAGTGCCTGTTTCCAGGTGTGAATTAAAATAATACATTATCAGCCGGGTGCAGTGGCTCACACCTGTAATCCCAACACTTTGGGAGGCTGAAGCGGGCAGATCACCGGAGGTCAGAAGTTCGAGAACAGCCTGACCAACATGGAGAAACCCCGTCTCTACTAAAAATACAAAATGAGATGGGCGTAGTGGCGCATGCCTGTAATCCCAGCTATTTGGGAGGCTGAGGCAGGAGAATCGCTCGAATCCGGGAGGCAGAGGTTGCGGTGAGCCAAGATCGCACCATTGCACTCCAGCCTAGACAACAAGAGCGAAACTCTGTCTCAAAATAAACAACAACAACAAAATAAATTATCTTTCCATGATTTAGTGAGGAAGAAGAAGGACCTCTGCCCTGGGTTAACATCACCACAGCCCCTCTGGGAGGTTAAGAGATCCACTTCGCAGACTGATAAGTGAGAGTGACATTAACTCAGCTGGTGAGCAGCAATGCGGTAGCCAGGTCATTCACAGAGGGGACAGAGGAATGGGAGGCTGAAGGGCATCTGGACAGGAAGAGAAGCATATCTAACCTCACATCTGGCTCTTTAAGTCCCCCCTTCCTGGAAGCTGATGCCATACCTGCCCCCTTGGGGCCTGTTAAAGGGTATCACCTGGTTCCACCCTGGCCGAACCATCTTAGTGACAGGTCGGGAGTTAAGCCTCTAGGTTCTGCTATGTAAGGATCCCTGGGTGAGCAGATGCCAGACATCCTGTCCTGGTTATGTGAGTCAGGCCGTAATTTTAGCGAACCTGCATGACGGCATAAGAAAAGCTGTCTCCTAGAAGAAGAAGGGCCTAAGTATGAAGAGAACAAATCCTAAACCGCTCGGGGATTCCGTCTCTCCAGAGGTGAAACAGGCCTAGAGGGGGAATTCAGTGGTACAGCCCTGTGCCAGCCCCCACCCCATCCTGGGGCCTCATTATTCTGACTTCCCGAAGGCACGGAGCTGGGCGGCGCCAGGAAGCAGCATCCTCAAGGGCAAGACTGCTCACAGCTTCGAGGGGCCCGGGAAAGGCCACGCAAGTGGGGGTGAGGATGGGGGGTGCTGCATCCGTGCGGCAGGTTCCAAATGGTAAAAGTTTGCCGCCAACCCGTTCCTGGGATCTGAGCCCCCTCAAGAGTCCAACTCTTACAATGGAGACTTGGTGCTACCACCTCTCACTACCCAGATGGTCGGGGAGAGGCGGGAACAGAAAGTGGCAGCTTTACTAGGGACCCAGCAGACGCCAGAAGCTCCAGGGAAGGGAGTTCCCGGGCCCTGGACCAGCCCCCCACACGCCCTAACCCTCGAACGCACCAGCCGCTAAGACCGCACCTCAGCCTCCTCTACTGGGCCCCTGGCCCCCCACTGTCTCTTCCTGCGGATCCGTAGTCCATCTAGCCGGCGTCCGCGATCAGTCGGTCGGTCGGCACCTCGGCGAAGCTTCTCGGGGTGGCCAGGGGTCCGGGCGTGGAGGTCAGCGCTGCGGGGAGGCGGGGCCGCGGGGCGGGCTGCGGCGGAAGGGTGAGTCGGGCTCGGGGCCGTGGCCGCGCCGCAGTCGCCCAGCGCCCCAGGGCACGCAGCCGCCCAGGCCCAGCGCCGAGGCCAGCAGCGCGGGGGGGCGGCCGCGGCGGCCGCGGCGCGGGCCCTTCTTGAGGCGCGACCCGTGAGCCGCCAGGTAGAGCTCGGCCTGCGCCACGCCGCCGCTCAGGCGGCTCAGGCTCTCCGCGCGGTGCGCCAGGCGCAGCTCCGCCGCCAAGAAAACGCGGTGCAGCTGCAGCACGCGGCTCTCCAGCTCCGACACCAGGCGCCGGCGGCCCTCCACCTCCAGCAGCCGCCGCCGTGCTTCGGCCAGCTCCAGCGCGCGGCCCCCCGCCCCCGCCGCCGCGCCAGAGCCCCCTCCGGGGCCGGCGAGCCCCGCGACCTCGCTAGCGCCCTGACGCCAGCGCTGCAGCTCCTGGCCCTCGGCCGCGTCTGCCGAAGCCCCGGCTGCGTCAGGCAGCGGCGGGGACTGACCCCGGGTCGGGGTAGGGGTCAAGGTCGGAGTTGGGGGCGGGGGCTGAGAGGACGGCATGAGATCCCGGGGCGGCGGCGGCGACCCTGGTTCTGCCGTCCCCTCCTGGGCCCCCGGGCCGCAGGCGCTGATGCGGCAGCCCGGCATCCCCCGCCCCCCGGCGGTCTGCGGCTGTAGGTGCGCAGGGAGGATAAGCACCGCACACCTGAAGAGCCAGCGACGGCCACAGCCCCCACCCCAGAGCCGCGCCCGCTGTCCGTGCATCTTATAGAACACGGGGCGGAGCGACGGGCGGCACAGCCAATCAGAGACGGGCACGCCCTGAATCCGTCCCCCGCGCTGCACATCCAGGGCATTCCCCAAACCCTTCAGGTCCTGCCCTTCGCCTGATTCTGCCCCGCTAGGACATCCGGTCCCCTTTCGCCTCTCCCCAAATTTTGGGTGCAAAGGGAGCCTCATCTTCCCTGGTTTGGCCGCTCAGAGTCATAAGCTCTGGTAGCTGGTGTTTAGAAAATCATGGAATCCGGTCTCCATCCGGGGCAGAGTCTTGCCTAAGGCCTCTGTGCGAAGAAAGCCTGGGCTAGAACGCAGGAGGCTTGACCCCTTGTGCAGTGCTCCTCCCACACCTCATGCTGCCCTTGGCCGAATCAGTTCTGCCCGGTCTCTCCTGGGCCACAGGGCTCTCCGGGACCCCCTTTCCCAACTCACTAGGGCAGTGGAAGGGTTAACGCAGAGGGGCGACTGCCGTCCGGGTGGGACGGGGATCTGGCTGGGCTGATTCCACGATAGGTAGAGCCCTTTATTCGCAGAACAAATACCTCAGCGCTGCCGCTGAGCCTGCAAACCTTGGTGGCATCACAGAGGAGCCCCGGACCCCACGGTGTGCAAAATTCTTTCCCTGCCCCGCTCGTGTTTACTCCTCCCAGCGGGTGTTCCTACACCTTTTAAAGAGGGGGAAACTAACTGGCCGGGCGCGGTGGCTCACGCCTGTAATCCCAGCACTTTGGGAGGCCGAGGCGGGCGGATCACCTGAGGCCAGGAGTTCAAGACCAGCCTGACCAACATGGCGAAACCCCATCTCTACTAAAAATACAAAAAAATTAGCCAGTCGTCTGATGGGCGCCTGTAATCCCAACTACTCGGTAGGCTGAGACAGTAGAATCACTTGAACCTGGGAGGTGGAGGCTGCAGTGAGCCAAGATCGCGCCATTGCACTCCAGCCTGGGCGACAGAGCAAGACTCAGTCTCAAAAAAAAAAAAAAGCCGGGGGTGGGGTGGGGGCGGGGGCGGGGAACTGACTGGCCGGGCGCGGTGGCTCACGCCTGTAATACCAGGACTTTGCGAGACCAAGGTGGGTGGATCACCTAAAGTCAGGAGTTCTAGACCAGCCAGGCCAACATGGTGAAACCCCTGTCTCTACTGAAAATACAAAAAAATTAGCCAGATGTGGTGCGCACCCCTGTAGTTCCAGCTACTCAGCAGGCTGAGGGAGGAGAATCGCTTGAATTCGGGAGGCAGAGGTTGCAGTGAGCAGAGATTGTGCCACTGTACTCCAGCCTGGGCGACAGAGCAAGACTCAGTCTCAAAAAATAAATAAAAATAAAAAATAAAGAAGGGGAAACTGAGACCCTGAAGGGCAGTAGTGCTTTGCCCAATGTCTTATTGCTGACTGGTGGCTGAATCCAGATTTTTCAATCTGGACAGAAATGCACCAGCTCAGCCATTCATGCCCTCTGGGGGCTCAGATACCTAGGTCTAGTCCTCTTGGTGGAGGGACGTTCCTTATGTGGGACTTTATCTGACGCTTCTCATCTGGCCCTGACAAAATGATAGAATGGAACCCTGCCCACTTTTCCCCCAACAGAAATGACCCTGCCATACCAAACACTGGCCCAGACACCATGGGCCTGCCTCAGTTTCCATCTACTTGAAGGTGGCATCAGAGATGGGAGGTCTCTGTGGTGGGTGGGGGCAAGGGCCAGGGGTCCAGAAACCAGCTCTGAACCCGATTGGGAAGGACCGCAGCAGACCCTGGGCTCAGGAGGACCTGCGGAAGCTGTGGCCAGTGTGACTGCTGCAGCCTGAAGAGGAGGAAGATGGCATGCTGGCATGATGTGCAGGATGATGACAGAGCCTTCGTCCTCCCCCCACGAACACATGTTCTCTAAGTGCTTTCAGGTGTCTTAGACTGAGTGACACTGAGTGATGGGGTCTCGTGGGCGAGACAGTTGGGCTCCAAAGAGGCAGCTCAGAAGCGGCTGGGAGAGGAAGGCGGGTGGGTGAGAGGCGCCAGGCTCAGTGAAGAGGAAGGGTGGAGGGGTTGGGGGAGGGAGGGGGTCAGAAGCACGGTGCCCAGTGACCAGGGGTGGTGGAGACTCAGTGAGGGGAAGGGGAGGGCTTGGAAGGATGACTCAGTCAGAGGGGAAGAAGAGCTGTTCCGTGATTGTGCTGGGGCTCAGTAGGGGGAAGGGGCTGAGTGTGTGCAAAGGTGCTGGTGGAGGCTCGCCATGGGGGAAGGGAGGTTCAGTGAGGGGCATGGGAACTCAGAGAGTTGGAGGGGCTCAGTGAAGATGAGGGAGGCTCAGGAGCTACCAGGTTGCCCCCAGCAAGGAGGCTTGCCCTGCTGAACGATGGTGTCTCTTTGAACAGTCTCTTTTGTATCATGAAATCATAGGTCTTTCTCAGGGCAGAAGCCCCTCATTGCCATGGTGGTGGGGAGATGGACAGGTGTTTTGCCTTCATGAGGCAGATCACTGCTCCCAACTCCTGAAGGACTGATTCAGGGGAAGAAGACTAGGACTTATCCCCACCCCCCACCACTGGCCAGATCCAGAGAACCAGTCAGACCTGGGTTCAAAACCAACACACACTGCCCATCTGGGTGACCTTGGGCAAGTAATTTATCTGAGTGGGAGAAGATGCACAGTATATATTTATTGGAGGAATGAATGTTCTCTGTCTCGTGATATCATCCCTAAGAAAGGGAGACTGATAGCCTTCTCTTCCTGATGAGAAACCAAAGTCCAGAGAAGTGAAGAAGCTTGCCCGAGTTCGCACAGCAGGTACATGGCCAAGCAAGAATTCAAACACAGATATGACCCACTCCATGGTCACTCCTTACCTCCCTGTTCTCTGACAATGCTCCGTGTTGCTCTCCTCTGTGGTATTTCCCATGAGTCATATATATGTATTTATTGTTTAATTATTAATAGTCTCTTCCCCTTGACTGGTTTTGCTTATCACTAGAATCCCCTGAAGTCAAGCAGAGTGCCTGGCCCCATAAGGCACTCAATAAACATTTGTCTGAATTGAAAAATTTAGGCCGTGCACGGTGGCTCATGCCTGTAATCCCAGCACTTTGGGAGGCCGAGGCAGATGGATCACCTGAGATCAGGAGTTCAAGACCAGCCTGGCCAACGTGGTGAAACCCCATCTCTACTAAAAATACAAAAAATTAGCTGGGTGTGGTGGGGCACACCTGTAGTCCCGGCTTCTTGGGAGGCTGAGGCAGGAGAATCGCTTGAACCTGGGAGGTGGAGGTTGTAGTGAGCTGAGATCATGGCACTGCACTCCAGCCTGGTGACAGAGTGAGACTCCGTCTCAGTAAATAAATAAATAAATAAATAAATACAAATACACATACAAAAATTAGCCGGGCATGGTGGTGCACACCTGTAATCCCAGCTACTCAGGAGGCTGAGGCAGGAGAATCGCTTGAACCTGGGAGGCGGAGGTTGCAGTGAGCTGAGATTGCTCTATTGCACTCCAGCCTGGGCAACAGGAGCAAGACACCGTGTCAAAAAAAAAAGAAAGCAAGAAAAGAAGGGAAGGGAAATGGAGGGGAGGGGAGGGGAGGGGGAAAAGGAAAGGGAGAGAAAAGAAAAATAACACAGCCGGGCACAGTGGCTCACACCTCTAATCCTAGCACTTTGGGAGGCCAAGGCAGGCTGATCACCTGAGGTCAGGAATTCGAGACCAGCCTGAACAACATGGCAAAACCCCATCTCTACTAAAAATAGAAAAATTAACCGGGCATAGTGGTGCATGCCTATAATTCCAGCTACTCGGGAGGCTGAAGCAGAATCACTTGAACCCAGGAGGCGGAGGTTGCAGTGAACCAAGATCACACCACTGCACTCCAGCTTGGGCAACAGAGGAAGACGCCATTAAAAAAGAAAGAAAGAAAAATAAAAATAACACAAGGGTAGGCCGGGTGCGGTGGCTCACTTTTGTATTCCCAGCACTTTGGGAGGCAGAGGCGGGTAGATCACGAGGTCAGGAGTTCAAGACTAAAAATACAAAAAAGTTAGCCGGGCATGGTCGTGGGCGCCTGTAATCCCAGCTACTTGGGAGGCTGAGACAGAGAATTAATTGCTTGCACCCAGGAGGGAGAGGTTGCAATGAACCAAGATCGCGCCACTGCACTCCAGTCTGGGCAACAGAGAGAGACTCCATCTCAAAAAAAATAAAGAAAGAAAGAAAAGAAAAATAACACAAGGGTAGAGCTTGCTGAGAATGGAGAGTCCCCTTCTCCATTCATTCATTTATTCTTTTTTATTTTATTTTATTTATTTATTTATTTATTTTCTGAGACGGAGTCTTGCTCTTGTTGCCCAGGCTGACGTGCAATGGTGCAATCTCGGCTCATTACAACCTCCTCCTCCCAGATTCAAGCGATTCTCCTGCCTCAGCCTCCCGAGTAGCTGGGATTACAGGCATGAGCCACCACTCCCGGTTAATTTTGTATTTTTAGTACAGACGGGGTTTCTCCAGGTTGGTCAGGCTGATCTCGAACTCCCAACCTCCAGCGATCCGCCCGCCTCAGCCTCCCAAAGTGCTGGGATTACAGGCGTGAGCCACCGTGCCCAGCTTCTTGTCAGCTTTCTTAACTGGCCTGAGCACCACACTCTCAGAGTGGACAGGAGCCACAGTCTACCACCTGTTAGTGCACATCCAGCCCAGCAAACACAACATCTGGAACGAAGAAATCCATCCATAACTATAATGATTATTGTGTTTTTCTAATCTTTATAAAAGTTATAAAGTACATTCCTTTTGCAGAAAATCTGGAAAACAGATAAAATACTAAAATACTAAAAAAGAATAGGCTGTCAGGCAAGGTGGCTTATGCCTGTAATCCCAGCACTTTGGGAGACTGAGGCAGGAGGATCACTTGAGCACCTAGAGTTCAAGACCAGCCTGGGCAATATAGTGAGACCTCATCTCTATGAAAAATAAAAATAAATTACCTGGGCATGGTGGTGCATGCCTGTAGTCCCAGCTATTCAGGAGGTTTAGGTGGGAGGATCACTTGAGCCCAGGAAGTCGAGGCTGCAGTGACCTGTCTCTTGCCACTGCACTCCAGCCTGGGTGACAGAGCAAGACCTTATCTCAAAAACAAAAAAAAGAATAGGCCAAGCACAGTGGCTCATGCCTATAATCCTGTACCTTGGGAGGCCAAGATGGGAGGATCACTTTAGGCCAGGAGTTTGAGACCAGCCTGGGCAACATAGCAAGACTCTCTGTCTCTATGAAAAATTTTAAAAATTAGCCAGATTTGGTGGTGCACGCCTGTAGCTACATGGGAGGCTGAGGTGGGAGGACCCCTTGAGCCCAGGAGTTTGAGGCTGCAGTGAGCAGCCTCTGCACCACTGCACTCCAGCCTGGGAGACACAGAAAGACCCTCCCTCTCTTTTTTTTTTTTTTTTTGAGACAGAGTCTCACTGTGTCACCCAGGCTAGAGTGCAATGGTGCGATCTCAACTCACTGCAACCTCCACCTCCCAGGTTCAAGCAATTCTCCTGCCTCAGCCTCCTGAGTAGTTGGGATTACAGGCGCCCACCACCACGCCTGGCTGATTTTTATATTCTTAGTATTCACCCAGCCGACCCTGTCTCTTAAAAAAAAAAAAAAGAAAACAAGAAGAAGAAAAGAAAAAGGCTGGCGCGGTGGCTCACGCCTGTAATCCCAGCACTTTGGGAGGCCGAGGCAGGTGGATCACTTGAGGTCAGGAGGTCAAGACCAGCCTGGCCAACATGGCGAAACACCGTCTCTACTAAAAATACAAAATTAGCCAGGTGTGTTGGTGCGCGCCTGTAATCTCAACTACTTGGGAGGCTGAGGCAGGAGAATCGCTTGAACCCAGGAGGCAGAGGTTGCAGTGAGCCGAAATCACATCATTGCACTCCAGCCTGGGCAACAAGAGCGAAACTCCATTTCAAAAAAATTAAAAAAAAAAAAAAGAAAAAGACAGAATAGAGGAAAGGAGGCTGAAATCAGAAAGACTTATGTTTGAATCGAAGTTCAGTCCTTTTCTAGCTAGGCAACCCTGAGAGAGGCACCTTTGTTCTCTGAACTTCAGGGTTTTCATCTGAGGAGTGGAACGGCTAATATCTATGGCATAGACAAGGGCACTGACACATGCAAGGATACGCCCAAGATCTCACATATCTATGGTCATATCTGGTCGTATCTATCTGACTCAAAGCCTGTGGCCTGAGTTTGAGACCTTGAAAGAGAAGAGGCAGCTGAGATGGGACCAGGTTCCAGAGTCTGGTGCAGGATGTATCTATTGCCTCCAGGACAACAGCCAGAAGAGACAGCCTTGTGGAGGGGACAGTGACTGTGGCTGTGGCCCCAAGCAGGATCCCCAGTCCCCTCCATTAGCTGAGAGTGGGGTGGGGAAGGGGTCAAGGCCTAAGGAGTCTATGTGCATCCCAGCCTAGAATATTTGAGGCCTCTGCTAAGAGATCCAACCTCTCCCTTTCAGCCTCTCCCTAGCAACCTGGCCTGGCACCCTCTAGGAAGTGATCTCAGTTTAATAATTTAGCAGATGCAGCTCCAAAAATAACCCAGTCAGGCCCCAGCCTCCACCTTCCCTTTCCTTAACAGACTCCCCTGCCCTCCCCGCAAGGTCTCTGGTTGCCCTACACACCTGTCAGTGTTCCCGCCTGCCAGTGAACACCTGAATCAATGCTTCCTCGTTCTTCTCTTCCTCCTCACTCCTTTCTCTCCATTGTTATATCAAGAGCTTTTATATGGGTCGGGCACGGTGGCTCACGCCTGTAATCCCAGCACTTTGGGAGGCCGAGGCAGGTGGATCACCTGAGATCAGGAGTTCAAGATCAGCCTCGTCAAAGTGGTGAAACCCCATCTCTACTAAAAATACAAAAATTAGCCGGGCATGGTGGCACACACCTGCTACTTGGGAGGCTGAGGCAGGAGAATCTCTTGAACCTGGGAGGCAGAGATTGCAGTGAGCTGCGATTGCACCACAGCACTCCAGCCTGGATGAGAGTGAAACTCCATCTCAAAAATAATAATAATAATAATAATAATAATAACAAATAAAATAAAGAGGTTTTGCCTTGATGCAACCAACATGGAGATTTTGCACCATATCCTGTTCTTAGCACTCGAATGTCCTAACCTGCAGCTGAAGAAGCCGCCCTGGCTGCACATGCCATTGACCATGACTGTATGCTCTGGTGGTGGCGTCTTACTTCCTCATCACCGGAGGAATTATTTATGATGTTATTGTTGAACCTCCACGTGTCGGCTCTGACTGAGGAACGTGGGCATCAGAGGCCAGTAGCTTTCTTTGCCTATAGAGTAAATGGACAATATATTATGGAAGGACTTGCATCCAGCTTCCTGCTTACAATGGGAGGTTTAGGTTTCATAATCCTGGACCAATCGAATGCACCAAATATCCCAAAACTCAATAGATTTCTTATTCTATTCATTGGATTCGTCTGTGTCCTATTGAGTTTTTTCATGGCTAGAGTATTCATGAGAATGAAACTGCCGAGCTATCTGATGGGTTAGATTGCCTTTGAGAAGAAATCAGTGGATACTGGATTTTTTCTTGTCAATGAAGTTTTAAAGGCTGTACCAATCCTCTAATATGAAATGTGGAAAAGAATGAAGAGCAGCAATAAAAGACATATCTAGTGAAAAAACAGGAAGCGTGGAAGCGTATTTTTTTTTTTTTTTGAGACGGAGTCTCGCTCTGTCGCCCAGGCTGGAGTGCAATGGCGCAATCTCGGCTCACTGCAAGCTCCGCCTCCCGGTTCACGCCATTCTCCTGCCTCAGCCTCTCCGAGTAGCTGGACTATAGGTGCCCCACCACGCCCGGCTAATTTTTGTATTTTAGTAGAGACGGGGTTTCACTGTGGTCTCGATCTCCTGACCTCGTGATCCGCCCGCCTCGGCCTCCCAAAGTGCTGGGATTACAAGCGTGAGCCACCGCGCCCGGCCACAGGAACCGTATTGAAGCTTGGATTAGAATTTCTTCTTGGTATTAAAGAGAAGTTTATCACAGTATTTTTTTTTCCTGCGGACCTATTGCTGTACCAACGATGTTGAGTGGCATTTTCTTCTTAGTTTTTCATTTCTTAAAGAAAATATACTCTATATCTCAACTATAATATCAAGTAAAGTGATTATTTTTTACAACCCCCTTAGCATTTTTTAGAGATGACATTTCCGATTTTCAGAAATTAACATAAAATCAAGAAGCAAGATTACATAAGCTGAGGACTGTGGACAGCTGATCAGCTTTAACTATGGTGCTTTGCTTTAACCAGAGTGTGCGATGGTAGATTATTTCAGAATTGTATGTAAGACTGTTTCCTGAACAATAAGATGTATGAAAGGAGCAGAAATAAATACTTTTTCTAATTAAAAAAAAAAAAAAAGCTGGGTGTGAGGGTGCACACCTGTAATCCCAGCTACTCTGGAGGCTGAGGCAGGAGAATCACTTGAACCCGGGAGGTGGAGGTTGCAGTGAGCCGAGATCGCGCCACTGCACTCCAGCCTGGGCGACAGAGTGAGACTCTGTCTCAAACAAACAAACAAACAAAAAGCTTTTATATCAATTAGGGCTTAGAGAAATCTTTCCACCGGGCGCGGTGGCTCACACCTGTAATACCAGCACTTTGGGAGGCCGAGGCGGGCAGATCACAAGGTCAGGAGTTTGAGACCAGCCTGACCAACACGGTGAAACCCTATCTTTACTAAAAATACAAAAATTAGCTGGGCGTGGTGGCGCTTCCCTGTAATCCCAGCTACTCTGGAGGCTGAGGCAGGAGAATCGCTTGAACCCGGAAGGCAGAGGTTGTTGTGAACTGAGATCAAGACTGCGCCACTGCACTCCAGCCTGGGTGACAGAGCAAGACTCCATCTCAAAAAGAAAAGAAAAGAATAAAGAAATCTTTCCTAGAAGCCAGAAGACTTGGGCTTAATTCACTGTGTGGACCTGAGAAGTCCTTCACCTCTCTGAGTCTCTGTTCCTGCATTTGTAAAATGAGGCCACTGGAAGCCGGGCGCAGTGGCTCATGCTTGTAATCTTAGCACTTTGGGAGGCTGAGGCAGGAAAATCACTTAAGCCCAGGAATTTGAGGCCAGCCTGGGTAACATAGGGAGACCCCGTCTCTACAGAAAACTTTAAAAATTAGCTGGGCATGGTTGCACATGGCTGTAGCCCCAGCTACTCAGGAGGCTGAGGTGGGAGGATCGCTTGAGCCCAGGAGGTCGAGGCTGCAGTGAGCTGAGACTGTGCCACTGCTCTCCAGCCTGGGCAACACAGTAAGACCCTGTTTCAAAAAATTTTTTTTTGAAATGAGGCCTCTGGATTCCTAAATATGACATGAACAAAATGTTGGTGTGGGTGCCAATTACTTGAATAGGGGACTGGATGTCTTCCTCAGGAAGGCACAATTGCAGTGTCAATGTCATCTCAGTCAACAGCACTACAATCCATCTATCCTGCTGCTCTATACAGGGAGCCCAGATTTATCTGTGTTTGATTTCTTTTGTGAAGAAAGCTTTGCCCTAGTTATTATTCCTAGAATAAAAGGCTATGACTTGTGTTCACAGTGGCGGTAGCAGGTTCCACGTGCTTTTGATGCTTCATCACATTTTTGGTGTTACTTTTTTTTTTTGCAGTTTTCGTGGTTTTATTTAAGCATGAATAAAGCATGCATGCAAGTGAGCCGTCTATTCATTTTCTTTGCTGTGCAGCCTGGAATTGGGGTTGGAGACTCTGGGGGCTAGTTATGCTGCTCTTTCCACTCAGGTTTTATGGTTCTTGGGGGAAGCATTGCGAGCAGTCTCAGCATGGTAAGATTTGCTGCAGATCAGCAGAACTTGCAGCTCCTTGACATTGTGGACCAGGAACTTCCAGAACCCACAGGACAGCATGTGCCTGGTTTTCTTGTTCTGCCTATGCCCAATGCTGGGCATCAAGATTTGGCCCTTGAATCTTCTCTGTACCCTACTGCCAATAACGCTAGGTTTCTGTCAGTTACACTTAATTTTCACTTAACAGTCTGCTCCATCCATCAGACTGTTTATGATGCCACATGAACTTCTTGGTCCTCTTTTTGACGATCTTGGGCTTCCTGAGGGGTGTGAGGGTGGCCATGATGCTGAGAAGATGGCTCCCACTTCTGTAGACAGCCCCGAGGAAGAGAAACTTACCACGTTTCTGATAAGTAGAAATTATACCTTCTCCCTTGAAGCAGTACTCAAATCACCCCTCCTTTTTTTTTTTTTTTCTTTTTTATTTGAGACAAAGTCTCACTCTGTCGCCCAGGCTGGAGCGCAGTGGTGGGATCTTGGCTCACTGCAACCTCCACCTCCCCAGTTCAAGCGATTCTCTGCCTCAGCCTCCCGAGTAGCTAGGATTACAGGTGCCTGCCACCATGCCCAGCTAATTTTTGTAATTTTTTTTTTTTTTTTTTTTTTAGTAGAGACGGGGTTTCACCCTGTTGGCCAGGCTGGTCTCGAACTCCGGACCTCAAGTGATCCACCCGCTTTGGCCTCCCAAAGTAATTACAGGCGTGAGCCACCGCGCCCAGCCAAATCACCCCACCTTTAGGGACTCAGTTTTCACACCTCTAAAATAGCCATATCTTGAAGGGCAAGTAGGGGCAATGTCAGTTCCATAAGGGCCGAGGTCACATCTGTTTTCATGCATTCATTCAATGTCATTAAGCACCTACTATGCACCAGCCACTGTGCAAGGTGCTAGAGGCACAGCAGTAAACACAAGAGGTGCAATGCAATCCCTGTTTCCACAAAGCTTACATATCAGAAATCAAAACAGTTAAATCCCAAGAAATGTACCATGAGGGAATAATAAAATACCTTCTAATATTTATGGCTGGGCACAGTGACTCACACCTGTAGTCCTAGCTACTTGGGAGTCTGAGGCAGGATTGCTTGAGCCCAGGATTTTGAGGCTGCAGTGAGCTATGATCGCACCACTCCACTCCAGCCTGGATGACAGAGACCCTGTCTCTAAAAAAAATTTGTTTACAGGCATGAGCCTGGCCTAAAATTTTTTTTTTAAATTAAAATATTTACTTAGTGCTTCCTCTGTGCCAGGACTGGTCCTATAGGGTACTATATTTTGCAGATGAGGAAACTGAAGGGCAGAGAGATGAATAGCTAAGGTCACATGGTCAAGGAGCAGTGGAAATAGGATTCAATACCCTGGTAGTGTGCCTCCAGAGTTCTTCCCTAGAAATCATGATCAAGGAATAAGCTAGTGACATGATAGAAAAGGGAGTCAGGGAGGTATTAAATGTTCTCCTTTAGCGACATTTAAGCTGAGACCTGAAAGATGAGCAGGAACCAGACATGTGGAATTGGGGAGTGAGATTTCCCAGCAGCAGAAATAGGAAGTGCAAAGGCCCTGAGGCAGAAAAATCAGTGTGTGCAGTGCCTGGTGGGCCAGCAGGAAAGTGAGAAGGACTAAGGTAGAGACATAGCTTGGGCCTGAAGCCCAGGGTGAGGATTTCAGATTTTACTCTAATTGCAGGGGAAGCCTTTAAATGGTTTAAGTTGGGGATCAACATGATCTGATTTGTTTTTAAAAGATCATGCTGTTTGCTGTGTAAAATGAATGGACTAAAAGGGAGGAAGAAGGGTATGAAGGAGACCAGTTAGCAGATTACTGCCATAATCCCAGCTGAGAGGGGATGGTGCCAGGCGTGCTAGCAAGGGCTGGGATGGGGGATGGGTTTGAGTTTTATTTGGAGGTGAACAAAAGGACTTATACATGGATTAGTGTGGGGATGAGAGAATGCCCTCTGGCTTTGTGGATGAAGCAGCACGGTGGATTAGGGTACCCTTGTCTGAAATGGGGAAAACCAAGAAACAGCAGATCTGGCTGAGAAATCAAGGTCAAGAATTTTTGGGCCTGGGAGCAGTGGCTCACACCTGTAATCCTCATAATTTGGGAGGCCAAGGCAGGAGGATTGCTTGAGCCCAGGAGTTCCAGACTAGCCTGGGCAACAGAGTGAGACCCTATCTCTACAAAAATAATTTTTTTTCACCAGTTGTCAAATGATCCTTTATTAAAATATTTTCCTTTGTGCTTCTTAACTGGCTGGGCATTCCACAGCACCACTGTTGATGTCATCTATGATGTCATGAGGGTGGCGGCCATCAACATTACAGCCCACAGAGTGGGCAGCCCCCCAGATCTCTTTAATGGTTCCAGAGAACTCTCTGGCTAAAGATTGGTGCTGCAGGCCGGGCACGGTGGCTCACGCCTGTAATTCCAGCACTTTGGGAGGCCGAGATGGGTGGATCACGAGTTCAGGAGATCGAGACCATCCTGGCTAACACGGTGAAACCCCATCTCTACTAAAAATATAAAAAATTAGCCGGGTGTGGTGGCGGGCGCCTATAGTCCCAGCTACTCGGGAGGCCGAGCAGGAGAATGGGGTGAACCCAGGAGTCAGAGCTTGCAGTGAGCGGGAGATCATGCCACTGCACTCCAGCCTGGGCGACAGAGCGAGACTCCGTCTCAAAAAAAAAAAAACCAAAAAAACAAAAAAAGATTGGTGCTGCATCTGTCGAGCAATGTTGAAGATCTCATCAAACGTGATACTCCCACTGTGTTGAATGTTTTTCTGTTTCTTTCTGCCTCTTGGTGGTTCCTCGAGGGCTTTGATGATCGGGGCAGAGGCAGAAGTCACCGCCTCAATCTGGGCCTGTCTGTTCTGACTGGTCAGTTTCACTGTAATCCTCAGGCCCTTCCAGTCACCCGTTGCCTTGGCAATGTCATCACCAACCTTTTTTGGAGACAGACCCAGGGGGCCGATCTTGGGGGCCAGCACAGAAGTGGCACCAACTTCACCTCTGGTGCACCTCAGGTATATGACTTTGATCTCGTTGGGGTCAAACTTCGGCGGCACTGGGGAGGTGGCTGGTGTCGGATGAACCCGGATTCTGGATGACCAAAGAAAGTTGCATCTTGGCCTCCTCTGAGCCGAAAGGAGAACTTTTTTTTTTTTTTTTTTTTTTTTTTTTTGAGACGAAGTCTTGCTTTGCTGCCCAGGCTGGGATGCAGTGGCGAAATCTTGGCTCCCTGCAACCTCTGCCTCCTGGGTTCAAGTGATTCTGCTTCAGCCTCCTGAGCACCTGTGATTATAGGTGCACGCTGCCATGCCCAGCTAATTTTTGTATTTTTGTAGAGACAGGGTTTCACCATGTTGGCCAGGCTGGTCTAGAACTCCGGATCTCAAGTAATCTGCCTGCCTTGGCCTCCCAAAGTGCTGGGATTACAGGTGTGAGCCACTGTGCCCAGCCTGTACAAATTTTTTTTTTTTTTTTGAGAGGGAGAATGGCGTGATCTCAGCTCACTGCAACCTTTGCCTCCCTGGTTCAAGTGATTCTCCTGCCTCAGCCTCCCCGAGTAGCTGGGATTACAGGAGCGTGCCACCATGCTGGGCTAATTTTTTGTATTTTTAGTAGAAACAGGGTTTCACAATGTTAGCTAGGCTGGTCTCGAACTCTTGACCTCAGGTGATCCACTGCCTCGGCCTCCCAAAGTGCTGGGGTTACACGCATGAATCACCGTGCCTGGCCAAAAGAAATTTTTTTTTTTAATTAGCTGTGTGTGGTGGCATGCTCCTGTAGTCCCAGCTACTAGGGAGGCGGAGGGAGGAGGATTGCTTGAGCCTGGGAGGTTGGGACTGCAGTGGGCTATGATGGTGCCACTGCATTTCAGCAGGGTGACAGAGCAAGACCCCCTTCTCCAAAAAAATAATAATAAAAGAAGTTGAAATGAAAAAGAAAGCATGAGAGCCTGGCTCTCCAGCAAGTTCATTCCTGCCACAAGCCTTTATTAAGCACTTACTGTGTGCAGACACTGCTCCAAGTGCTGGGGATGTAGCAGTGATGAAGACAGGCAAGACCCCCGCCCTCTGAGCACTCTGAAGCCAGGGCAAGAGAGAAAGGCCATAGAGTCTACACAAATAAGGTAATATGTGTTATGAAGGAAGTGAACAGTGAAGTGTAGGGAATAACCAAGGAAACCTACAGTAGAAAGGGAAGTCAAGGATGATGGAGTAGGCAGCTGTGGCTTTTGCCTTCCAAGCATCCATTTGTCCTACTTTTGGTAACAGTGACTTTATATTTTGTGGAGAACCATCTCTCCTACATGCTCAGTGCAATTTTTTTTTTTTTTTTTTTTTTTTTTTTGAGACAGAGTTTTGCTCTTGTTGCCCAGGCTGGAGTACACAATCTCGGCTCACCTCAACCTCCACCTCCTAGATTCAAGCGATTCTCCTGCCTCAGCCTCCCGAGCTGAGGGATTACAGGCACCCGCCACCACACCCAGCTACTTTTTGTATTTTTAGTAGAGATGGGGTTTCACCATATTGGCCAGGCTGGTCTTGAACTCCTAACCTCAAGTGATCTGCCCTCTCTGCCTCCCAAGTGCTGGGATTACAGGCGTGAGCCATCGGACCCGGCTGAAGGGTCTTGTTCATATCTGGTTCTGTAACATTTCTGGGCCTTAGCCAAACTCTAGGGGCTGTCACAGGTTAAGAGAGCCCAACAATGATGGAGACTGGATTTCGCAACAGCCAGGTAGAATGAGGGTTCTAAGTGCGTTTTTCAAAATAGCCTGTTTCTTGCCTACCTAAGTGTGTGCACCAGTACTCATCCCCACTACACCTGCTTCTGCCTTTTTTCTCCCTTCTGTCTCTTCTGACTAGGTCTCTGTCTCCATCTCCCTCTCTTTCCCAGATTCTGCCTGCCCTGCCCCCCGTCCCCTCCCCTCCTGAGACCCCAGGCTCTCAGGCTGGCTTCCAGCCCCCTACAGCAGGCTCTAGTTCCAAGGAAAAGAGGCTTTTTGCTGTGAGCACACCAGACACCAGGACCTCCCCTTCTTCTCCCTCCATCCCTTCCATCCTCCTCCTCCCATTTCTGAGGACATAGCAGCCACCCCCACCACCCTGCCCCCAGACATGCTGGGGGGAGGAACAGCAGGGCGCAGGCTGTGGTCGAATGTGGGGCTGCCTTTCCCTTCTGCAGAAGGCCAGAGTTCAGCTGGCTCGTGTATATTTTCCTTTTTTCTACCATTCATATTCCTCTGGGATGGCTTATGTGTCGTTGAGCTCCTGTGCTGCAGCTCTGCTTGGCAGAGTCCTGGAGACCCGCAGGACCAGCCTAGAAGAGTAGGTCAAACTCAAGGTCACTCAGACCAAGGCTGAGCTAGACCAGGCTCTGAGCTCCCAGACTCCCTCCTATTCCCCAACCTGAGCCCCAAGGGCTAAACCTGGCAATGACTCTCCTTCCCCACTTGGTAGGGAACCCTGCTCAGACCAACCTGAGATACTCCATGCTCTTCCTGGCCCTGACCTATGGCTTCTGACCTTCACAGTTCCCCTTCATCCCTGTAGACTTGGGGTTCCTGAGATCAGACCAATGTTTCCCTGCCCCCTCAGACAGGGAGCCTCTGAGACCTGGATTCCACAGAGGGGGGCCTGAAGGCAAAGCTGGGGTTCCCTCCTCAGATTGGGGGCTCCTCGGGGACAAGTCTGGGTCTGCCCATCCCCAGTCCATGGCACCAGCTCCCTTGATGTGTCCTCACAGGGTTCTGCCCACAGTGAGAAAAGACTTCCTTAGGGGAAGTAGCACAAACTTAGGACAGAGGGAGGGGCACTCCCACAGCACCTCCTCCCCATCCCATGCCAGCTCTGCAGACAGTCCTCCCTTCCCTCACTTTCCCTATGATTTAGGCAAGAATTGGACAGGATGGAAAGAAGCCCAGGATGTGGGGAGACAGGTCTGGGTTGAGTTACTTCTTCACTCAGAGCCTCAGTTTGCTTATTCATAAAATGGGAAGAATCCTATCTTCAGATGGCCTTCTCTTGTGTGTCTGCTTTTACCTATTGCTGCCAGGGATGGAAGGCGGCTACTATCTCACCCTGCACCACCTTGTCTGACCAACAACTATTTTCTAGTGCCTCCTCAAATTGAGAAGCACTCCTGGAATCCCTCCCCTGGGACCCCACGGGCCCTGGATAACCTTCTGCTGCAGCATTAAACTGTTGCCTCTTACGTTGTGTTGGCACCTCTGGGCATATTCTGTGTCCTAACACACTGTGGGCTCCCCAAGGTCACCGGCTGAGTTCTGTTCTCTCAGTGCTTGGCCCAGGGCTAGGCACAGAGTAGGGGCTCAGGGAGACCTCTTGGGCTCCCTACCTCGATTACTGCCCCCTCCCCATCCCCACTCCCACCCCACCCTGCCTCACCATACCTGCCAGGGACTTTGTGTCTCCACTGCTGCTGACTCTCCCAAGCCCATTGTCCTCCTGTGTCTAATCTGGGAGGTCCTGGGCAGGACCCTGCAGCATCACCCCATGACCTCTGGCAAACCCCACCCACTCCCCTCTACCCTTGAATTTCATTCATTTCCTTCTGCCACAAACGTAGGGGGTGGTGCTAAACTGTTACACTGGTGGCCTCCAATGAACCAGGCCTCCATGGATCCATGGTCTTGTATGGTTCCCTCCCATGTTGACGCTGGGCTTGGCTGTAGGACTTGTTTGGCAATGGGACACCAAGAAGCATGAAGCAAGCAGAGGCTTGATAAGCATTTGAACACTGGGGCTTGTCCTCTTGGAAGCCAGCTGCCACGCTAAAACACGGTCGGCTAGACTCCTGAATGATGAGAGGCCATGGAGGAAGACAAGCCATTTTGGGCGATCCAGTCCCAGCTAAGCTCCCAGCCACATGCATCAGCCAGGCGGAACCAGAACTGCCCTGCTGAGCCCCAGCCAAACCACAGAATTTTTAGAAATAATATATAATTGTTGTTTTATGCCACTAAGTTTTGGGGATAGTTTGTTTCTCAGCAATAAGTAACTGAAACAAGGGATACCCTAAGTCCCCTCTTCCCTTACCCTCTACATCCAGTCCTGTGGGATCCGCCTCTGGAATATTTCATGGATCTGACCACTTCTCACGATGTCCCTAGGTGCCATCATCTCTCATCTGGACTCCCCGCGCGAGCATTGCTTTCCTGCAATCACCATACAGCAACCAGGGCCACTCCCTGGCTCAACACCCTCCAGTCAGTTCCCATATCCCTTAGATTAAAAGAAGTCCCGGCCAGGCGTGGTGGCTCACGCCTGTAATCCCAGCACTTTGGGAGGCCGAGGCGGGCAGATCACGAGGTCAGGAGTTTGAGACCAGCCTGACCAACACGGTGAAACTCCTACTCCACTAAAAATACAAAAATTAGCCGGGCATGGTGGTGCGCATCTGTAATCCCAGCTACTCAGGAGGCTGAGGCAAGAGAATCGCTTGAACCCAGGAGGTGGAGGTTGCAGTGAGCCGAGACCGCACCACTGCACTCTAGCCTGGGCGACAGAGCGAGACTCTGTCTCAAAAAAAAGATTAAAAGAAGTCCCTCTCCCCCTTGCTCACTGCACTCAGACAACACTGGCTTCCTTCCTGTTCCTCTAACGTGCTGAGCTTATCCCAACCTCAGGGCCTTTGCACTGGCTGTTCACCCTGCCTGGAACACTCTTCCTCTCAGCCTTTCCACCTAGGTCTTTCCATTCTCAGCTTAAGTGTCTCCTCCTCAGGAATGCTATCTATAGAAGGGGAAAGGGGGGGGGGGCTGAAGCTGGGGGGGGGGGGGGGGGGGGGGGGTCTATAATAGGGGGGGGGGGGGGGGGGGGGGGGGGGGGGGGGGGGGGGGGGGGGAGGACTGCATAGCCTGGTGAAAAGAAAAAAAAAAAAAAAAAAAAAAAAAGAAGGGAAACTGAAGCTTGGAGAAGTGAGGTCATTTCCCAAGTTCACACAGTTAGGAAAAGGCTGGACCAGGATTCCACCCAGTTCTGTTTGACCCTCCCTCCAGGGCACTTTCTCCCACATCGATGGTTTGGGAGGCAAAGCTGGTGGTCATGGGCTCCTGAGAAAGGGGAAGAATTGGAGGGGCCTCCTTCACTTACCCCCTCCATAAACACTCCCAGCCAGAGCCTTTGGGCTCTGCCCTGGGCTGGGTGCTGGGGACTCAGGGATGAAGACCTTGCCCTCTGGGAGCTTCAGTCTGAAGGCAGGAAAGGCAGCAGGGGAGGTCAAGATCACTCAGGGACCCAGGTGGCCTTGACTTAGCATAGGGGACAGCCTTCTAGCTGGGGGCTCTCTAGGAAGGCTTCCAAGAGGCAATGGCTCTTGGAAGTGACATTGGCTGGTGTGGGCAGAAAGTGGGGGTGGTGTTCAGTGGCCAGAGCTGCAGTGCTCTCTCTGAGTGACCAGGAGCCTCAGCTCGGCCATGTGTAGCCTTGCCTGTGTGTGTATGTGTGTGTGTGTGTGTGTGTGTGTGTAACAGTGAGGGAGTAGTATGGTGGGGGATGAGGGTGCAGCCAAGAGAAGGGCTGAATGAATAAATGCATTTCACTGATGTAGAAACTAAACCCCAGAGAGTCTGAGTCACTTGTCCAGGCTCACAAAGCACCAAGCAGTAAAGGCAGGATCTGAACCCAGGTTTAACCTGACACCACACAGAGCCAGGTGAGGAAGCAGAGTTCCATATTCACCAAGGCCCACCCCTTACTTACTATGTGACCTCAACTAAGCTCATTCCCCTCTCACACCTCATTTTCTCATTGGCAAATTGAGGGGGTTGGGTGAAGCTTCTTTTGGCACAAGGACTCTGGAAAATACTTTTACTAGGGACTTGGAACCAGCCAGCAGACCCTGCCTCAACCTGGCACAAGATAGGATTCCTCAGCCTGCAGCTCCCTCTAGGCCCAGCCAATGGGGTGCAGCACTGGCTCAAGCCAGAGAACCCCAGGAATCCCTGGGGCCTCCCGTCTAACAGTGCAGCCTGGGGTTCCAGGGGGCTCCCCCTGCACCTCTCTCCACAGCTCCCACACAGTACAGAGCCCCGTTCGCTTGCCCCTCACCCCCTTCACCGCCACCCCCACCCCACCAGCGTAACAGTTTTTTTTTTTTTTTTTGATACGGAGTCTCGCTCTTGTTGCCCAGGCTGGAGTGCAATGGTGTGATCTCGGCTCACCGCAGCCTCCACCTCCCAGGTTCAAGCGATTCTCCTGCCTCAGCCTCCCGAGTAGCTGGGATTACAGGCATGAGCCACCATGCCCAGCTAATTTTGTATTTGTAGTAGAGATGGGGTTTCTCCATGTTGGTTAGGCTGGTCTCAAACTCGTGACCTCAGGTGATCCGCCCACTTCGGCCTCCCAAAGTGCTAGGATTATAGGCATGAGCCACCGCGCCCGGCCTCCAAGGGCCCAGTGTCTGGGGGGCCCAGAGGAGCCACTGCAAAGAGCTCAGGCTCTGAACCAGAATGAACTTGGGCTCAGCTCTAGCCTCTGCCACTTACTAGCTTGTGGGCAAGTGGTTGAAATCTCTGAGCCTCTGTTTTCTTAGCTGTGAAACGAGAGTTTGAGATCCATTCACTGAGTTGTTGTGAGGGTTTTTTTTTTTTTTGCTCGGGGGACAGGTTCTTGCTCTGTCTCCCAGGCTGGAGTGCAATGGCATGATGACTGCTCACTGCAACCTTGACGTCCCAGGCTCAAGTGATCCTCCTGCCTCAGCCTCCTGAGTAGCTGGGACCACGGGCATGCATCACCATGGTTCCAGCTAATTTTTTTTTTCCTTTTTTTTTTTTTTTTTTTTTTTGGCAGAGACAAGGTCTTGCTGTTTCCCAGCCTGGTCTGAACTCCTGAGCTCAAGCGATCCTCCTGTCTTGGCCACCCAAAGTGCTGGGATTGCAGGTGTGAGCCACCCTGCTGGCCTTATTATGGGGATTAAATGGATTAAGGCACATAATAAACCTAACATGTTATAGGCAGTCATGGTCAATACCAGTAATTTGCTCGGCTTATTCTCAGAGGCAGTGGTCTTGCCTCTGAGAGTCCCAGCCCCAGAATGGCGGGGCAGGGAGCCAGAGGGTGGGGTGTGGTGAGGAAAGGGGTTAATATAAAATAGCTAACATCTGTTTAGCACTTACCATGTGCTGGTCTCCGTTGTAATCACCACATGAAGTTATCACCCACACTTTACAGATGGGGTGTCTGAGGCACAGAGGAGTTTAATAACTTGGCCAAAGGAACACACAGCAGGTACGTGTATGAGCTGGGGCACGAGTTCAGATCCTGTGGCTCCAGAACTCACACTCTAAACCACTGTGTTATCTTACCTCATGTTAAACCCATTTTTGGATGAGAAATGCTGAGGTCCAGGCCAGGCGTGGTGGCTCACACCTATAATCCCAGCACTTTAGGAGGCCGAGGTGGGCGGATCACCTGAGGTCAGGAATTCGAGACCAGCCCGGTCACGTGGTGAAACCCCATCTCTACTAAAAATACAAAAATTAGCTGCACGTGGTGGCCTGTGCCTGTAATCCCAGCTACTCCAGAGGCTGAGGCAGGAGAATCGCTTGAACCCAGGAGGCAGAGGTTGCAGTGAGCCAAGATCGCACCATTGCACTCCAGCCTGGGAACAGAACGAGACTCCGTTTCAAAAAAAAAAAAAAAAAAGGAAATGCTGAGGTCCAAAGAGGCTAAGTTCACACCTCAGCTGAGCATCTAGTTTTCCAAGTCAGAACCTGTGACCCTGAAGTTCTGGCAATTTCCACTGTTGTGTGCTGTCCCCTAGTGCCCTTATGGAGAAGCACACCAGAGGCAAGCAGCAGATACCCAGGGAAGGAAGGGAAGCAGGCCCACTGAAGCTGGCTCCACACACCACTGCCCACATTCCCCTGACCCACGGCTCCTCCGCAGCCCCAGCGCCGTACATGTTGCAGCTCCTAAACAGCACTCCGAAATGGCATCCATGGATACGATGGTGATATGTCTGGGCTATCTTACAGATCCTCAAATTCAGGTCTAACACTACGTTTGCATTCTCACACCCCAGACTTGTCCTCCCCAGTCATCTCCATTCATCCAGTAACACAGCCAGAAGCCCAGCCGTCATCCTTGATACCTCCCTCCTCCCACCAAGCTGTCACCACCAGCCCAGGGGCCTAAATGGTGGCTGAGGAGGGTGATCAGGAAAGTAAAAATTGAACAGAGTGGGGCAACCATGGGGAAAGCAGGGGATTGGGACAATGGACCCAGGTCAAGCCCAAAAGGAAAAACTGAGCTCAAGAGGCTGATGACAGAGGCAGTTGTCCACTCTGCTTAGAAAGAAACCCAGGCACGCTGGGTGCGGTGGCTCACGCCTGTAATCCCAGCACTTTGGGAGGCCGAGGCGGGCGGATCACGAGGTCAGGAGATCGAGACCATCCTGGCTAACACGATGAAACCCCGTTTCTACTAAAAATACAAAAAATTAGCCAAGCGTGGCAACACACGCCTGTAGTCCCAGCTACTACTAGGGAGGCTGAGGCAGGAGAACCACTTGAACTTGGGAGGCGGAGCTTGCAGTGAGCCAAGATCACGCCACCCCACTCTAGCCTGGGAGACAGAGCGAGACTCTGTCTCAAAAAAAGAGAAAGAAACCCAGACACAGCTGTAAGGGCTTGGAGGAGGGCACAGTGAGGAGCACTGTACAGGGAGTCAGAAAGACGGGGCTCCCACCCAGCTTTACTACTTATTAGAAGTGTGGCCTTGAGCAAATGGTCTAACCTTGATGGCCTCAGTCTCCCCACTTGTAAAAATGAATATGACGATGCCGACCTCATAGAGCTGTAATAAGGATCAAATAAAAAATGTGTTTGTTTTGTAAAGTGTAAAGGAAAGTGCACAGGAGAGGCAGGTTGTGACCTGGAAAACTCACCCCAGTAGACCTTTCTCTCCTTTGCCGGCTGAATGATGGACCTGTAAGGTACTCTGTTTTGCTTCAAAGAGTGTCTTTTTTTGTTTGTTTGTTTATTTTGTAGGGAGGGGGTTCGTTTTGTTATTTTTTGTTTATTTATTTTTATTTACTTATTTATTTTGAGACAGATTTTCGCTCATTGTCCAGGCTGGAGTGCAGTGGCACAATCTCAGCCCACTGCAACCTCCGCCACCTGGGTTCAAGCGATTCTCCTGCCTCAGCCTCCCGAGTAGCTGGGATTACAGGCATGAGCCACCACGCCTGGCTAATTTTTTTGTATTTTTACCAGAGACAGGGTTTCACCATGTCAGTCAGGCTGGTCTTGAACTCCTGGCCTCAGGTGATCCGCCCACCTTGGCCTCCCAAAGTGTTGGGATTACAGGGTGAGCCACCACGCCTGGCTTGTTTTGTTATTTATTTTAAAAAATTTATTTATTTACTTAAATTGACTAATAAAAATTTATTTACTTAAATTAATTAACAAAATTATTACTATATTTATTATTGTTTGGTTTTTAATTGTGGGAAAATACTTCTACATAAAATCTGCCATTTAAACTATTTTAAAGTATAAATTCAGTAACATTAATTACATTCACAGTGTTGTGCAACCATCACAACTATCTATTTCCAAAACCTTTTTTTTATCACTCCAAACAGAGACTCTGTACCCATTAAGCAGTAACTCCCCATTCCCCTCTCTCTCCAGCCCCTGATAACGGCTAACCTTTCTGTCTCTATTAATTTGACTATTCTAGATATTTCATGTAAGTGAGAATCATACAATATTTGTCCTTTGTGTCTGGCTTATTTCACTTAGCATAATGTCTTCAAGGTTCATCCCTGTTGTTGCATGTGTCAGAACTTCATTGTTTTTATGACTAATATTCCCTTGTACGTATATATCACATTTTGTTTATCCATTCATCTGTTGGGTTGTTTCTACCTTTTGGCTATTGTGAATAATGCTGCAATGAACACTGGCATACAAGTATCTGTTTGAAGCCCTGTTTTGATTATTTTGTGTATGTATCTAGAGTTTCATTGATTTTTTTTGGTTTTATTTTTTGAGACAGAGTTTTGCTCTTGTCACCTAGGCTGGAGTGCAATGGCGTGTTCTCGGCTCATTGCAACCTCCGCCTCCCAGATTCAAGTGTTTCTCCTACCTCAGCCTCCTGAATAGCTGTGATTACAGGCGCCTGCCACCATGCCCGGCTAATTTTTGTATTATTATTATTGTTATTATTATTATTATTTTTTTTTTTTTTGAGACGGAGTCTCGCTCTGTCACCCAGGCTGGAGTGCAGTGGCGCAATCTCGGCTCACTGCAAGCTCCGCCTCCCGGGTTCACGCCATTCTCCTGCCTCAGCCTCTCTGAGTAGCTGGGACTAGAGGCGCCCGCCACCACGCCCGGCTAATTTTTTTGTATTTTTAGTAGAGACGGGGTTTCACCGTGGTCTCAATCTCCTGACCTCGTGATCCGCCCGCCTCAGCCTCCCAAAGTGCTGGGATTACAAGCGTGAGCCACCACACCCGGCTAATTTTTGTATTTTTAGTAGAGACAGGGTTTCACCATGTTGGCCAGGCTGGTCTCGAACTCCTGATCTCAGGTGATCTGCCAGCCTCGGCCTTCCAAAGTGCTAGGATTACAGGCACCCACTACGACGCCTGGCTAATTTTGTATTTTCAGTAGAGACGGGGTTTAACCATGTTGGCCAGGCTGGTCTCGAACTTCTGATCTCAAGTGATCCACCTGCCTTGGCCTCCCAAATTGCTGGGATTACAGGCATGAGCCGCTGTGCCTGGCCCAAGAGTGTCATTGATTTTTGACAGAGTTTTTGAATACGCACTGTGTCAATGGGAAGGACCCTTGGGAACAGGGCCCAGTATCTTCGAGTGAAGGAGGGAGACGAGCAGAGAAAGGGGAGGTTTCAGTGCGGCTATAATTAGAATAACAGCTACCTTGTGCCTATTGCAAAACTCTTCACAAAACACTCACCAGAAAGCGTAGCCAGAGGTTCAGAGATCATATTTATTCATTTCCTTCCTTTCTTTCTTCCTTCCTTCCTTCCTTCCTTCCTTCCTTCCTTCTTTTCTTCCTTTATTCTTTCTAGGCAAGGAAAGTAGCTCTGAGCTGCTTCAGTCATCATATTGTTATTAATCTACAGCATTTTAGGTACCACAGAATTAGAATTTTGTAGAGCAGTTCTGCACTTCTACAACTAAAGTTCTGGAAAAAGCAAAACTATGGAAACAGAAGAAAGATCAGTGGTTGTTAAGGGCTGGAGTCGAGGGGAGGAACTGACCACAGAGGGGTTCAGGGGAATTTCTGGGGGGTGATGGAACTGATCTATATCTTGATTGCTGTGGCGGTTGTGCCACCGTATGCATTTTTCAAAACTCACAGAACTGTACACTAAAAAGGGTGAATTTTACTATAGGTAAATTATACCTTAATTAAAAAAAAAGAATGAATAAATAAATGGTGAGAAAACTAAATAATACTTAATACTCCCAGCTACTCGGGAGGCTGAGGTGGAAGGATTCCTTGAACCCAGGAGGCGGAGGCTTCTATGAGCCAAGATCACATCGCTGCACTTCAGCCTGGGTGACAAAGTGAGACCCTGTCTCAAACAACAGCAACAACAACAACAACAACAAAAAAAACTAAATAAGAACCTAGGCTGGGCGCAATGGCTCACGCCTGTAATCCCAGCACTTTGGGAGGTCGACATGGGTGGATCATTGAGGTCAAGAGATTGAGACCATCCTGGCCAACATGGTGAAACCCTGTCTCTACTAAAAATACAAAAATTAGCTGGGCATGGTGGTGCACACCTGCAGTCCCAGCTACTTGGGAGGGTGAGGCAGAACTGCTTGAACCAGGGAGGCAGAGGTTGCAGTGAGCCGAGATCATGCCACTGCACTCCAGCCTGGTGACAAAGCGAGACTCCATCTCAAAAAAATAAAATAAAATAAAATAAGACCCCAGACTCTCATGTGTTTGCATATCTTGAGAACTTTGCAAGTGATACTAACTCTAATTATTTAGCATTAGAGCATAAACTTCTATTTTTTCAATCATTCATTATAAAATGAAAGCCCCTGAATCCATTATTCAACACAAAAACCAGAACCTTGCTAAAAATTAGTCTACCTATGGGATTCTCTCCCACAGGTAGATTTAATAGGAGGATCCCTGCATCCTCCCCCAGGAAATTTTGTGTGTGTGTGTGTGTGTGTGCACATGCGTGTGTGTTCCAGGCTGGAGGGCAGGGCAGTGGTGTTAATATGGTTCACTGCAGCCTTGACCTCCTGGGCTCAAGCAATCCTCCTGCCACAGCCTCCCAAGTAGCTGGGACCACAGATGGATGCCCAGCCTTTTTTTTTTTTTTTTTTTTCTGTAGAGACAGGTCTTTCTATGTTGCCCAGGCTGGTCTTGAAGTCCTGGGCTCAACCAAACCTCCCAAATCCTTGGCTTCCCAAAGTGCTGGGATTATAGGCATGAGCCACCATGCCTAGCCCCCCAGGTATTCATTATTCTGAACTTTGTGTTTCTCATTCCCTTGCTCTTTTCTTTCTTTTCTTTTTTAAGATAGGGTCTTGCTATGTTGCCCAGGCTGCTCTCGAACTCCTTGGCTCAAGAGATTCTCTTGCCTCAGCCTCCCAAATAGCTGGGATTACAGGCCCAGGCCATTGCACCCAACCCCTTGCTCTTTTCTTAGTCTTTTTTCACATAAAAATTAGGCTGAAGCACTTGAATTTGCCATTACTTTTAGATCAAAACGGGTCAAATAACAGTAAATTCATATGGTTCAACCAAATATGCTTAGGTGTAGTAGTTCTAGTTATTTTTGAATCATATATAAAGGATGTCATTCCATATGTAGTCTTCTGAGATTTGCCTTTTTTCAATTCAATATTATATTACCATGATCCAGCCATGTTGCTATTTTTCATTCATTTTCTACTGCTCTATAATTAATTCCTTTGCATGAATATCCCACATTTCTCTCTCCTGTCAGTAGCATTTCCGTGTTTTCGGTTTGGGGCTACCACAAACAATGTTTTCACTAACATTCTTGTACACATTCTCTCCTGGTGCATTGTACAAGAGCTTATTGTGGCTGTACCATAGGAATGGACTTGCTAGGTTTAGAGTACACAGATGTTCAACTGCACAAGATGTGACTGTGAAGTGAGGATGTGACTCATTCTCTGAGCTCCAAATAAGAATACAATGTGCACTTTCCTCAGGAGGGAATGTGGACAAGACGTGGTGGGAGGCGCTGGGGTGGAGGATCTCTGGTGGAAATTGAACACCTATGCCTAATGCATCCCAGTGATATCTTCCTGTTGCATCCATGATCTCTTTTAATCCTCCCAGTTGAAGAGAGGTACTACTGTCTCCAGAGATTAGGTTTAGAGAAGGAAAGTGCCTTGCCAAAAGTCAGTTTGTGCCAACTGCCTGAGCAAACAATGTCCCCTCTCTAAGCTTCAGCTTCTTCTTACTGTAAAATGGATATAATACCTGACCCACTTCACAGATTAACGGCTTGGGCATGCATGGCTCCTGGAGATGCTCCCTAAAAGTCACTTGTTTGTTTATTTATTTGAGACAGAGTCTCGCTCTGTCGCCCAGGCTGGAGTGCAATGGCGTGATCTCGGCTCACTGCAACCTCTGCCTCCCGGGTTCAAGCCATTCTCCTGCCTCAGGCTCCCAAGTAGCTGGGATTACAGGCACCCGCCACCACGCCCGGCTAATTTTTTGTATTTTTAGTAGAGACTGGGTTTCACTATGTTGGCCAGGTTGGTCTTGAACTCCTGACCTCAGGTGATCTGCCTGCCTCGGCCTCCCAAAGTGCTGGGATTACAGGCATGAGCCACCACGCCCGGCCAAGTCACTTGTTTATTAATGCTATTGTTAAGTTATTGAGTTGCTATTAATATTAAGGGGAACAGCAACCCAGGATAGTCTGAGCCTTGCCTTCTTGACATTCAATGGTGTTGCCTCTTGCAGAGACCTTTTTTGGATGTAGTGACCATGGCCCATTTTGGCCACCACTTCTGATCCTGGATGTATCTTTTTCTTTTTCTTTTTTTTTTTTTGCTGTTCATAAGTTTATTGTCGTCTATATCTGAAAAATCACCATAGAAAATTGTTTGGTTTAGCTCTCAGCAGCCCGCTCCTGAGCGCTGAGGAAGCTTGCCTTCTTTTGAGCTACCCGATCCTTCTTCTGAGCAAGGGACTTTTTGGGACGGTTCCATCTCTGCTTTTTAACTTCTTTCTTGGGCTTCCTTTCATAGACTGGATTCTCTCCTATAGCAGCATGAGCTTTCTTACACATCTCTTCCATGTCTGGAGTTACGCTGTTCTTTATGTATTGAGAGAACTGTTTCTTGTAAGCATCTTCATCTTCTTCCATTAAGTAGAGCATGTAATCTGCAACATTCTGGCCCATGATGTGCTTCCGGTGTACTTCTGCATTAAATTCCTTGCTTTCAGAATCCTAACCAGGGAATCGTTTTATCTTTCAGAGCTGCATATCCTAGCCCCCTCCTCTACTCTACTCCGGGCCCCAGAGTTGAGGTTCCTGTCTTTACCTGCAGATTTCTCTGAACAAAAGAAAAGGTAAACTGATCAGCGGCCCAGGCTCCCAGTTCTGCCTCAGGGCAAAGGGAGAAATTGGGGCCCGGGGCCTCATTCAGTGGAAAATATTTGTTGAGCATCTAGTATTTGCCAGGACCTGTGCTGAGCACCAGGAACACAGGGGAACAAGACCAAACCCTGTAAGGTAGGAGGCTAAAGGAGGAGACAGAAGACAAGAAAACGACAGTGTGCGGAGTACAGGGACTGTTCTAACCGACAGAAAAACAGACTTAGGGCCAGGGAAAGCTTCCCAGAAGAGAGCTTCCCTTTGAGTTGGAGCTTTATGGCCGGGCAGGAGCTCCACAGGTGCTCAGAGACTGACAGGACCACCAGCCTGTTGAACAGAAGAAGAGACTGAGCCCCAGCGCCTCTCGACCCCTCCCCGCCACACCTCACCTACCCGGACGCCGAGCACCCGAGCGGGGGGACGCGCAGCTCCACAGAGCCCAGGGGCGGGGCCTCGGTCCAGGTGCGCGGCGGCGCTTCGCGGAGGCAGGAAGTGTGTCCCTAGCGGCGGCCCGTGCAGCGCTCCCGCGAGACGCTCACCTGCGCCCCAGGTGAGTGGCGAGGGGGCGGGGGAGGGGCTGAGCCGGAGGCGGCTCACCTGGTGGGACAGGTAAGCCCCGCGCGGGCCCAAGGGGGCGCAAACCAGGGCGGCGCCGTTTGTCGGGAGCCCCCCGAGGCTGAGCCTGGACAGGAGAGGGTCCTGGGCCCTGTTCCTCGGGGGCCACCCTCCTACTTCCGGGGTGCGCGGGCCGGGCTGGGGAGCGGCCTGAGCGGGCGCCCGGGCTGGGCGCGCAGAATGGGGTGAGGGGCCGCGTTCGCCCTCAGGGCTGCACTGGCTGGGTGCAGGGGCCGCACTCACCGGGAGGCAGCGTCGGGATGGGACAAACGGTGGTGCTCACCCCGAGGAACAGCGTCGGGACGGGAGGAAGGCTGGGTCCGCCCGCGGGGTAGGGCCCTTGCAGCTGAAGAGGGTAGTGCTCGCCCCAAGGGCAGAGTTGGTGAAGGGGCTGTGGTAGCCCGGGGGACAGTGCCAGGGTCTGGTTCTTCCTTGTCCCCAGGACGAGGTGCCCGCGGATATGGGACTCTCGGGCTGCACTTCTGGGGCTGAGGGCCGAGGGTGCACTGAGCCGACGGCTGTTTCTCGAGCAGGACTGGGGTGGTCCTCCCCGGCCGGGTGTCCGAGGCTTGGCACTGAGCTGGGGGCAGAGGCTGGTGTGGCCGGGTCTGTCCTGGGGCCCCTGGGAGGAGGGGACGGTACATAGACCCTTGAGTGTGTGTGTGTGTGTTCGCGGGACTAAGGGGGAAGAGGGAAGCATCAACGAGAAATCCAGGGAGAGCGGGCCGGGACCGTCTGACCCCCGGGAAGATCCTTGCGGTGCCTTAGATCGCCCAGTGACCTAGCCCCTCCCATGTGCAAGGCCACTGCGGGAAGCCCCCTGCACTCAATATTTCATTTAAATCTCACGGGACTGGCGGGGCATGAAGATACTAGTCTCTCCTTATTTAAAGATGAGGAAAGTGAGGTTAAGAATCTTGCCTCAAGCCACAATAGGGACAGGGAGCCTCCCCTCACTAAACCAAGTGACCAGGTTCCTAGGATTGGGCGGGGTGGTGGCGGGGCGGTGGCAGCAGCAGGGTCGGGGAGATACAGCGTGGAAGAAACTGCCTGAGTTTGACTTCAGGAGGGTTCAATGGCTGGAGGGAAGTGGGGAACTGAGGCAGGCATTGTCCTTATCCCAGGTCTTCTCTTCTCATCCCACCACCGCTGGAGATGTGTGGCACACACAAAGTACGCAGGCTCCAGAGCCTGGCGGGCCACAGTGCAAATCCTACTCCAGCCCTCTCTTGCTAGGTGTCTCTGGGCCAGTCACTTCACCTTTCTGAGCTTCAGATTCCTGATCTGTGAAATGGAGATATACTACTTATTTACAGAGCAATTGTGAGAGTCAAATAAGGTGAAAGTCCTCTGGCCCATTCACTGCTGTTTTCTCAGCATTTAGCACAACGCTGGGCACCTCGTTGGTGCTCAATAAATACCTGTTGGATTAATTTAATCAATAATAGCGAGTCCTAAAGCTTTGGAGGTTGGGGAGAAGACAATAGCCATTCCATCCTCAGGAGCCCCACGTACTTCCGAGCTCAGCATGGTTAACTGTAGATTTGTTCACTCTCCTGAAGGCTTGAGCCTGGAAGACAGGGCTCTCTGGGCACACGCTGTTCCATGGAGCTGGCAGCTTTGACTGCCTCTTTTCTCCCAAGTAATAGATGGGATGCGGTAGTGGATAAGAGTCTGGGGCCAGGCCAGTTGTGTACAGATAGATGTATGGCTTTGGACAACTTATTTAACCTGTCTGTGCTTTAGTTTAATAATACAGGTAATAATATTACAAAGAGGGTTGTGAAAATTAATTGGTTATTTTATCTGAAGTACTTAGAACAGTGTAAGCCATCAATAATCAACTCTCATGGAGTGTAAACTCCTGAGGTTGAGGGATTTTGTCTGTTTTATCACTTTATCCATAGAATTTAGAACAGCTGGGCCGGGCGCAGTGGCTCACGCCTATAATCCCAGTACTTTGGGAGGCCGAGGCAGCTGGATCACGAGGTCAGGAGATCGGACCATCCTGACTAACACGGTGAAACCCCATCTCTACTAAAAATACAAAAAATTAGCCAGGCGTGGTGGCGGGCACCTGTAGTCCCAGCCACTCAGGAGGCCGAGGCAGGAGAATTGCTTGTGCCCAGGAGGCAGAGGTTGCAGTGAGCCAAGACCGCGCCACTGCACTCCACTCCAGCCTGGGCAACAGAGCGAGACTCCATCTCAAAAAAAAAAAAAAAAAAGAACTTAGAACAGCTGGCCAGGCGCGGTGGCTTATGCCTGTAATCTCAGCACTTTGGGAGGCTGAGGCAGTGGATCACTTGAGGTCAGGAGTTCGAGACCAGCCTGGCCAACATGGTGAAACCCCATCTCTATTAAAAATACAAAAAAATTAGCTGGGTATGGTGGCATGCACCTGTAATTCCAGCTACTCGGGAGGCTGAGGCATGAGAATTGCCTCCACCTGGGAGGCAGAGGTTGCAGTGAGCCAAGATCGTGCCATGCACTCCAGAGTTGGTGACAGAGTAAGACTGTCTCAAAAAATAATAATAATAATAATAATAAATCCAGCATGTGGCACACAGTGGGCCCTCAGTAAATATCTGTTAATTGCGTGAATGTGTGAATCCATACCCCACATTTCTCAAACTAAAACAAAAATTTTTAACCACTTGCCTCGGATTGCAAGGGAATTTAAAATCACCTGTTACAATTTTAGTTGGGATACCTTTGCAGATGGGGTTTCACTCCCCCCTCACCTCCTATCCCCCATCCATACTCTGGTCAACTTAGAGCCTAAGTCTTTTTTTCTTTGTACCCAATGGTCCTGGTTCTACCCTGAGGCAACCGGAAATCTGTCAGTCCCCTGAGGCACCTAGTGTACCAAACCCTGTTCCAGACTCTGAGGCAGAAAAAAATTACACACAGTCCCTGCACTTCAGGGTCATGGTCCTTGGGGACATAGACTTATCCTCAAACAATCAGTAGAAGGCTGACCCAGCTGACAGCCCAGCAGAAGGCCATGGGGAGAGGGCCTCCCAGCTGACTAGTGGTTCCAGAGGGTCCCTGGAGAAGGAGTGCTGAGTAGGGCCAGGAGAGTAGGTTGAAGAGTTGTAGGAACGGTATCCTAGGCCAGGCACAGAGGCTCATGCCTGTAATCCCAGCACTTTGGGAGGCCAGGGCAGGAGATCACTTGAGGCCAGGAGTTCAAGACCAGCCTGAGCAACATAGCAAGATCCCATCTCTACCAAAAAACAAAACAAAACAAAAAACTGCAGGGTGGTATGCATCTATAGTCCTAGCTATTCAAGTGGCTGAGGCAGGAGGATCACTTGAGCCCAGTTGTTTGAGGCTTCATTGAGCTATGGTTGCACCACTGCACTCCAATCTGGGTGACAGAGGGAGACCTTATCTCTAAAATTAAATAAAATAAATAAAAGAACTCTATCCTTCACATCCCCATTTACCATGGGTAACATTTCCTCTTTCCCTTTCTCTATACACACATAACTTCTGTTCTTTTGTGTTTGAACCATTTGAGATTAGGTGGCAGATAATACCTGCCCCTTTATCCCCAAGTGCTTCAGTGTATGTTTCCTAAGAATAGAACATTATCTTATATAACCACAGTAATCAAATTCAGAAAATGTAACATTGATATAATACCATCAAATAACATATTTCACCAGTTATTCACACTATCCAGTTTCCAATTTTTTCCTCCCAATCCAGGATCCTTTCTAGGATCACACTGCATTTAGTTGTCATGTTTCTCAACTTGGGCTTGTATTTTATTTCCTCATTATTACATTCAGGTTATGTATTTTTGACAGGAATACTTCGTGAGTTGTATCCTCCTTAGTACATAGTATCAGGAGGAACTTGATGTCAGTTCATCCCATTATGGTGATATTATCTTTGGTCATTTGATTAAAGTGGTGTCTGCCGTGTTCCTGTAAACATTTTAAAGTTTTTACTTGCTATAGCAAGTAAGAGGGAATGGAGGTGGCCAGAATGGGGACTGTGAGAGTATTTGGGTGAGAGATAATGATGGCCCTCTTTAGGGAGGTGGCATTAATTTTCCCAAGTGCCAAATCTGGGGTTAGATTAGGGCCAGAACTGGAACTAAAACACAGATATCCCGATGCCCAGTTCCACGTTCCTCATATACCCCCAGTTTAAGACCCCAGTGCCATTCATTCAGGAATAAAAGGATAAGGGATCAGTGTCTCAGAAAATCCAAGCTAAGGATAGTTACTGCCTGGCAAACCCCTACATGAGATCAAGGACCTTCCCAAATACACTACTGCATAATCTTCCTTGACTCTCTCAGGCAGAGTTATTTACTCCCATGATGCTTCATATATCCTACATGCTCCATCTTACAAACTTTGTTTGTTTGTTTGAGATGGAGTCTCACTCTGTTGCATAGGCTGGAGCGCAGTGGTGCGATCTGGGCTCACTGCAACCTCCGCCTCCCAAGTTCAAGCGATTCTCCTGCCTCAGCCTCCTGAGTAGCTGGGATTACAGGCACGCACCACCACACCCAGCTAATTTTTGTATTTTTAGTAGAGACAGGGTTTCACCATGTTGGTCAGGCTGGTCTCGAAATCCTGACCTCGTGATCCACCTGCCTCAGCCTCCCAAAGTGCTGGGATTACCGGCATGAGCCACTGTGCCCAGCCCTCATCTTACAAACTTTTAAGCATCTGTTTTCCCTACAAAACCGTATGTGAATCATCAAGAGCGGGATCTGTAGTTCATTCACCTTTGGTTCTTCGGCAGCCAGCACAGGGTCAGCCTCAGTGTTTATGAAGTAGAGGAAGTCTTAGCTCTGAGCTTCCTAGCAACCAGGTCAGAATGGGAAAGAAGACATATTTTGTGGCTCAGCTTTTTTATCTAATCAAAAGACACCAACAGTGCTTGGTGTTAAATGTTGCTAGCAGGGCAAATGTGAGTAAGACTGAAATATTGACAGGGGACCTCTTAAATTCCCATATCTGATTTGAAGGACCAGGGGAGGGAAAAAGGTGTTAATGATCAGGTTCCATAGCAAGTCTTATGGAAAGGCATTTGTTGAGCAACCACAGAGGCTCTCAACAAGAAAAACTTACCAACAGCAGGGAGGAACTGGGGGAGACCACTTTACAGAAAGTGAGATCCAGGAGATCTTTCTGTACAATAGCTATAAGAGTTACCATATTAGGCTGGGTGCGGTGGCTCATGCCTGTAATCCCAGCAGTTTGGGAAGTTGAGGTGGGCAGATCACCTGAGGTCAGGAGTTCGAGATCAGCCTGGCCAACATGGCAAAACCCCATCTGTACTAAAAATGCAAAAATTAGCTGGGCGTGGTGGCGTACACCTGTAATCCCAGCTACTCCGAGGCTGAGGCAGGAGAATCACTTGAACCTAGGAGGCAGAGGGCAGTGAGCAGAATGTGCCATGACCAGCCTGGTGACAGAATGAGACTACTAAAAAAAAAAAAAGGTACCTTATTAATCTTTTTTTTTTTTTTTGAGACAGAGTCTTGCCACTCTGTCACCCAGGCTGGAGTGCAATGGCGCCATCTCGGCTCACTGCAACTTCTGCCTCCTGAGTTCAAGCGATTCTCCTGCCTCAGCCTCCTCAGTAACTGGGATTACACGTGTCCACCACCATACCTAGCTAATTTTTGTGTTTTTAGTAGAGATGGGATTTCACCATGTTGGCCATGCTGGTCTAGAACTCCTGACCTCAAATCATCCGCCCACCTCGGTCTCCCAAAGTGCTGGGATTACAGGCATGAGCCACTGCGCCTGGCCTAACCTTTTTTTAAAGAAACCACATTTGGCTGGGTGCGGTGGCTCACGCCTGTAATCTCAGCACTCTGGGAGGCTGAGGCAGGCAGATCACCTGAGGGCGAGAGTTCAAGACCAGCCTGACCATGGAGAAACCCCGTCTCTATTAGCCAGGCGTGGTGGTGCTTACCTGTAATCCCAGCCACTTGGGAGGCTAGCAGGGAATGTGCCGGAGGCGGAGGTGCAGTGAGCCGAGATGGACATGCACTCCAGCCTGGCAAAAAAAAAAAAAAAAAAAAAAAAAAAAAAAAAAAAAAAAAAAAAAAAAAAAAAAAAAAAAAAAAAAAAAAAAAAAAAAAAAAAAAAAAAAAAGCTGGCATGGTGGACGTGGTAACCAGATGGGGGGGGGGGGGGGGGGGGGGGGGGGGATGCACTCCAGCCTCAGTGACAGTGAGACTCTGTTTCAAAAAAAAAAATAAAAAACAAAACATATTTAAGCATCATTCCTGTGGCATTAAATACATTCACATTGTTGTACAACTATTGCCACCATCCATCTCCAGACCTTTTTCATCTTCCCCAGCTGAAACTCCCTACCCATTCAACACTAACTCCCCAGTCCCCTCTGCCCCCAGCACCAGGCAACTACCATTCTACTTTGTGTCTCTATGAATTTGACTATTCTAGAGATGTCATATAAGTGGAATCTTACAATATTTGTCTTTTTTTTTTTTTTTTTTTTTTGAGACAGGGTCTGGCTTTGTTGCCCAGGCTGGAGTGCAATGGCATGATCTCAGCTCACTGCGACCTCCACCTCCGAGGCTCAAGTGGTCCTCCCACCTCAGTCCCCCAGGTAACTAGGACTACAGGTGTGCACCACCACATCCGGCTAATTTTTGTATTTTCAGTAGGGATGGGCTTTCACCATGTTGGCCAGGCTGGTCTTGAACTCCTGTGCTCAAGTGATCCACCCATCTTGGCCTCCCAAATTGCTGGGATTACAGGCATGAGCCACCGCACCCGGGCTATTTGTCCTTTTGTGTCTGGCTTATTTCACTTAGCATAAGTTCTTCAAGGTTCATCCATGTTGCAGCATGTATAAGAATTTCCTTTCCTTTGTAAGGCTGAATAATATTCCATTGTATGTATATACCACATTTTGTTTAGTCATTCATCCATTGGTAGACACTGGGATTGTTTCCACCTTTTGGCTATTGTGAATAATGCTGCTGTGAACATTGTCTAAACATCTGAGTCCCTGCTCTCAATTAGATGGGGTATGTACCCAGAAGTGGAACTGCTGGGTCATGTGGTAATTCGATGTTTAATTTTTGGAGGAACCACCATACTGTTTTCTATAGCAGCTGCACCATTTTACATTCCCACCAGAAATGCACAAGAGTTCCAGTTTTTCCACATTATTGCCAACACTCATTATTTTCTGGGGGAAGGGAGATTATTTTTAAACACAGATTGAGAGATTGAGTATCCCTAATCCAAAAATCCAAAACACTCCAAAATCTGAAAGTTGAGCACCAGCATGATACTTAAAGGAAATGCTCATTGGAGCATTTCAGATTTTTGGATGAGGAATGCTTAACAGGTAAGTATAATGTATACAATCCAGAATCCAAAACATTTCTGGACCCAAGCATTTCAGATAAGATGTTCAACCTTTCTTTTTTTCTTTTCTTTTTTCTTTTTTTTTTGAGACACAGTCTTGCCCTGTTGCCCAGGCTGGAGTGCAATGGCGTGATCTTGGCTCGCTGCAACCTCCACCACCCGGGTTCAAGCGATTCTCCTGCCTCAGCCTCCCAAGTAGCTGGGATTACAGGCACCCACTACTACACCTGGCTAACTTTTTTTTGTATTTTTAGTAGAGACGGAGTTTCACCATGTTAGTCAGGTTGGTCTTGAGCTCCTGACCTCAGGTGATCTGCCTGCCTCGGCCTCCCAAAGTGCTGGGATTACAGGCGTGAGCCACTGCGCCCGGCCAATGTTCAACCTTTCATAGCCATCCCAATAGGTCTAAGTCACAGGGAATTTTGAAATCTGGGTTAGACCACAGAGACTTTCTCATTGTGTACGGAGGGCCACAAGAGATGAGGGTTTTGGGGCATACTTGGGTCCATCCACATCCCAGGCCTCTCAGAAACTAGAAGTGTGAAGCTGCTCAAGTCAGCCCAGGAGTTTGTTCCTCACCTCTGATCCTGACTCCTTCCTGGCCTCTCCCCCCGCAGGTGCCTGGCTGCTGCAAACCATGCAATGAGCCATGCCCCGCCCTGGACACCCCCGCCCAGCATCTGGGCCTCCACGCTTGGGACCCTGGGAGCGGCCAACAGAGCTATGTCTGGAGACATATGATAAACCACCTCAGCCCCCACCAAGCCGCCGCACCCGTAGACCAGACCCCAAGGACCCTGGCCACCATGGGCCAGAGAGCATTACCTTCATCTCTGGCTCTGCTGAGCCGGCCCCTGAGTCCCCGACTTGCTGCCTGCTCTGGCGACCCTGGGTGTGGGAGTGGTGCCGGGCTGCCTTCTGCTTCCGCCGCTGCCGGGATTGCCTCCAGCGCTGTGGAGCCTGCGTGCGGGGATGCAGCCCCTGCCTGTCTACCGAGGACTCCACTGAGGGGGCTGCCGAAGCCAACTGGGCCAAGGAGCACAATGGAGTGCCCCCCAGCCCTGATCGTGCACCCCCCAGCCGGCGGGATGGCCAGCGGCTCAAGTCAACCATGGGCAGCAGCTTCAGCTACCCCGACGTTAAGCTCAAAGGCATCCCTGTGTATCCCTACCCGAGGGCCACCTCCCCAGCCCCTGATGCGGACTCCTGCTGCAAGGAGCCGCTGGCTGATCCCCCACCCATGCGACACAGCCTGCCCAGCACCCTTGCCAGTAGTCCTCGTGGCTCCGAGGAGTACTACTCTTTCCATGAGTCGGACCTGGACCTGCCCGAGATGGGCAGTGGCTCCATGTCGAGCCGAGAGATTGATGTGCTCATCTTTAAGAAGCTGACAGAGCTGTTCAGCGTACACCAGATCGATGAGCTGGCCAAGTGCACGTCAGACACTGTGTTCCTGGAGAAGACCAGTAAGATCTCCGACCTTATCAGCAGCATCACGCAGGACTACCACCTGGATGAGCAGGATGCTGAGGGCCGCCTGGTACGCGGCATCATTCGCATTAGTACCCGAAAAAGCCGTGCTCGCCCACAGACCTCAGAGGGTCGTTCAACTCGGGCTGCTGCCCCGACCGCTGCTGCCCCTGACAGTGGCCATGAGACCATGGTGGGCTCAGGTCTCAGCCAGGATGGTAGGTGGGGGCCCCATGGAGCTGAGGGGCAGAGTAGGGGAGGCTCTGGCCAGGGGAGGGTTGGAATGGGGTCTTTAGCCACTGTGGGTCTACCCCTCAGCCAGTCCCTGCCCTTCCTCCTTCTTTCTGTCAACTCTTGCATCCCCTCTCCCCAGCTCCCACTCTGGCCCTTCCCGGTGAGGTCTGAGCAAGGCTGAGAGAAGCATGCAGAACCTGGGAAAGCTCTCTGGCCGTCGCTGCTGTCCCCAGAAAGGACAACGTTCCCTCTGCATTCAACGAGTTTACCCAAAAGGCTCCTCTCCCCTGCTGTCTCCTGCCAGAGTAGCTTCTAGGCCTGGTCTGGTTAACAGGACCTAGGGACCCACATGAACTTGGGCCTCTGACCTGTTCTGGGCTAACCAAAACTCCCACTCATCCATCACTCTGCTCATGCACACGTTGTCTATGTGTCTGTCTTCAAGCATGATTTTTCTAGCCCTGCCCAGGAGTGAGTGGCTCCTCCCTCATCGGGCTGGGAACAGGAGTAGGAAATAGGGTTGAAAGAAGGTGCTAATGACCACTGCCTGCCTCACGTTCCCTCCCTAGAGCTGACAGTGCAGATCTCCCAGGAGACGACTGCAGATGCCATCGCCCGGAAGCTGAGGCCTTATGGAGCTCCAGGTGTGGTCTTGACCTAACGAGGGGTGTGGAGGGTGGGGGACTACCCTAGGGGCCCCTCACCTGCTCCTCTCCCAGCTTTCTCTTGGGGTGATGAGGATGACATCAAAAAGGGACGGGGACCTAAGCAGCCACAGACCCGTCTCCATCTAGCAAGCTGGCTTAAAGTGGGTGCAAGTGCCCAGAACAGGCAAGTTGAAAGTGATCAGACCCCAACCTTCAAGCCCAGATGACTAGGAAAGTAGTGGGTGGGGGCCATCCAGCATGGTGCTGGAAAGACACCCGTGTGCTTCTGCTGTGGTCTTCTTGCCCTTGACAACAACCCCCTGGGAGTGGGGTCATTATCCTTTTACAGAAAGGGAGGCTAGGGCTCAGAGAGGTCAATAAACTGAGTGGGTCATCCAGCCAGGATCAGACTGACCCAGGCTCAAGTCCCACTCTGCTCCTTCTCAGCAGGCTTCTCCCTGGTCGTGGGATCTGGATGAGCTCCTTCCCCTGAGCCTGTTTCCTCCTCTCCTCTCCTTCCCACCAGGGTACCCAGCCAGCCATGACTCATCCTTCCAGGGCACCGACACAGACTCATCGGGGGCACCCTTGCTCCAGGTGTACTGCTAACCCCTGCCAGGCCCAGCTGCCACACCCTTTCTGGGAGAAGCACAGCCTACAGAATGAAGAGGGGGACCAGGAACCCCTGTGGGAGAGGCTGGGCCTTAGACATGAAGCAGTGCCCACTCTGGCTCCTCCTGCCTTGGCTGACTGGGTTCCTGGACCATGTGCATTTCACTGGGCCGTGGGGTCTACGTCTCCTTGCATCCCCAGCTGGTCTGATCCCTGCCTGGGCCTCTTCCTTCCTGCTCATGGTCTTCAGGTGGCCTGATCATGGAAAGTAAGGACTTAGGAATTACCTTCTGGGAGTGAGAGCCCTGACTCCATCCCCCTCTTGCCACCCTAACCAATCATGCAAACTTCTCCCTCCCTGGAGTAATTCAACAGTTAAAAGAAGCTTATCTTAAATGTATTGTATTGGGGGGTGGGCAGGGCCCACTCTATGTTATGTTAAGCAGTTGGTTCTGGTTCTTGGCTGATATTCTGTATGTTAACATGACCATAGTTTGTAAGGACAAAGGTAATTGCTATCTGCCTGCTTATCTTGGCTGTCCTTTCCCGTCTGCCTCACTTAACTGCTGCCCAGAGCAGGAGACAGGATATAGGTGTCCAGCCTGGCGTAGTGCCCTGCAGTTGAAGTAGGAAGGATAAAATGGGAGTAATCCTGCCCCCATTTCAGGTTCACTGTGAGTTCCAGGAGATAAAGAAGCAAGCACAGAGTCTGTGCCTGAGAAAGGTTGGATAAATGGTTTCTGACAGTTTGAGAGGTTCTTCTAGGGAGGCCTGTCTGAACTGCCTCTGCTCTCCCAGTCCACTGCCTGCAGGCTGGCCTGCTTCTGCCCAGCCCAGTTTCCCCAAAGCCCTGATCATTTGTTGGCCCTACCCAGCCTTGGACCTGCTGCTCCCCTTCCCCTCTCTCTGGTAGTAACAGAGCACTGTGGTTTTCTTTTTTTTGTTTTTTGAGATGGAGTTTTTGCTCTTGTTGCCCAGGCTGCTGGAGTAAAATGGCGCAATCTTGGCTCACCGCAACTTCCGCCTCTCGGGTTCAAGCGATTCTCCTAACTTAGCCTCCCGAGCAGCTGGGATTACAGGCATGCGCCACCACGCACAGCTAATTTTGTATTTTTTAGTAGAGACATGGTTTTTCCATGTTGGTCAGGCTGGTCTCTGGTCTCAAACTCCTGACCTCAGGTGATCCACCCGCCTCGGCCTCCCAAAGTGCTGGGATTACAGGTGTGAGCCACCGCGCCTGTCCAGCACTGTGGTTTTCACCAGTATCTTCTTGGCCTCTCCAATAACCTCGGAGAAAGGACATTATTCTTTCACAGAGAGGAAACCTGGGGCTTACAGTGAGGTCAAGGCACTTAGTGGGACACGCAGTTACTAACTGTGGCTCTGGCCTTGCTGGGGCAGATGCAGAATCCCTTCATTAGGTAGCAGAGCCCAGATGAGTTAGAAGGATCCACTTGGCTGCTCCTCACACACAGGCTTATCTACTGGTCCTCTTTCAGCAGAGAGGCCGGGGCAGGCCCACCAGCCCATTCTTAATTAACAAACAAGCTAGAAAGTGTTGAGGATCCCCCCACTCCAGCTCCCATTTGACCTGCTGCGCCCACCGCCCTTTTTATTGCTCCAAAAGGCACCCTTTGGAAAGTAACTACTAGACAAATTGTACTTGTTTGTCCAGTTTCCTAAGGGAAACAGGATGATCTCTCAGGGCTATGAACATGGGGTTCAGTTCTAACTCCAGGCTCTGCTGTCGCATCCAGGTCAAGGCCTCCGAAAGATTAAAATGACCACGGGGCAGAACAGGAGCACAGAGTGTGAGAGTGACACCACAAACCCTCCACTCTAGCCTCAGCCCCACAGCACCATTTTCCAAACCCTGCCTTTTAAACCACCACTTGCACTCCCAGAAAAAAAAAGGGTTTAGCAAGTTTGGAAAACAGACAAAGCTATGTACCGCATAGCCTCTCTGAAATCTTTAACAAGCTATTCTGAATTTTTTTTTTCCCAAGACAGTCTCGCTATATTGCCCAGGCTGGAGTGCAGTGGTACAATCTTAGCTCGCCACAACCTCAGCCTCCCAGGTTCAAATGATTCGCCTGCCTCAGCCTCCCAGGTAGCTGTGATTACAGGCACGTGCCACCACACCCAGCTAACTTTTTCTTTTTTTTGGAGACAGAGTCTCGCTCTGTTGCTCAGGCTGGAGTGCAGTGGCGCGATCTCGGCTCACTGCAAGCTCCACCTCCCGGGCTTGCGCCATTCTCCTGCCTCAGCCTCCCAAGTAGCTGGGACTATAGGCGCCCGCCACCATGCCCAGTTAATTTTTTGTATTTTTAGTAGAGACGGGGTTTCACCGTGTTAGCCAGGATGGTCCGATCTCCTGACCTCATGATCTACCCACCTTGGCCTCCCAGAGTGCTGGGATTACAGGCGTGGGCCGCACCTGGCCAACACCCAGCTAACTTTTTATATTTTTGGCAGAGATGGGGTTTCTCCATGTTGGCCAGGCTGGTTTCAAACTCCTGACGTCAAGTGATCTGCCCGCCTCGGCCTCCCAAAGTGCTGGGAATACAGGCGTGAGCTACTGTGCCCAGCTATTCTCCAATTCTAAAAAAGACATCTATATTCCAGAAATTTAGGAGCCAAAGGACTAAGCACTCACAGCAAGTCAACCTGGACATTCTTGCTATAATCTCTGTGGCCCAAGCATTCTGACCTCCACCCTCTAGCCAAAGTGGGGCCAGGGTCAGCTCTGTGGGCTGGATCTGAGCAAAGGGGAGCACTTCTTTAGCCCTGGGAGCTGGCTTTGAGAAGGCCTAGAATCTGCAGAGGTCCAGGTCAGAGATACAAACAATGAGTCCTCACTGGACTTTACTCTGTCCTCCTGGTAAGGTCCCTGTACCACACACACCAGATCTGAGGCCTGGGCTGTCCTCCTGGTACCCCTCCCCTGAGCCAGGTAGTGTCACTTTGGCCCTTGCTGCTCTTCTGCCTTGGGACACAATAGTCTCTAGTTTGAAGAATACTTGATTCATGGCTAGAGGGCAGACCCGCTGCAGTGGGAAGTAGAAGTCAGATCAACAAGTCCAGCGGTCTTAAAACTCTGCTAGGTCATGCGCCCCTTTGAGAATCTGACATGTGTTCTGGTCTCTGTAGCCAGAAAAACTCAACCTTTGCTCAGAAACATACATAGACTAAAAGCCTTATTTTATTTATTTTTTTGAGATGGAGTCTCTGTCACCCAGGCTGGAGTGCAGTGGTGCAATCTCGGCTCACTGCAACCGCCGCCTCCCGGGTTCAAGCGATTCTCCTGCCTCAGCCTCCCGAGTAGCTGGGATTACAGGTGTGCACCATCACACCCGGCTAATTTTTGTATTTTTAGTAGAGACTGGGTTTCTCCATGTTGGCCAAGCTGGTCTCAAACTCCTGACATCAGGTGATCTGCCCCTCTCAGCCTCCCAAAGTGCTGGGATTACAGGCATGAACCACCACACCCGGCCAAGCCTTGTTTAAGTAATGAGAAACTGAGGCCCAGAGAGGGGCAAAGATTTGCCCTAGGTCACATGGCAGAATCCGGGTTAGAGGCCAAACTCCCAGTTCCCAGCAGCAGCCGTAAGACGCCTGTGCCCCAGAGAAAGGCCAGAGGCAAGAGAGGACACAGAAGGAGCTGGGCAAATCGTTTTAATGTGTAACAGTAGGCCAATTGGGGAGGACAAGGTCCCAAGCCCCAGCCTTTCTTCTGATGCCCTGGGACCTGTGTGCCTGGGCCAGTCCCATGCCTGCCCCAAGCCCTGAGGCCCACAAGTCCCAGAGAAGAGTGGGCAAGAAAGGTGGGTGGTTGCAGCTCAGCCCCAAGAGTTCAGGGAGGAAAAAACAGGGGCTAGTTGAATTTAGCCTTGGAAAAATCCATCTCCGGATGCTGATCCATAAACCTGGAGAAAGGGAAGCAAGAAGATGAAACAGCTCATCCTTCTCTTCTAAAGCTGTCCCTTCTCCCAGCACCCCCGTGTCAAGTCTAATCTCTTTAGACCTCAGCAACACGAAGCCAGGCTGGGCAGGAGCAGGGCCCAGGGTATCTGAGACCCATGTGAGTCCAGAGGCTGGAGGCTGAGGCACCAACACTGGCACTGTTTTCCTGTAGGTGGCAATGACCGCCTGTTACCCCTTCCCTCCTATCATGTGCCATGAGCCGGCCTTGCCCTCAAGATGACCTCAGCAAGTGACAAGAGTAGGCAAGCCAAAGCCATAAAGCCATAAACATGGCTAGAAAGGGGGCAGGGCAGCTCCTGAGGCAGCTCAGTGATCCACTCACTGCTGTCACCGAAATCTAAGCCCCCAGGCAGCCACCGTCCCCCAACCCTGTCTCTGAATTGCTCACTTCTTCAGAATCTCCTGTTTCTTCTGTTCATCTGAAGTTGGCAGCCCCATGGACTTCTGTCTCTGGTCATACATCATCTTTTCCACCATGCTGCGAGTCTCACTGTCCAGGTCTGACAGCTGAGGGCAGGCAGTGACAGGAATTGGTGAAGCTCTGGAAACACCGAGGCCCCTCACCTTCCTGCTGAAGCTCCCCCAGCCAGCCAGGGCTCACCTTGGAATTCTCAGGGTTAATCTTCTTGGTGTTGATCTCAGGGTCACCAGACACCAAGCGGCTCCACCACTCCATCTTATTGATCTGTGAAGAGAACAACCAGAGGGTGGGAGGTGGCCTGCTCTGTGCACCAGGAATCACCCCTTAACCCTTTCACAACCAAACTCTCTCCTATCCACATCCTGCACCTGAGACCCTTGCAGGCCTATACTGGGTCCAGAGGTACAAGACTCTGCCCTTCCTGCAGCTAGGGGAAACACAGAGGCAAAGAGTTACAAATCAGTGTGATAAGGGAAAGAAGAAAGCAGAAAGGGAGATATTCATCCAGAGTGGAGGGATAGAAGTTTGAAGGTGACACTCGGGCTAAGCCTTAAGACACAAAGCAGTGTTCCAGATTTAAAATGGGAAGAAAGGCCAGGCACGGTGGCTCACGCTTGTAATCCCAGCACTTTGGGAGGCCGAGGCGGGCGGATCACGAGGTCAGGAGATCGAGACCATGGTGAAACCCTATCTCTACTAAAAATACAAAAAATTAGCCGGGCGTGGTGGCGGGCGCCTGTAGTCCCAGCTACTCGGGAGAGGCTGAGGCAGGAGAATGGCGTGAACCTGGGAGGCGGAGTTTGCAGTGAGCCGAGATTGCGCCACTGCACTCCAGCGTGGGCGACAGAGCGAGACTCCGTCTCAAAATAAAATAAAATAAAATGGGAAGAAAATAAATATATATATATATATATATATATTTTTTTTTTTTTTTTTTTTTTTTTTTGCGGTAGAGTCTTGCTCTTCTTGTCCAGGCTGGAGTGCTGTAGCACCATCTCGGCTCACTGCAACCTCTGCCTCCCAGGTTCAAGCAATTCTCTGGCCTCAGCCTCCTGAGTAACTGGGATTATAGGCATGCACCACCACACCCAGCTAACTTTTGTATTTTTAGTAGAGACGGGGCTTAACCATATTGGTCCAGGCTGGTCTCAAACTCCTGACCTCAGGTGATCTGCCTGCCTCAGTCTCCCAAAGTGTTGGGATTACAGGCGTGAGCCACCGTGTGCAGTGGTGCAGTCTCAGCTCACTACAACCTCCTCCTCCTGGGTTCAAGCGATTCTCCTGCCTCAGACTCCCAAGTAGCTGGGATTACAGGTGCCCACCGTCATGCCCAGCTAATTTTTTTGTATTTTTAATAGAGATGGGGTTTGCCATCTTGGTCAGGCTGGTCTCAAACTCCTGACCTCGTGATCTGCCCACCTCAGCCTCCCAAAGCGCTAGGATTATAGGCATGAGCTACCATGCCCAGCCAGAAAAAGTTTTTAAGCAGGGAAGTGCCAGACGCAGTGGCTCCTACCTGTAATCCCAACACTTTGGGAAGCCAAGGCAGGAAGATCCCTTGAGCCCAGGAGTTTCAGACCAGCCTGGGCAACATGAGACCCTGTCTTTACAAAAAACATTTAAAAATTAGCCAGGTAGGGTGGCGCTCACAGTTACTCAGGAAGCTGAGGTGGGAGGGTCATTTGAGCCCGGGAGGTCAAGGCTGCAGTAAGCCGTGATTGCACCACTACATTCCAGCCTGGGTGAGAACAAGACCCTGTCTCAAAAAATAAAAAATAAATTTAAAAGGCAGGGAAAGGGCCGGGCATGGTGGCTCACACCTGTAATCCCAGCACTTTGGGAGGCCGAGGTGGGTGGATCACAAGGTCAGGAGATCGAGACCATCCTGGCTAACACGGTGAAACCCTGTCTCTACTAAAAAATACAAAAAAAAAAAAAAAAAAAAAAATACAGGCATGGTGGCGGGTGCCTGTAGTCCCAGCTACTCTGGAGGCTGAAGCAGGAGAATGGCGTGAACCCAGGAGGCAGAGCTTGCAGTGAGCCGAGATCGCGCCACTGCACTCCAGCCTGGGCGACAAAGCAAGTGCGGAGGCATGGAGGGGTGAGTGAGGGCAGCCAGTGCCAGTCGGGCAAGTTGGGACAGGGTCTTATGTGCCCTGGGAAGTTCTCCTCAGACCCTTGGCCTTTTTCACACCACCTTTTTTTACTGATCTCTGTGTCCCACCTCTCTGTAATGCAGTGAGGTTGAGAATGAAGGCTTCCTGAGGGCACAGATTTTCCTGTTTTGTTCACTATTCTCTTTCCAGCACTTAGAACAAGAACAGTACCAGGCACAGAGTAGGTGTTCAAGAATTTGATGAATTGAATGCATGTACAAACCTAGTGAAAAAGAAGTGGCTTTAGAACCTAAGACTTTCAATTCTGACTCCACCCCTTCCCAGAGGTAGGAGCTTGGGTAAATCAACGAGCTCTTTTCCTGACTCAAGCCTGTAATCTCAGCACTCTGGGAGGCCGAGGTGTGAAGATGACTTGAGGCCAGGAGTTCAAGACCAGCCTGGGAAATATAGTGAGACCCGCCACCCCGGTCTCTACAAAAAAAATTAATAACAAAAAGTAGCCGAGCGTGGTGGTGTACACCTGTAATCTTAGCTACTCAGGAGGATGAGGCGAGAGAATTGCTTGGGCCCAAGAGTTCAAGGCTGCAGTGAACTAAGAAGCTGTTACTGCACTCCAGCCTGGGCAACAGAGTGAGACCTTGTCTTTAAGAAAATAAAATAGGGACAGATCTACTTTAAATAGAGTGTTGTCATGGGGATTAAGATAATCCCACAATGCCCCCAGCATGGCTCCTGAGTAAAATAAGCACACATCCTCCCTTCTCCTTCCATCAACACCCCAGGCTAGAAGGGCTGGGCCTCACATACCTTCTCCAGATGCACAGTCACCACCTTGCCGTCCTCAATGAGCCATGAGCTCTCCTCCACCTTCACTTCGTTGTAGAGCTCCCCATCGATGATCGCTGGCTGCCCCTTGAGCCCCACCCGGAGGTGCCGCCGCTGGATGTCCACCACCACGTCCTTCCCTTTCAGCCGGAAGTTCACACGGAAAGGGACCGCCAGCTGCATAGGGCAGAGGCAGTCAGAAGAGGCCACTAAGTGCTGCTGGTACCCCAGGCTGGCTCCCTAAGCTTCACCTCTGGTCCCTGACACTCACGTCCAGCTCCGACAGGGTCTGGGTCCAGCGGTAATTGGGCAGGTCTGCCCCGTTGCCTAGGTTGGGCTTCAGTTTTCCTTTGTCCTTCTCATCTTCTTCCTCCTCATCTTCCTCAGTCTCCTGCTTACAATCAGGGACACTCAGCTACTTACTTGACAGACAAGACACAGACTGAACCCTCACTGGGCCAAGCCCAGGACTAGCACTGGGCATACAGCCACAAAAGAAAACAGACCTGGTCCCTGCCCACTCCACAGAGGGGCAGACCCCCAAGCCTTGGTCCACTGGGAACCAGGTAAAACTTGGTTCTGATCTCAGTCTGAGAGGGGCTCAGACTATTACACCATGTAACAAAGGATATGGCTGGACCCACAGAAGCCAGCCAACCTCAGATGGGACCTGTAATAGGCACTGCCCTCTCTGGCTATTGGGTTTTCTTGCCATAAATGGGTTAAGGCCAGTCGGTTTTTATTTTATTTTTTTGGGACGGAGTCTTGCTCTGTCGCCCAGGGTGGAGTGCGGTGGCGCGATCTCGGCTCATGGCAACATCCGCCTCCCGGGTTCAAGCAATTCTCTGCTTCAGCCTCCCGAGTAGCTGGGATTACGGGCGCCCGCCACCACGCCTGGCTAATTTTTGTATTTTTAGTAGAGATGGGGTTTCACCATCTTGGCGAAGTTGGTCTTGAACTCCTGACCTCGTGATTTACCCACCTCGGCCTCCCAAAGTGCTGGTTACAGGTGTGAGCCACCACGCCTGGCAGGTTTTTATTTTTTTAACCTGGATCCTTTGGTGCAATGTCTCTGAGTAGGATCTTAAAGTATGGGGAAGATTCCCAAAGCCAGGAGGGGAGGGGATAGGATAAGGAAGGGTATTTCAGAGAAAGCAGTAGGCACGAGATTTCCTGTAAGTTCCAAGCTCCTGGCTCATCCCAAGTCCCTGCAGTCCATCTCACCTGCTTCCCTGGGGAGTCAAGGCTGCCATTCTTGAGCTGGGCCTCATGATTCTCTGCATCCTTTTTCTGGGGCAAAGAGCACAGCAGTTGGCAACAGGACCCCACTGCTCAGTGCCAGTGGGGATCTGAGGGGTGGAGAAGGGAAGCCCACCCTTCACCTGGTCAATCTCTAGCTGCAGCCTCTCTGCCTCTTCATCAGTTAGCTCCTTGATCTGGGGCCCTGAGGTCTCTGACTTGGCTTCCTTGGCCAGTCTGGCCGCCCGCTCCGCCTTCTCCCGCCGCTCGGCCTCCTGCCGGGCTCTCTTCTCCCGCCGGGTCTTCTGTGCCAGCTGATTGTGGTGGCTGAAAGTCTGTGTGATAAGCTGGAGAGGGAAGAAAGGCCATGAGGCATCAGAGCAGGGGACAGTGTCCCATAGCCTGGAGTCCAGCCCCACTCTCTACCTGCTGGGTGCAAGGGCAAAGCACTGCACCCAGAAACTCGGTTTCCTCATCTGCAAAATGAGGAAAATGTATCTATCTCATAGGGTTGTAATGACAATACCTGTAAAGCACCTGTCTCAATAAACTGGCTGCTTTAAAAAGTGATGCTTGGCCGGGCGCGGTGGCTCACACCTGTAATCTCCCAGCACTTTGGGGGGCTGAGGAGGGCGGATCACGAGTTCAAGACCATCCTGGCCAACATGGTGAAACCCTGTCTCTACCAAAAATACAAAAAAAAAAAAAAAAAAGCTGGGCGTGGTGGCGGGGGCCTGTAATCCCAGCTACTCGAGAAGCTGAGGTGGGAGAATCGCTTGAACCTGGGAGGTTGCAGTGAGCAGAGATCGTGCACTCCAGCCTGGTGACAGAGCAAGACTCCATCGCAAAAATAATAATAATAATAATAATAATAAATAAAGGAAGTGGAGACTAGTCTGGCCAACATGGTGAAACCCCGTCTCTACTAACAATACAAAAAAATTAGCCAGGCGTGGTGGTGTGCGCCTGTAATCCCAGCTACCCAGGAGGCTGAGGCAGGGGAATTGCTTGAACCAGGGAGGTGGAGGTTGCAGTGAGCTGAGTGAGATCAGGCCACTGCACTCCAGCATGGGCGACAAAGCGAAACTGTCTCAAAAAAAAAAAAAAAAAAAAAAAAGTGGCGCTGTTAAAAGTAAAAACTCAAGCCTCAGTCCCTCACAGGCCTTTCCTGAGTTCTCAGACCCACACTGACCTGCTCCTCTGACTAATCACTCTTACTCTTAGTGCATCCTGTCTCCAAGACCACAGTCCAGCTATGCAAGACTTGACACCACACCCAAAAAGACCACGTTAGCAGAAAGCCAGGGAGCTTTCTTTTTTTTTTTTTTTTTTTTTTTTGAGATGGAGTTTCACTCTTGTTGCCCAGGCTGGAGTGCAGTGGCGTGATCTTGGCTCACTGCAACCTCCGCCTCCCGGGTTCAAGTGATTCTCCTGCCTTAGCTTCCCGAGTAGCTGGGATTATAGGCATGTGCCACCACGCCTGGCTAATTTTGTACTTTTAGTAGGGATGGGGTTTCTCCATGTTGGTCAGGCTGGTCTCCAACTCTCGACCTCCGGTGATCCGCCTGCCTCAGCTTCCCAAAGTGCTGGGATTATAGGTGTGAGCCACCGCGCCAGGTCAAAGCCAGGGAGCTTTCTTTTTTTTTTTTTTCTTTTTTTGTGAGACGGAGTCTTTGTCCCCCAGGCTGGAGTGCAGTGGCGATCTCGGCTCACTGCAAGCTCCGCCTCCCGGGTTCACGCCATTCTCCTGCCTCAGCCTCCCGAGTAGCTGGGACTACAGGCGCCCGCCAACACGCCCAGCTAATTTTTTTTTGTATTTTTAGTAGAGACGGGGTTTCACCGTGTTAGCCAGGATGGTCTCGATCTCCTGACCTCGTGATCCGCCCACCTCGGCCTCCCAAAGTGCTGGGATTACAGGCTTGAGCCACCGTGCCCGGCCAGCCAGGGAGCTTTCTTGAAGGAAGAGCCTGTTCACCCTCTCTCCAGCCAGCAAACTATCAACTTCAAATCCTTTTTCTCCACTACACCTTCCCAGGAGGTTTCCACTCTAGGATGTGCTAGCTAGCCTCCCTGCTACCCAAGGGCAACCCTCCACCCATACTATTGCCACCTGTCATTATTTGACTCCTGGCCTTAGACAAGTGAACAACTTTGACTCTTTCTAAGCCTCAGTTTCCTTATCCGTCATGAGGATTGAGTTTGACAGCACAAATCAAGAGCCTAGTGAGGTCCACATCACAGGGTTCCCCTGACCTGGAGCATCAGCATCACCTGGAACCTCTTAGAAATGCTAAATCTTAAGCCCCACTCCAGATCTACTGGATCAGAAATTCTGGGGTATGGCCAGGCAATCCGTATTTTTAACAAGCCCTCCTGGCCAATTTCCATGCATACTTCAAAGTCACACCTAGATTTGAGTTCCTGGTCTACTCTTACCTGCGTGACCCTGAGGTCATGAATCTGTGCCTCTATCTCGTTATTATTATTTTTGAGGCAGGGTCTCACTCATCCAGGCTGGAATGCATTCAACCTCCCTGGGCTAAGGTGATCCTCCCACTTCAGCCTCCCCAGTGGCTGGGACTATAGGTACATGCCACCATGCCTGGCTAATTTTTGTATTTTTTGTAGAGGCAAGGTTTTGCCATGTTGCCCAGGCTGGTCTCAAACTCCTGGGTCAAGTGATCCACCTGCCTCATCTTCCCTCAGTGCTGGGATTACAAGTGTGAGCCATTATGCCTGGTCTATGTTATTATTTCTAAAAGCAGTCTTGGCCAGGTGTGGTGGCTCATGCCCGTAATCCCAGCACTTTGGGAGGCCGAGGCAGGCAGATCACCTGAGGTCAGGAGTTCTTGACCACCCTGGCCAACATGGTAAAACCGTGTCTCTACTAAAAATCCAAAAACGAGCCCGGTGTGGTGGCACACGCCGGTAGTCCCAGCTACCTGGGAGGCTGAGGTGGGAGAATCACTTGAACCCGGGAGGCAGAGGTTGCAGTGAGCAGAGATCGCGCCACCAGCCTGGGCAACAGAGCGAGACCCTGTCTGAAAATAAATAAAAGCAGTCTTGGCATGTGTTGTTCTTTGCCTAGAACGTCTCATCCCCATTCTCAGGTCACCTGGCAAACCAATTCATCCTCCATGACCAGTCAAGTGTCAAAGTTTCACCTCTGGCCAGGAACATACCCTTAGGACACTCAACTCAATGCCAACCCATACACAGTGTGCATGTGCACACACGCACATACCCCTAGAGGCCTTGCAGGGCACTCGCCATGTGATCAGTGGTCAATAAACCCTCTTTCAAGCATCTCTAAGGCAGAACTGCAGGGAAAGCTCTGCAGGGGCTCAAGGTCACAGAAGTCACCCACGGGCCCCCAGACCTGGGGTTCTGCTAAATGCCCTGTGGATTCTCACCCATTTGACGCCAAATTCTCCTGCTATGCCCAAACCCCCTGTCCCATGCCACACCACAGTAGCTCCACACTCTACAAGGTTAAAGAACACCAAATGTACCCCCTAAACCACGAATTAAACTGGTAGGGGAGGCCATTCTGCTGTCAGTAAAACAATAGGTCATAATTACGCCAGCAGAGGCTGTTCCACCACAGGGCCTTGGTCCCAAGTCCCTAATCAGAGAGACCTTGAACTAAAGGCATTTGCCAACCAGTGGCCAAAGGGAGGTGGGAGCAGGGCCCTCCCCTCTCCCAGCTCCACTGAATCATGTCACATCCCATTTGTACTGTTCCTTCCTAGCTCCTGGAGGTTAAGCAAGGGCAGGGCTAAACCACCGGGCAGAGTCAAGGCCAATCACAGCAGCCTCTGACCCATCCTCCCATCAGCTTGACCTAGGTCCAGCCTCAGACAGATAACCCCAGGGGTGTGGAAGCCTACCCAGAGGCTGTCACAGACTCAAGCTTCAGTCACTGGACACATCTTTGGGAACCACAGCCAACCAGGGTGGGGAGGGCTGGGCCTGCTCTGAATCCAAGCCTGTTGCTCTCCCCCAGAAGAGGCCCAGGACAGTACCACCAATGTGCCACCATGCCAGCCTTCTCAAATACTTTTCAGAAGGCAGAGGAATTTTATGAAATAGCTGTTATTCAAATGCTAATCCAGGTTGGGCATGGGGGCTCCCATCTGTAATCCCAGCACTTTGGGAAGCAGAGGCAGACAGATCACTTGAGCCCAGGAGTTTGAAACTAGCCTGGGCAACATAGGAAGACCCTGTCTCTATAAAAAATACAAAAAGTAGCTGAGTGTAATGGTACGTGCCTGTAGTTCCAGCTACTCGAGAGACTGAGGTAGGGGAATTACTTGAGCCTGGGAGGTCAAGACTCCAGTGAGCCATGATCACATCACTGCACTCCAGCCTGGGTGACAGAGCAAGACTCTGTCTCAAAAAAAATAAACAAATAAATATAAATAAAAATAAATAAAATGCTAGCACACTGGGGAACTACATCTGTGCAAATAAATTTAAGTTTACCAGGTACAGTGGCTCATACCGGTAATCCCAGCACTTTGGAAAGGCCGAGGCAGGCAGATCGCTTGAGCTCAGGAGTTTAAGACCAGCCTGGGCAACATGGTAAGACCCCGTCTATACCAAAAATACGAAAATATTAGCCGGACACGGTGGCATATGCCTGCAGTCCCAGCTACTCAGGAGGCTAAGATGGAAGGACTGCTTGAGCCTGGGGGCCGGAGGTTGCTGTGAACTGAAGGTTACAGTGAGCCAAGATTGCGCCGATGCACTACAACCTGCGTGGGAGTGAGAGAACCTGTCTCAAAACAAAAAACCCCCCTAAACAATGGGGTTTGGAGTTTCTAGGGTGGTGAACACATCAAGGTGTCGGGAGGGTGGCACACCCAGAGAGGGTACGGAGGCTCCAGGCCCCATCCCCATACCTAGCCCTACACAGCTATTTGGCTGTTCCTGAGTTATGTCTTTTACAATAAACCAGTAACAGTAAATAAAGCACTTTCCTGAGTTCTGAATCATTCTAGCAAATTATGAAACCTGAAAAGGTGGTCATGGCAAACCCCAGTTTACAGCTGGTTGGTCAGAAGTAGACGAGGCAACTTGGAACTTATGACTGGTGTGTCAAGTGGGCGCCGTCTTATGGGACTGAGTCTTTAACCTGTGGAGTCTGCAGTAATTCTGGGTAGTTACGGTCAGAATTCAATTGAATTGTAGGATACCCAGTTGGTGTCCAGAGAACTGGAGAACTGGTCGTCAAGTGGTGGAAAAACCCCACACATTTAGTGTCAGAACAGCTGTGAGTAAAAACCATTCTTAGGATGCAATACGCAAAATCCAGATTGTGGGAAACTTTGCCAGGACAAACAACCATTTATTCAAAAAACAAATTGCAAGGAAAAAAGAGGTCTCTTGTGTTTTATTTTTTAAATCCTAAAATTTTTTTTTGTAGGCCAGGCAGGGTGACTCACACCTGCAATCCCAACGCTTCGGGAGGCCAAGGCGGGTGGATCACCTGAGGTCAGGATTTAGACCACTGGAGTTCGAGACCAGCCTGGCCAACATGGTGAAACCCTGCCTCTACTAAAAATACAAAAATTAGGCCGGGCTCGGTGGCTCACGCCTGTAATCCCAGCACTTTGGAAGGCCGAGGCAGGTGGATCACCTGAGGTTAGGAGTTCAAAACCAGCCTGACCAACATGGAGAAACCCCGTCTCTACTAAAAATACAAAAATTAGCCAGGCGTGGTGGTGCATGCCTATAATCCCAGCTACCTGGGAAGCTGAGGCAGGAGAATCGCTTGAACCCAGGAGGCAGAGGTTGTGGCGAGCCGAGATCAGGCCATTGTACTCCAGCCTGGGCAACAACAGCGACACTCCGTCTCAAAAAAAAAAAAACAAAAAAACCAAAAAAAAATTAGCCGGGCATGGTGGTGGGTGCCTGTAATCCCAGCTACTTGGGAGGCTGAGGCAGGAGAACTGCTTGAACTCAGGAGGTGGAGGCTGCAGTGAGCCAAGATCATGCCACTGCACTCCCGCCTCAGCACCAGAGACTCCAAGTCAAAAAAAAACACAAACTTTTTTTTGGCAGAGATGGAGTCTCACTGTATTACCCAGGCTGGTCTTCAACTCCTGGGCTCAAGTGATCCTACCACCTCAGCCTCCCAAAGTGCTGTGATTACAGGCCTGAGCCACTGTGCCTGATCCTTAATTTTTTGTTTTTGTCTTTGTTTGAGGTCTCTTAGTCTACAGGTTTCTATCACCCAGTGTAATGTGTGAACCTTATTTGAATTAGGAATCAATCGTAATCAAATAACCCAATAAAAAAGACAAATGTCTTGACTAGATGATATACGATATCATCTAGTTCTGTGTCCCCACCCAAATCTCATCTTGAATTGAATCCCATAATCCCCACGTCATGGGAAGGACCTGGTGGGGGGTAATTTGAATCATGGGGGTGGCTACCCCCATGCTGCTTTCTTGATAGTGAGTTATCATGAGAGCTGATGGCTTTACAAGGGGCTTTTCTTCCCCCTTTGCCTGGCACTTCTCCTTCCTGCCACCTTGTGAAGGTGGTGCCTGCTTCCCCTTCACCTTCTACCCTGACTGTAAGTCTCCCAGGGCTTCCTCAGCCATGCAGAACTATGAGTCAATTAAACCTCTTTCTTGGCCAGGTGTGGTGGCTCATGCCTGTAATCCCAACACTTTGGGAGGCCAAGAAGGGTGGAACACCTGAAGTCAGGAGTTCGAGACGAGCTTGGCCAACATAGTGAAACCCTGTCTCTACTACAAATACAAAAATTAGCCAGGCGTGGTGGCAGGCACCTGTAATCCCAGCTACTCGGGAGGCTGAGGCAGGAGAATCGCTTGAACCCAGGAGGCACAGATTGCAGTGAGCTGAGATCGCCCACTGCACTCCAGCCTGGGTGACAGAGCAAGACTCTGTCTCGAAAGAAAAAAAAAAAACATTAACAAAAAAACCTCTGTCCTGGCCGGGCGCAGTGGCTCATGCCTGTAATCCCAGCACTTTGGGAGGCCGAGGCGAGTGGATCACGAGGCCAGGAGATCGAGACCATCCTGGCTAACACGGTAAAACCCCGCCTTTACTTAAAACACAAAAAATTAGCTGGGCATGGTGGGGAGCACCTGTAGTCCCAGCTACTCGAGGCTGAGGCAGGAGAATGGCGTGAACCCAGGAGGCGGAGCTTGCAGTGAGCCCAGATCGCGCCACTGCACTCCAGCCTGGGCGACAGAGTGAGACTCCATCTCAAAAAAAAAAAAAAAACCTCTGTCCTTTATAAATTACCCAGTCTTGGGTATTTCTTCACAGCAGCATGAGAACAAAGTAATACCTTGTCACAGATGAGCGTTGGACTTGGACTTATGGGTTAATGCAGAAATGAATTAAGACTTTGTGGAGCTGTTGGAAGGGCATGATTATGTTTTGAAATGTGAGGACATCAGATTTGGGGGGGATGGGGACCAGGGACAGAATGATACCGTTTGGCTCTGTTTCCCCACCCAAATATCACCTTGAATTGTAATTCCCACATGTCAAAGGCAGTACCAGGTGGAGGTAATTGAATCACTGGGGTGGTTTCCCCCATGCTGTTCTCATGATACGAGTGAGTTCTCACAGGATCTGATGGTTTTATTAGCATCTGGCATTTCCTCTGCTGGCACTCATTCTCTCTCCTGCCAATCTGTGAAGAAATGCCTTCTTCCATGATTTTAAGTTTCCTGAGGCCTCCCCAGTCATGCAGAACTCTGAGTCAATTAAATCTCTTTTCTTTTTTGAGACAGAGTCTTGCTCTCTCAACAGTCTGGAGTGCTATGGCGCAATCTCGACTCACTGCAACCTCTGCCTCCCGGGTTTAAGCGATTCTCTTGCCTCAGCCTCCTAAGTAGCTGGGAATACAGGCACACACCACCACATCCAGCTAATTTTTGTATTTTTAGTAGAGCTAGGGTTTCACCATGTTGGCCAGGATGTTCTTGATCTCCTGACCTCGTGATCCGCCCACCTCGGCCTCCCAAAGTGCTGGGATTACAGGCGTGAGCCACCGTGCCCAGCCGTAAACCTCTTTTCTTTATAAATTACCCAGTCTAGGGTATTTCTTCATAGCAGCATGAGAACAGACTAATACAGAACCCTCATGTACTATTAGTGGTAGTGTCAAATGGTGCATCTGCTATGGAAAAGATCACGGCATTTCCTCAAAAAACTAAAAACTGGCTGGGTGCAGTGGCTCACACCTGTAATCCCAGCACTTTGGGAGGTTGAGGCAGGAGGATCATGTGGTCAGGAGTTCAAGACAGGTCTGACTGACATGGTAAAACCCCATCTCTACTAAAAATACAAAAATTAGCCAGGCATGGTGGCACACGCCTGTAATCCCAGCTACTCGGGAGGCTGAGGTGGGAGAACTGCTGGAACCTGGGAGGCAGAGTTTGCAGTGAGCTGAGATGGTGCCACTGCACTCCAGGCTGGGCAACACAGTGAGACTCCATCTCAAACAAACAAACATACAAACAAAAAAACCAAAACAAAGGTTAAGAGGGTAAATTTTATGATGTGCTTTTTACCACACTGTTTTTTTCTGAGACAGAGTCTCGCTCTGTGGCCCAGGCTGGAGTGTAATGGCATGATCTCGGCTCGCTGCAACCTCTGTCTCCAAGGTTCAAGCAATTCTCCCACCTCAGCTTCTCGAGTAGCTGGGATTATAGGCCCCCGCCACCATGCCCAGCTAATTTTTGTATTTTTAGTAGAGATGAGGTTTCACCATTTGGCCAGGCTGGTCTCAAACTCTTGACCTCAGGTGATCTGCCCACCTCGGCCTTTTAAAGTGCTGGGATTACAGGTGTGAGCCACCATGCCCAGCTCACTTTTTTTTTTTTTTTTTTTGAGACAGGGTCTAGCTCTGCTGCCCAGGATGGATTACAGTGCTGTTTATCACGGTTCACTGCAGCCTCAAACTCCTGGGCTCCAGAGATCCTCCCACCTGGGTCTGCACAGTAGCTGGGACTACAGGCTTGTGCCACCACTCTTGGCTATGATTTTCTATTTTTTGTACAGATACGCTCTATGTTGGACCAGACTAGTCTTGAATACCCGGCCTCAAGTGATCCCCCCACCTCAGCCCATATTTTTTTAAAAAACAAAAGAGCTGGGTACAATGGCGGCCTCAAAGGCGGGTAGGTCGCTTGAGATCAGAAATTCGAGACCTGCTTGGGCAAGATGGTGAAACCCCCACTCTACAAAAAATACAAAAATTAGCTGGGTGTGGTGGGGCACGCCTACACTCCCAGCTACTCAGGAGGCTGAGGTGAGAGGATCACCTGAGCCTAGTGGTCATGGCTGCAGTCAATCATGATCGCACTACTGGACACCATCCAAGCTGGGCAGCAGAGCGAGACCCTGTCTCAAAACAAAACAAAACAAAACACAATAGTAAGAGAGCATTGAGGGAAATCAGAACCCTGACTGGATGTGGATCTCTGGTAATATTTAAAGAATTAGTATGCTTTTTTGGAGAAGGTAATACCATTACAGTTATTATTTTTTGTTGTTGTTGTTTTTGAGGCAGAGTCACTCTTGTTGCCCAGGGTAGAGTGCAGTGGTGCGATCTCGACTCACTGCAACCTCCGCCTCCTGGATTCAAGTGATTCTCTTGCCTCAGCCTCCCGAGTAGCTGGGATTACAGGCGCCTACCAACACCCCCAGCTAATTTTTAGTAGGGACAGGGTTTCACCATATTGGCCAGGCTGGTCTCTAACTCCTGACCTCAGGTGATCCACCCGCCTCAGCTTCCCAAAGTGCTGGGATTACAGGCATGAGCCACTGCGCCCAGCCCTACAGTTATGTTGTTAAACAGTAACTTTTCTTTTAGATAGTCAGTCACATAATATTTACTCACCAAAAAATATGCCTTCAATTATATGTAAGTGGAATGCAACAGGGCAGTCCCACCGTACCCACGAAGATTCATTCCAGGACCACTCCCCAACACTAATTTCCGAGGATGCTCAAGTCCCTTATATAAAATGACATTTTATTTGCATATAACCCACATGCATCCTCCTGTATAATCTCAATCATCTCTAGATTACCTAATATCTAATACAATGTAAGTGCTATGGATGT